>NC_090440.1:1240521788-1240824818 GCF_031143425.1 Pleurodeles waltl | reverse complement strand
AGGGGAGCAATGGCAGTTCAAGGTGGACAGGGTGACAGAGTGGAACACAAGTGTGACAATCAGGAGAGTCTAATTTTCTGGTGGGGGCCTTGGCAAGTGTCTCTGGCTTCTGTCTGGATCACAGGGAATGTTTGCGGGGTAGCTCAACTTCTGCAGGGAGAGGGGTCCTGGTGGCCTGTGAGTCTGGTGTTGGGGTCGCCTGGCCAGTGGCGGCAACGGAGGTGGAAGGCTGTTCAGATGTCTGGCTAGAGGCAGGGGCCCGCTGGTGTGAGACTGCCTCCCTCATAATGTTGTCCATGTCTGCCAGCACCCTTGCAATGGAGATCAGTGGGTTGTTACACACACAGCTTTATTCGATCAATTGACCATAAAAGCGACATAAAACAAAACTAGCAAAGGTACAAGAATAAATAACAATTTTTGTTAAAATACAGCATCTACACATCTATAAATTAGTTTGGAATCATTAAAACAATAAAAAGCTAAAACTAGACATAAAACTCTAAGAAAAGATAATAACCTTAGGTTGCTTTTTGGAGATGGCAGCGTATGCGCTAGGCTGTCACTAAATACTTGCTCACTGGAAGAATTACATCAACTGAATTGTGACTTTTTAACACCCGTAGAGCCAGGGAACAGTTCTTAAATCCCATAGCCCTACAGGTGTTGCGGATCCATTTTGATCGCGGATTTGCATAGGCTGGACAGAAAAACATAAAGTGTTCGATGGTTTCAGAGGTACTGCCACAAGCAGGGCATATATCAGGAAGACTGATCGGCCCCCACCTGTGAATCAATGACATCAGGGGCAAAGAGCGTGTTGTTGATGGCCTGCAAGCCCTCCCTAATCCCCTGGTACTGTCCCTCCTGCAGCCGCCTGTTCTCCTGCACATTGTCCAGGAGCTGGCCCACTGTGTCCTGGGAATGTTGATAGACTCCCAGGATCTCTGTGAGTGCCTCCTGGAGAGACAGTTCCCTGGGCCTGTACACCCCCTGGTGCACAGCACTCCTCCCAGTTTTCCTGTTGGCCTGTGCCTCTGTCCCCTGAACCATGTGCCTACTGCCACTGACACCAGATCCCTGATTGTCTAGGGGGCTAGGTTTGCCCTAGGGTCCCTGTAGAGGTGGACACACTGCTGATTGATGTGTCTTGGGGACAGAGGAATGGGTACGCTGAGTGGGTGCTGCAGTGGTGTTTCCTGATGGGGAGGCTCTGTGGTTGTGTGTGACTGAGCATGGGTAACGGGCTGTCCAGTGGCCCCTGATGGGCCAGGTATGTCATCCATATCCTGAAGACCAGAGTTGCTGTCATCACTGTGGGCCTCTTCAGTTGGGGGACTGGAAACTGCTGGCACCTCCTCTCCACTGATATCGGCTGGGGTACCTGTGGGGATGTAAATGTTGTGTTATGGTTTTTTGGTCTGACGTATTGTACATCTTTGGCTTCCCCTCTTTGGTTAGATTGGCCCTGGCAACTTTCACTTGTGTATGTTAGTGTATGGTGGGATTATTAATTCTCTATAGTGTGCATGCTTTAGTGACGAGTGCCCATGCAGTGCTGTGAGTGGTGTCCATGCATTGGTACAGCATGCAAAGCTTGGCATTGAGATGAGTGATATGTGATTGTAGGGTGTGTGGGAAGTGGTGGAGTGATGGGAATGAGGGTGAGGGTATGTGATGGTATGCAGGTAGGGGGTGATAGTGGAGAGTTGACTTACTAGAGTCCAGTCCTCCTCCGACTCTGGCCAGACCCTCAGGATGCAGTATTGCCAAGACTTGCTCCTCCCATGCTGTGAATTGGGGGGGAGGAAGTGCGGGTCCACCGCCAGTCCTCTGGATCGGAGCTGGCGTCTTGCTGCAATGGAACGTACCTTTGCCCTTAGGCGTTCCACCTCTTCCTGATGTTATCCCTAGTTCTTGGGTGCTGTCCCACGGCATTGACCCTGTCCACAATTCTCCGCCATAGCTCCATCTTCCTAGCTATTGATATCTACTGCACCTGTGCTTCAAATAGCTGTGGTTCTACCCTGACAAGCTCCTCCTCTGTGAAATGGGGGTGTCTTTGTGGTGCCATGGGTGTTGAGTGATGTGTGTTGGTGAGGGTGTTTTGGATAATGTGTTGGGGTGTGTGATGTGTAGTGCGTGAGCGGTGTATAGGTGTGAATGGTGTGTGGCTCTAGTTGTATCAGTAGTCTTGGTGTCAATCTCCTGCCAGTAATTGTTGTTTGTAACGGGTCGTGGGTACTGTGGGTGTGTGTTTTATAGTGCTGTGGGTGTGGTGTGTGAATGGGTGTCAGGTGTGTGTTGTTTACATCTTCCAATGTGGTGTTGTTTTGTATATGGGTGTCCATTTTGAGTGCAGCGGTATGTACCGCCAATGGTTTACCTCCGTTGAATGTCCACTGTGGTGATTCGTGGGTCATAATGTGGTGGGCGTTGTTCTGTTGACATAACGGTGTGGGTTTTGATACCGCTAATTTATCACTGACCTTTGGTGTGGCAGATTTGTGTATGTGGCTGAATACTGACTGATTGGTGTGTGTGTGTCATAATATGGTGAATGGATATCCGCCGCAGCAGTGGTAAGTTGGCGGCCGTCAGCGTAGAAGTAAGTGGGATTTACCGCCAATGTCATAATGAGGGCCATAATTTTATGTAAGATTAAATGCTACATTTTGAAAATGTATTTATTATTTTTTGTCCTACATATTTTTTTTTTTTAGATTTATAGTACAGACATTGCATCCAATCCAATCCAGTAAGGGACACAGTGTGTATATAGATTAACAAACAGCACCATTTCCCACAGATAGTCAAGTAGTTTAACAAAGTCTACCCATATTCCCTCCCAAACAGCCCTCCTTGGCTCCAAATTCCAAATAGGTTTCTTTTGATACCTCAAATCTTCACTTCTTCTTCCAAGTTGTTCCCCCACACCAAAGATCCAGCTTCTCCCCATCTTTCAGAGCCCAAATTATGTAAATAGACCTAGAAGCCTTGATCTTGGGGTTGCGAATGTGAAGACACTCCGGTAGCCAATAGCACAATAATAATCCACACTGTTCATCAAACACAAAGCACTGTGTTTCTGTCTTTAACAAATTATTCAACAGCCAATATCGCCCACAACCAGTGGAACCGCTGTGTTATCAAAGGTGAATCTGCCTTTCTTCACTGAAAGGATATCACCAATTTTGATGCTCATAGTCATTGTAAGTCCATGTACCATTCTGATTTGGCCATATATTTATGATTGTCATGTCCCATATTCAGGATAAATACTTTCCAATTAAATGACAATGGGAAGCCTAATTTCCTGTGTAAGACATTCTCCACCTTCCTTCAAAATAACCTCAAGATAAGTCAATCCCTACACATGCATTGCTTATCACCAACTGCGGATCACTGACAGAATTTCAAAACCAACACTAGTGAGTTACAGAAATAGCGTGTTAAAAATATTGATTACAAAATTATTGTTTCCTTATACTTATAATGGTAAGTACAAAAATATCAAAAGAAAAATATTGTTTCACACTACTACTGTTAAAAACATACAAGATATCATTTTTTTATATATATAGTTTAACATAGTAAATCATAATTATTTTAATGCATTACAGTTTTATAATGTAATTAATTACATAAAAATAAAAATTCTATAGAAATATATATACACTTACATAAACCTGCACATATATATATATATGTATATATATATATGTATGTTGAATGTGTCTATGTTGAAATATACATATACATATAATGTAACACTATTATTAAAAATCTATATTTTACGTTACATTACATTTTGTGAGTGTTTTAAATTTAGTAATATGAAAAGCATCGATATATATATATATATATATATATATAGACATATATATATATATATATATATATATATGAAATTTGATTACATTTTGTCAGCTTTTACAATTTAGTACTATATACATATATATATGTTTGTGTGTGAAACATGAAACATAAAAAACATACATGAATCAACTGCAAAACGTAAAAAAAAAAAAAAAAAAATGAATGAAATATAAGAAAACTATAGAATCCCCCAAAAAATCATTTATATTAATATTATGGAAAGTAAAGATATATGTGTATATAAATTAATTAAAAACCAAAATAATAATAATAATAATAATAACAATAATAATACATTTAAAGAATATTAATAAAATTATTTGAGTCTGTGAATAATAGTTGTACTTTACAACCTCCAGTTTATACAACAGTAGGGAAAGCATTTGACTTTGGAGGGGTGAAACTTACTATTCACAGTGCAGTCGGTGCAACAGTAGGGAAAATGTTAGAGTTCGGAGGGGTTACATTTACGATTCCCATTCCAGTTTGTGCAACAGTAGGTAAAGCTTTGGACTTCTAAGGCATTACATTTACTATTCCCACTACGTTCTGTGCAACAGTAGTGAAAGAACGGAAAGTACTTCACTTAAAACATAAAACATATTTAAATAACTCTGTCAATTTACAACAGATACAAAACTCTTAATATGACCATTATTACCTAATATATTATCTATCTATATATATATATATATACAGTATATATATATATATATATATATATATATATCAGCTCCAACAGATCCAAGGAGGCGCGCTCTTCTCATGTTGGTGCCCGCATATGGAAAAGGCCTATTCCCATCAATAATCTTCACACCAGTTTGACAATTAATTCAAAAATGCGGCACTCACAGGATTACAGCAGATTGCTTTTATTCCATAACAGGACCCCAAACAAACTAACACCAGTGCTTTTCGACCTTCCCAGTTTCCCAGTCTTGGTCACAGTGATCTATATATATATATATATATATATATATATATATATATATATATATATATATATATATATATATATATATATATATATATATATATATAAAAACAATGTGCATTTTTTATTAAACAATTTATTAACTACAACTAAAAGAAGTTATTTATGTATTACTTAATTATCTTTGCATGCTGTACCATCCACAAACCTAGCAGCTCACAATTAAAATATATGTAAAATAAATACATATAATGCAATTAACATAATTGATGATACATTAATTAATTAACTTAATAAATAATTCGTTTTTAATTATTATGTTATTAAAATCCTACCAAATACTCCTACTGCCCCAGCAGCCAGCATCTAATATCTAACTTAGAAAAATATAATTATTACACAATTTACATAATGTATATTTAATTAAATATGTATTAATAAAATAATTGTTAATTATTTATTACGTAATTAACTTCCCACTATATCCCCTTACAAAGCCAGCAGCCAACACCTAATATGTAATTAAAAAATATAATTTATTACACAACTTGCATACCTATTAATCAATCAAATAATGTACTTGCTAATTAATTATTACTCAATTACATTTCCATCTTATATCACAAAGCCCAAACCTAATATTTAACCTAAAAAAAAATTATACAATTTAAATAGGTAATATTCAATTTACCAATTACTAATACATTAATTGTTAATTATTACTTGATTAACTTCTCACCCTTAACCCTAAAACCCCAGCAAACCACTGTGACACTGTGAATTACTATTAGCAAATAAATGAAAGCTTGTACTTCACTTAAAAATTACAACCTATTTTTAAAATATAACAGTTATACAAACAATAATAACACAAAATTAATATATGAACTAAAACACATAAAAATAATTTTAAAACCTTTTTCACAACTATGTTATTGAACACGATAATTAACAACAAAAATATTCTGGACAACAAAATCACTTACCTAAAAAATTGATATTCTTGACAACAATATTTCTGCATCACAATATTTTTGTATCACAATATTTTCTTCTGATATTATCTGTAACTCAAAATTTAAAACTTAATATATATTTTGTCCAAATATCCCAAGTGCACCAAAAGGCATGAGAAGCCATAAAAAAACATCTTCTGCTTGATTAATTATCTCAGTTTTATCCATTTTAACTTTATAGCCAGAAATCTGTGTTGAGCCCTATTATATGTTCATATGGCCAAACCCTATTAATTCGTATTACATCTATTTGCTCCGTGAATTTTTTATGCAGACAGTGCCTAACAAGAGTGACAATGGGCAGCTCTGTCAGGTCTTGTCGAACAGAAGGCCCTAGATTGTTCAATTTAGGGAAACTGTGGCCAACAACCTGTCTTAGGGTGCCAGGTTAACTTGTATAAAGTACTTTCCAAGGCCCATATATTTCATTGTCCGGTAGACTAACACCTAGTTCACCTAGCTGAATGTCTTCTCTGCATCTAGAGAACCCTTTGATGCACATACCTTCTCATTGGGCTTTCCCAACCAGATGAATTTTCTAATATTATCAAGGGTTTTTTGTGTTGAAATAAAAACAGACAGTTCTTAATGAATCAGGCTAGGCAGAATTTTATCCAGTATAGTCGCCAGTAGTTTGGCATAGAGCTTGGCATCAGTATATAAATATTATAATGACCCAGCCTAGCTTAAATATAACCATAATGGTGGCTTCTCCGGTTGTAAGAATAGTTCACCCTGTCTTAGCTATATGTTTTAAATTTTGGAGTCAATATTGTCTAAACAGGTTTTATAAAAGCTACCATGCTGGGGGTTTATTTATTTGTAAATTTGTAACCGCTCACAAAATTTTGTCTCCTACTTTATAAAATACTGACCAGCCAATCACTTCTTACATCTTTAACCTCCTTCCTACGTCCCACGTTGACCTTATTTTCATCTATGTATGTGTGGTGTTTATAATAAAGCAATTGGAACTCTGCTTTAGCAGTATAAATAGTTCTCAACTTCCCCTGGATACAAGTGAGAGTATGGAAATTCCTCAAAGAACACTTTTTCCAGTATTGTCACACAGCTTCCTCCAGTTCTTTCTCTAATTGTTTTACCTTTTAGGCCCTGAGCTTCTTGACCTGAGCTATGAGTGCAATGTAATTGTCCCTTGTAGGCACTTTGGTGGCACTTAAGTTAAGAGCGGTAGTGGCCTCGTTCTCATCATGTATAAAATATGAATCAATTTGTTTTGCAGTTTTTAGATGGAGAACAGGATCCCTCAAAAGTAACGTGCGGAGGGTCCAATGTGGCCTCCTATCATGTTTCAAGCCTAATTGCAGTCTAACCAACCTCGTGGCATGATCAACAACAAATATAGTCCATTTTGTTAACTCAACTAGAGGACAGAGGCATACATTGTATTTTTATTAATTTACATTAACATTCCTAAACCCTAAAAACTCTTTGATACTCCTAAACACAATCTATCTTTGAACCCTAAAAACTGCTTAGTACCCTATAACTATACCTATCTCTAAAACCTAAACCTGCCTTGATACCCCATTACTCTTTCTGTCACTGAACCCTAAAAAACATATTAACCCTGTGCACTAGCCATTCCTGAGTACTTAAAGCTGAGTACTAACCCTATACACTATCTCTAAGCCCTAAAAGCTCCTTAGTACCCCTAAACAACCCACATCTCTGAGCCCTAGAAACATCTTACTAACCCTAAACAATAATTTAGTTACTTAATCATGCTCTTTTAAATAACTTCCTTTAAATTGTATTAATACATTATTTTTTTAATTAAATAGGAGTTGATATGTGTTATAATACTTAAAATATTTAATTATGAATAAGCTTCTTAGTTTTAAAATATGTTTTAAGACACTTTTGCTCATCTTTATATCTGTATATGTTTTATATAAGTGCACACAACAACACATATATAGACATATATGCATGGGTGTGTGTACATATATGCTCATATATATATATATATATATATATATATATATATATATATACATACACACTATTCTTTCTGGGACTTGTAGGCAAGTCCTAAGTTGGCTGCCAATACTTTCTGGTTGAAGTGCTGGCAGCCAATCAGATCTCAGCACGCATTCTGGAGTTTTCGCAAAGACTTTGTGCTTCCAGATATCTATATTTCTTTTTCTTTCAATATCTATGAACCAGATTTACACCAAACAACAAAAATACTTCTTTGAGGACCAAAAGCTACCAGACTTTTGGCTATAGTAGTGTCTAAAATCCCCATAGTAATTATAATGGGAAACACACTTTTTTGACCCTCCCACCTTTTCTCAGAGCACACTTGACAGATCATCACCAAACTTGCCATGTACAACAAGATTCCCTCTAACACTTTTTTGGAAACTTTTGTGAAGATTTGTCAAACTGTGCCAAGGATAAAGGCAAGTCAAAAAATGCTTTTTCTATGGAAACAACATGGTCTTAACTAACGACCGTCATTAGGTTTTAAATATATATATATATATATATATATATATATACACACACACACACACGCTGTGCTCGTGCAAAGTGATCCTGCACCCATGGGGGTGAAGTGCTATGCCATTCGAGCCTCCAGAAGTATAATCTACAGTCCAAAGAAATGACTAGAAAATAATAGATAACGCTTACTGAGGCAACCAGTGTTCATCCGTTTATTTGCCACATGAAATGTGTCAAGTAACCGGAGGAACACAGGTTGCCTGAGTAAGCACTTTATCTATTTCTTTCTTTGGACTGTAGAATATATATATATATATATATATATATATATATATATATATATACACACACACACACACACACACACACATTACTTACTGGCGGTCACCAGTAGGTAGTTATAGTTGAGATCATGTTGCCCTAGAAAAAGCGTTTTTGACTTGCCTATATCTTTGGCACCGTTGGAATGAATCTTCACCAAATTTCTGATGACATCATCCACAGAACCACTCACACACCCACTCATACCTCCATGCAAACTCGTGTACATCCACACATACAGATACTTTTGTACTCATTCACAGACCCATAAAACTAGTGACACACACTCACTCACAAAACTGACACAACCTCTCACTCACCCATACAGTACTAAATCATCTAACCCTACACTCATACAGCTATTCACACACCCACTCACAGACTCATACAGCCACTCACATATTCACTCATACACCCATGCAACCACTCACATACTCACTAACAGTCCCACACAGCCACCCACACACCCACTGACTCCCTCACACAAACAACAACTCACACACTAAGCCATACAGTCACTGACACAACAACTCACTCAACAATACAGTCACTTACACAACCATTCATTCACCCATATAACCACTCACACATCCACTCACTCACCCGTACAGACACCCACTCTCCCATACAGTTACTCACAAAGCCACTCAATTATGGATACAGCCACTTATACACCCACTCACTCACCCATACAGTCATGTACTCACCAACTCCCTCAGCAATACAGTCACTAACACACCCGTTCACTCACCCACACAAGTACTCACACACCCACTCACTCACCCATACAGCCACTCACACACACACTCAACCAAATGCAGCCACTCACACAGCCACTTGCTCACTGTTGGACCTGGCCCTTTTACAGGGTCATTCCCCAGACTTTTTGCTTTTTGCCTCCTTATTTTTCCGACCTTTTGTTGGCTGACGTTTTGACTCTGAGCACTTTTTCACTGCTAACCAGTGCTTAAGTGCATGTGCTCCCCCTTACAAAATTGGTATAATTGGATTATACCTAATTGGCATATTTAATTTACCTCTAAGTCCCTTGTAAAGTGGTATCCCTTTTCCCAGGGCCTGTAAATTAAATACTACTAGTGGGCCTGCATCACTGCTTGCGCCACCCACTGAAGTAGCCTGGCACACCTATCTAAGGCCTGCTAATGCAGAGCCTGTGTGCGCAGTTTCCTGCCACAGGGACCTGGCATCTAAATTTACTTGCCAGGCCCAGAACTCCCCTTTTACTACATGTAAGTCAACCCTAAGGTACGCCCTAGCTAGCCCTTTGGGCAAGGTGCGATGTATGTAGAAGGCAGGACATGTGCCATATTGCGTGGCCTGTCCTGGTAGTGACAAACAGCCTAACTTGGCGTCTCACTGCTGTGAGTGCTGGCTCCTCATAAGATTGCATTGGAAATGCCCTGCCTTATGTGTAAGGGGTATTGTCTGATTTATGAGGGGTAGCGTAGGCATGTTTGGTATGGTTGTGATAGTAGTGAGAAATGCTGTTTACTGGTGTAGGTGTATTTTTTATTACTATCAAAGAAATGGCACTTCTAGAAAGTGCGCATTATCTGTACTTATGACTTTGGGGTTTTGCAGCTTGTCTCCAATCCACGTCTGGGCAGACTGACAGTTGGGGCTTTGTGCATACTTCTCAGACAGCCTGAACACAGGGAGGGTGGAGGTGTCACAGAGGTGCATCTACATATTGTAAAGCCTTCCTGGGCTGAGAGAAGGGAGAGACGGGGTACACCTGCATTTGTAAAGACTGTGCCCTGGCCTCACACAATAGGGTCATTAACCCCCCACTGATGTTTGGAGCCTGTGCTGAAAGGAGAGAGGCGGCACTCCCAGAACCAGCTGTAACTGGCTGGAACCTCCTCTCCCTGCCATTGTAAGACACACTGTAAACCAAGTATAAGTACAGGGGAATTTTCCCCACAATTTGAACATTCTTGGAACTTGAAACTGAACACAGAACACTGATGAATGGACTCACCAGGAAACCACCTTGGACTGCTGCTTCTGTGCTGTCCTGTGCCCTGCCTGGTCACTAGGAGGAACTGCCACCATCTGTAGCCCTTGTGCTGGCCTGTAGCTGGGCCCACCAGCCCTGTGCTCCTTCTTGTCTAGCTTGCTCCCAGGGGCAGGGTGCTGTGGCCCCTGACCCCTGCAACCACTCTCTACAACTGTGACCGAAGCGCTTTCCAAAAGGTGCTGCTTTTATTGCTGAGGAAAAATCACTGCTGCAGCCCAGGCTGCAGATTTGGCCTTAGCGCTGTGAAAAGCACTTTATTTGGAGCCCTAAAATCACAGCTGCAGCCGGGCTTCGGAATTCTCTTTAGCTCAGTGCCCCCGGGGCAGAAGGAAAACCCAAAAGGAGCAAGCGTGCTCCTGCCAGCGCCCCCAGGGCACGGTCCACCCACAGGAGTCCCCCCGGGGCAACAGCCGCCTCCGATCCTTCTAAAATCACTGCGGCGGCCCGGGAATACTACAGGACACTCGCGTACCACATCGGGTGTGGGCGAGTGCCTTCTCGGGTCCCCGGAGGGGTCCGAGGTCCGGATTCTCTAGATCGCAGGACTCGGGAAAGGCGAGGGAAGTGCCCCCTTCCCCAGTCGCTGCCGTAGGAGCAGGACACTCCTTTTTTCAGATTATTTTTGCATACCCGGCTTCCCGGGAAGAGAGACCTCGGCAGATGTCCCTTCCCCTTCGCCCCGCAGTTAATTGGGTCTCGCCTGGCCTTCACCCCGATGACAGGGTGTGAGAGGGCCAAGGCAGGCCCCACCTAAGGCGCGGGTCCCCAGAGGGGCCCGTTTATTGCGAGGAGAGGGCGCCGACCACCCCTCTCCCCCCTGGAGCACCGCGTGGCCCCCGCTTTGCGCACAGGAGCGCCGGTGGCCCCCTATGCTCTTCTTTTAGGCAAAGGGAGTGCCTTGTCATCCCAAACAGGTACTTTTCCAGTGATATTGGCTCCAGGAGCCTAATATAAAACTTGGGGGGGTCTATAGGGTTCCTACCTGCTCACATATATGTGCTACTGTTCCTTTTGGGCAGGTCTAGCTGATATGTATCTTTATGACATGTGATGTGTTCTCTAATGTTCCTTTTATGGGTATTTAGGAATTGTTCATGGCAAGTGCAGATGATTCTTATTGTAATTCCTGACTACTGCTTATGTTGCAGAATCTTGAGTACTTACGTGTTCTTATGTGGCAACTGCATATTCTTGCTGAGTATTAGTAACTTGTGCAACATTCTGACAACTGCTAATGTAACAGGGTATTGCTTACGTGTAATGTTGGTCTAATTCTGTTTTGTGCAATACAGATTATTTTTACATAGCTCAGTGCTGTGTTTACTTTGCGTCATGTGTGTTGTGTGTGTTATGCAAACGCTTTATACATTGCCTCTGGGATAGGCCTGACTGCTCATGCCAAGCTACAAAGGGGGTGAGCAGGGGTTATCTTAGACGTGTAACTCCCTTGTCGTGACTAGGGTGGGTAGGTTCTGCCTTGCTGAGGTGCATACCCTAGCCAACCAGAATCCCCATTTCTAACACTCACCCTCACAGTTACTTCCGCATCCACTCACTCTCCCAGACAGCAAATGATTTACCCATTCACTCATCCATAGACCCACTCACACATCCATACAACCACTTACAATCACTGGATGATGTCATCAGTGATGTCATTTGGGATGTCATCAGTGATGTCACTGACCATGTCATGAGTGATGTAATATGTGAGGTCAAAAGCAGTGCATTACCAGGGCGCAAGTTATAGTTAGCTCAGGTAACTATAACTGCTGAATTTCTATCGTTATCTACATGTGAAATATGAGCCTAACTATAATAACTACATATATATATATATATATATATATATATATATATATAATAATGTGCCTGCAAACTTTGTTTATATATATATATATACATATATATAAACAAAGGTTGCAGGGACATTATAGTTAGGCTCATATTTCATGTATATATATATATATATATATATATATATATATACATATATATAATAAAAATGATGGCTTTAAACAATAAAAGTGTATTTTACAGCAAAATGGCTGCGCTTTTACCTACTGAAAAACCTACCTGTGGCATAAAGACTTCCAAATTACACTCCTGCAATCTAACGTTTCACAAAATAAGAAATGGTAGCATATCTGTAGGAAAGACCTCTTTTTTGCCCTGGTCACCCCCAAACTTTATGGATGGATACTGGTGGTTACTGACTCTTGGCTGTGCCCTGGGTACTGCTAAACAGTCCCAGTTGCCAACTTCAACTGTTGTGCCCTTCTCTGATTGGCCAGCCTCTGGCAGCCTGTCCAGGCTGCATTGATGAGGTGTGAAGTGGCCTGGGCTGGAGGAGAACTACCTATGCAGATGGTTAAGCAGGAAGGAGGAGGGCTGCCAAACTGGTCTTCAAAGGCAGGGACAGACATTTGGAGCAACCCAACACCTCCCTCACATCCTGCAACCCCAGACAATTAGGTGCCCTCTTGGTTAGATTAGGAGAGGGCAGCAGAAGGGTGCGTTCAGGATTTTTAGCCACACTAGCGAGTGGGCTCAGACAGTAACCTCCAAAAATCAGTTTGAGCCATGATGAATTTTTGAAGAATGTTGCTCCTTGGGATTGATTTTTGCCTCACTTCCCAGGAAGTGGTTATCGTAGGGGGAAGGCCACTCCATCTGATTGGAGAACCAGGACCCCCCTGTTTTTCAACCAGGGACAAGGATAAATGTGGAGGAGCTGCACCCATACCTCAGATCCCTGCAAGGAAGAGCATCAGAGGAAGAAGGACTGCCCTGCTGGACACCTGACCTGCACCTGGACACTGCACTCTGAAGGACTGCACCATCTGCACACTTAGGCTTCACCACAAGACAAACTTAGCCTCGCTGCAACTGGTTCAAGGAGGGACTCCTTGTTTGCTACAGGTGAAAAATTGCGAACCAGAGTCCCCTGCATCAACTCCTGAAGAAACTGATCAGCTGACAACTGTCCAGTGGCCAATTTGGAGTTTGCGCCAAGTGCATTCTGGAAGTTGTAGTCCGCACCCTCAAGGAGCAACTCAGAGCTTCTGGAACCTTGGGGTGAGATGTGGACTCCTAAAAGACCTTAAAAGGCCTTCTGGAAGAAGATCCAGAAGTTTGCAGACGTTTGGAGAACTTTTTGGAGAGAGCTCCATAAAGGGACCGGACTGCTGCAGCAACTCTAGCCGGATTGCTTCAAATGCAACCCGGCCTGACTTTCAGGTTCGTCCCGCTGAAGAAAATCTCTGAAAAAGAGAATAAGGCCCTCATTATGACATTGGCGGTAAATCCCATGCCGACTGCCGCCAACATACCGCCGCCGCAGTGGATTTCCTCTACCCATATTATGACACACACACACCAATCCGTCACTATTCAGACACACACAAAAGTCCACCACACCAAAGGTCAGTGATAAACTGGCGGTATCCAAACCCACACCGTTATGCCAACAGAACTACGCCCACAACATTATGATGCACGAATCACCACAGCGGACATTCAATGGCGGTAAACCATTGGTGGTACATACCGCTGTTCTCAAAATACACACTCTCAACCAAAACTACACCACATTGGTCAATTCAAACTACACACACCTGACACCCATACACACACCACACCCACACCATCATAAAACAAACACCCACAGTACCCACAACCCTTTACCATTACGAACAATTGCCAACAGAGAGAGGCAGCAAGACCACTCACACAACCAGAGCCACATACCACCATCACATATACACTACCCACGCACTTTATATCACACACCCCAACATATCACCCTACACACCCTCACCAACACCACTCAAAATCCACCCATGGCACCACAACAACACCCCAGGTTCTCTGAGAAGGAGCTAAGGGTCATGGTGGAAGAAATCATCCGGGTAGAGCCACAGATATTTGGATCACAGGTGCAGCAGATATCCATTGCTAGGAAGATGGATCTATGGCGGAGAATCGTGGACAGGGTCAGTGCCGTGGGACAGCACCCCAGAACAAGTGACAACATCAGAAAGAGGTGGAACGACCTACGGGGAAGGTGCATTCCATTGCAGCAAGACACCAACTCACTGTACAGAGGAGTGGCAGAGGACCCCCACCTCCTCCCACACAATTCACAACATGGGAGAAGTAAGTCTTGGTAATCATGCATCCTGAGGGACTGGCCGGAATAGCAGGAGGACTGGACTCTGATAAGTCAACTCTATACTACTATCCCTCTCCCTACCTGCATGCCATCACATACCCCCACCCTTACCCTCACTCCAATAACTCCACCACTTCACACACATCCCACCATCACAACCCACTCATCCCAATGCCAAGCCCTGCATGCAACACCAATGCATGGACACCACTCACAGACCTGCATGGCCACCTATCACTAAAGCATGCACATTAGAGACAATCAGCTAGCCCACCAAATAACTCACATAAGGCAAAGCTGCTAGGGCAATTACAACCATAGAGGGCAACACACCCATGCACAATATGTCACACACAGAAACAATAACACTGCATTTACATCCCCACAGGTATCCCAGACAATGTCACTGCAGAAGAGGTGCCAGCAACATCCAGTCCCCCTCCCCAGAAGAGGCCCACAGTGATGTGGGGAAGGGGTTCTCTGGTTGCCTGGATCTGGATGACCAACCTGGCCCATCAGGGACCTTCCGGACAGTCGGTTACCCAGGCACACTCTCACACCACCACAGAGCCTCCCCCCTCAGGAAACACCACCAATGCACCCACCCAGCGGACCCATACCTCTGTTCCCAGGACACGTCAATCAGCAGTGTGTCCACCACTACAGGGACCCAAGTACACCCAACAAACACAGGACAATCAGGGACCTGGGGTCAGTGGCAGTGGGCACACGGTTCAGGGGACAGAGGCACAGGACAACAGGGAAGTTGAGAGGACTGCTGTACACCAGGGGGAGGACAGGCCCAGGGAACCAATCCTCCCAGAGGCACTCACCGATCCTGGGAACACACCAGCATTCTCAGGATACGCTAGTCCAGATCATGGACAAGTTGCAGGAGAACATGCGGCTGCAGGAGGGACAGTAGCTGGAGATCAGGGAGGACTTGAAGGCCATTAACACCACCCTGGTCATCATTGTAGGGGTGATGGCAGACATGGCCAACACTATAAGGGAGGCAGTGGCACAACAGCGGGCCCCTGACACTAGCCAGAACACTGAACAGCCCTCCACCTCCACTGCCACCAGTGGACAGAAGGCCCCGCCACAGGACCTACAGGCCACCATGAGCCCTCCCCCTGCAGAAGGAGAACCAACCCACAAAGTTTCCCTATGATCCAGGCAGAAGCCAGACCCCCGCTAGGAAATAAGACTCTCCTGATTGTCACCCTTGTGTCCCACTCTGTCACCCTGTCCACCTTGAACTGCCTTGCTCCCCTTCCTATGTCCTCTTGGACAATGCACCTGTGCAACAAATAGACTGGACTCTAACCTGGACTTTCTTCCATCATCACCCCAGCCCATTGCACTACGCCCTCTTTTTCAGAACACTGTAATAAACACACTTTGAAAAAATAGAAGTATGGGAGTATGTCAAATGATTTCAAAATGTATTCATTTAACAAGGTTCAGACATTGCAATTCAACTGTACTGTAATGTTTACATAGGGAAGACCGGTAGTGGGCTGCACTGAACACACCAGGAGCAATAGTGGGGCACCAACATCTGCAAAAATAAATGTCAAAGGGTACAGTGAGTGGGCATAGAAGTGGGAATTCACAGCCTGCCAGTGACAATGTGAAACCATGAACTGTTAATGGAAAGTGAAGTTAGACTGTATTACCTGTGTCTCATTGGAAGTATTGACAAATGACTGCACTTCTGTTGTCCACATCCTCATCCTCTGCCTACCCATCTTCACTGTACACAGGTTCAACTGGTACCACATGGCCATCTACAGCCTCCTCCTCCTACAAAAAAGGGAAGGTTGTGCAACATACAGCATGCCACGATGATCTGGCAGACCTTCTTCGGTGAGTAGCACAGGGATCCACCTGTTAGATGGAGGCACTGAAACCTGGCCTTCAGGAGGCCGAAGGTACGTTCTATAATCCGTCTTGTTTGCCCATGTGCCTCATTGTAACCTTCTTCTGCCCTTGTCCTGGGATTCCTCACAGGGGTCAGTAGCCATGAGAGGTTGGGGTAACCAGAGTCACCTGCAAATATCGAGGGACAACTGTTAGTCACACACTCACCCTTAGGGCCCACACCATATCCATACACCAACATCCACTGGGTGGGAATCATGGCTCACCTATTAAACACACCCGGTGCCTCTGGAGTTGGGCCATCACATCTGGGATGCTGCTATTCCTCAGGATAAAGGCATCATGCACAGATCCAGGATACTTAGCATTGCCATGGGAGATGTACTGGTCTGCCAGGCACACCATCTGGACATTCATGGAGTGAAAAATCTTTTGATTTATGAACACTTGTTCATTTCGCCAGGGAGAGGACAAATCGAATATGTGTCCCATCTATTGTCCCAATGATGTTGGGGATATGTCCCATTGCATAGAAGTCAGCTTTCACCGTGGCCAAATCCTCCACCTGGGGGAAAACAATGTAGCTGCACATGTGCTTAATCAGGGCAGACAACACTCTGGTCAGCACGTTTGAGAACATTGGCTGTGACATTCCTGCTGCCAAGCCCATTGTCACTTGAAAAGAGCCATTTGCCAGGAAATGGAGCACAGATAGGACTTGCACAAGAAGGGGGGATCCCACTGGGGTGACGGATAGCAGAGATCAGGTCTGACTCCAATTGGGCAAACAGCTCTGTGATTGTGGCCCTGTCAAGTCTATAGGTGAGGATAGTGTGTCTGTCCTCCATTGTTGCCAAGTCCACCAGGGGTCTGTACACGGGGGATGTCTCCATCTCCTATTCAGCCGCAGCAGTTGCAATCTATGGGGCAAAGGAGTGAGTAGTTGATCATAATCTGTACATTCTAACCACTATAGAGCAATGCATTTTGTGATTATTACATTAATGTGGTGGGATATGTCCATAATGTGTATTTGTGCACTGTGACGCAGTTAGGATCCATGGCATGCCCCCCACCTGAAATGGCATTTGCCAGTCTTGTATGGAGGGACAGGTGGAAATGAAGTAATTCCACCGAAGTTGTGTGCCGTTGCCGGAGGTGGTTGAGAATTGACGTGCAACTCCTCATTGGGCCCTATGGGTTACAGTGGCCAATGGTGATGTACGCCGGCGGTGACGGTATGCATCGCCGTGGACGTACCTGCCATTTTCTATGTGATCACTCACTTGCTACCTGACCTTCAACAGGAGAGGACTCACACTGCAGGTGCTGCTGTGACCTGTGTCTGGAACCGACCATGGCTCGTATAACTGTGGAAAGGGCCCCTGCCTTCACTTCGGCGGAGTTGGAGAGACTAGTGGTTGGGGTCCTACCCCAGTACCTACTGCTGTATGGGCCTCTAGACCAACAGGTGAGTACACCATGAGTACGATGCATGGGGCGTAAATGCATGGAGTGCTGTGTGTGCAGGCCTCATGTGGGGGGGTGGATGGGCCCTGGGCAGTGGGCTGCATGTATGCTGGGCCATGTCTGTGATAATGGGGGTGGGAAGGGGTATGGTGGGCCACAAGTGAAACAGGCAAGACGGTTTGACATACCTATCCCTGTGTGTATTTCCTCTGCAGGTCACCGCCCATCAAAAGAAGGGTATGTGGCGTGCCATCGCCAAGGACGTGAGGACCCTGGGGAGTCTATGGCAGACGGAGCACCCACTGTTGGAAACGGTGGGAGGACCTGAGACGCTGGCCACGGAAGACCGCGGAGGCCCAACTGGGGATGGCCTCCCAATGAGGAAGAGGTGCCCATCGAACCATGACCCCTCTGATGGCCCGCATACTGGTGGTGGCCTATCTGGAGCTAGATGGGCACTTGGGGGCATCACAGCAGCAACAAGGGGGTGAGTACAGTGCCCTTCATTACTACTTACACCTGGTGGAGTGGTGTCCGGGTGGGGGATGTGGGCCTGTGGGTGCCCCTAAGCCACATCTGACATTGCAGAGAAGGTCCCATGTTGGGCAGGGTTCCTATGTGAATGTCCTCCAACCAAGCTAGTAGGCATCCACTACTAGGCAGGGGTCTGTGGATATGCTGCAATTGGTGTTAGGTGTCTCTATCAATGGGCTGGTGTCTAGCATTGAGACTGGTAGTGTATTGCCTAATGCTGAGGGCTGTTCCTTATGTGTCAGTGTGTTGTGTACGCCAACGGTGGTGTTGGTGCCGCCATTGACCAAGTGTATCCTTTGTTTTCACCCCCTTTTTGTTTTATCACCTTGTCCTTGTGTGCATTAGCATCATCGGGCAGAGGAGCAGAGGCACCGGCAACGGAAGGAGCTGCATCCCACAGGACCCTGGTGGCAGAGTCAACCGATGCCGAGGGAACCAGTGGGATGGAGGGCGAGGGGAGCACCACGGAAGAGACAGAAGGGGACAGTTCAGACACAGATATCTCCTCCGATGGAAGCTCCCTGCTGGTGGTGGACACCTCTGTGCCCACCCCAGCTACAGGTACAGCTGCTAACCCCATACCAGCACCCCGCTCCCAACAGCCCCTCAGCTTGTTGCCCGTGCCCGCTCACCCAGGAGGGTGGGCATTTCCTTCACCCCGGCACCTCAGGCCCTGCCCCAGTTAGCCCTGCTGCCCTAAGTGAGGAGGCTATTGGCCTCCTGTGATCCATCTCTGTTGGCCAGTCAACCATAGTGAATGCCATCCAGGGGCTGGCAGCCCAAATGCAATAGACAAATGAATTCCTTGAGGGCATTCACACTGGCTTGCCGGCCCAACAGAAATCAATCCAGGCTCTGGCCTCCTCTCTGATGGCAGCCATTGTCCCTGTTTCCACCCTCCCCCCTCCAACTTCCTCTACCCAATCCCATTCCCCTCAACCCCAACCTATCCCAAGCACACAAGCAGATGAGCATGCACCCAGTACAACACACAAGAGTGGACATGGCAAACACAAGCACCACACATCATCCCACAGGGAGTCACACAAACACCATCCAGATACAGACATACCAACATCCACTAGTTTCACTGTGTCCCCCTCCTCCTCATCCTCCATCTCCTTCTCAGTTGTGTCTCCACTCACACCTGCATGCACCACGTCCTCATCCACTACCACCATCAACAGTACACCTTTTTTTTTATATATACAAATTTTATTGAAAATATGAGTACTTCCTTTACATGCATATAAGAATGAAAAGATAAATGCCAATAGTTCTATGTTACATAATGTGAGGATCAGCAGCAATGTAAATCACATAGCCTTATCTTATTCTATTTGTTATTGTACAATCCTGCCAATGTTGATATCCCCTCAGCAGTTACGCATTCTGAGCAACTCTCTCCCCTCTCATTGATAATAGGGTTCCTTTATTTGAGAATAGAGGGGGAAATATGGGCATGGTTATTCCTGGCTGCAGTGCTATAACAAGCAAAGGATCGTTAAACTCAACTTATAAATAACTTGTGCTCCCCCCTCTCAAACTAGCCTTATACAGGAGTGTTGTGTAGTGTCCATGTTCATGTGGTTGTAGGAGTTATGCATAGTATCTGAGTCTAGTGCTTCAGGGTTCTACTCTGTCTTTTCCGACTATTCTTCTACAGATATGTGGGTGTCAGTTAATAGGTGTATTGGTCGGTGCAGCTCCACCCGCTCGAGGAGCCAGTTGTTCCCCTTGTAATGCTATAGTGATCTACTCCCATGCCTCCTTCATCTCGGGAGAACCCCTTCCCCGCTTCAGCTCATTGTGCAGCACTGAACCTTCACTGTCCGCCCACCTCTTGAGCTCCCTTCTCCAGTCTCGAGGGTTGGGGCCATTCGGGCTTTTCCAGTTCTTCGTCAACCCTCTTTTAGCTAAGATATATGCAAGGCTTGAAACCTGGTAGTGGTTCTATTTTTAGGGGGTGTGGGAACCAATGCAGCAGGCATCGAGCAGGTGTACACACAATATCAGTCGTTATGATGTTCGCCACTTCCGCCCCCACTGCATCCCTGTAGATACCCAGCCGGGGGCAGGACCACAGCATGTGGAGGAAGTCCGCAGCCTCTGCTCCGCAGCGGGGGCTACTCGCGTTCATCACACCAAAGTGGTCTTGCAGTCTCCCTGAGTGAGGTAGGCCCTATGCAGTGCGTAGAATTTAATAAGCTGAAATTTGGCATTTCTGGATATTTTTGGCGTTCTATCCAGTATGCGATCCCAGACCCCAGGTCCATCTCCCACTTTTGTCTCAGGTCATCTGGGGGGGGTGAATGCTCCCGCTCTAATGGCCCCGTATAGTCCGGTGACCACTTTATGATTACCCTCTGAAGTCAGTAGGTAGGTGCTGAGACTGTGAGAGGGGGCTCAGTAGCACGGGACCCCCAGATCTTTCCAATGGTGCAAGTGAGCGTGCAATGCAGCAAGAAGTGGCCCCGTGAGAGATCATATTCCTGCCGATAGTCCTCAGAGGGCAATAAGCTGCCCTCTTTGTATTGGTCCCCATCCGTGTAGCCCCTGCATTTTCCCAGGTCATCAGCCCACTCCATTCTCCTGTCCAGGGCAGCCAACAAAGCCAGGCCATTGGTATGTCAGGGGAGTATGGCGCAGCCAGTTCCGCCCTCCGAAGGCAGTGTCCCCAGCACTGTCGGATAACAGCGACCTCAGAAGGGCCACGCCCCCGGTGTTAAAGAAGATTACCGCCAGTATTTATGTGGGGAGGAACCGCCGAGCTCCCAGTGATATCCCCAGTAATGCTCCCTGCCTCCCAACGCACCAGTCATTGCAGTTAGGTGGCAAGGTAATAGGCCTCGTAGTCAGGAACCGCCAGTCCCGCCTCTGCTCGATGTCTCTTCAAGGTAGTTAGCGCTACCCTGCATCTGCCCCCCCATATAAACACCATGATCACCGTATCCAGCTCTCTGAACATTGTGAGGGGTATCCATAGTGGCAGAACCGCAAAATAGTACAACAGCCGGGGCAGTGCCACTATCTTAAGAAGTGCAATCCTCCCAGCCACGGAGAGCGGAAGCAAGCCCCAGAGGCCGATGCTTGATCTCAGAGCCCTAATGGCTCCTCTGATATTACCTTCTAATATGTCTGAGTGAGAGTGATACACGGAAACACCCAGATATGAAATACAACAGGGCTCCCACTTCACATCACCCAGTTCCGTCGGCGGTTCACAACCCGCCATCAGTGGGAACAAGAATTACTTCTGTCAGTTGACCTTCAAGCCTGGCAGCCGACTGAATAGTGCCAACAAAGACTGGGCCCCCTCCCTCTCCGGGCTGGTGTCCCATAGGAATAGGAGTAAGTAATCCGCATATAGTGCAATCGCATGATGCTGATCTCCCCAGGTCAGGGCCCGATACCAGCTGGCGGCCCCAGCTCGGGCAGCCAAGGGTTCCATCGCCAAGGCAATGGCGACAGGAGGCTGCCCTGCCTAGTGCCCCTGCCGACCGAATATTGCTCCGAGATGATTGTCCCCGTTCTAACCCTCACTTTGGGGGCTGTGTACAGCAACTTTGTCCACCTGATCAAACCTTCCCCCAAACCTATGTGGGTGAGGACCGCCTTTAGGTAGTTCCACTCCAAGCTGTCAAAGGCCTTCCCTATGTCTATTGCTAGCACTGCCGTCATGGGCTCCAATGGGGCAACGGTGTCCATAAAATGAAGCAGCCTCCTTATATTCTGGGCAGTACTCTTAGTGGGAATAAACCACGACTGATCAGGGTGGACCAACTTTGTCATTTAGGGCAATAATCTTGTTGCTAATATTCAGCTCAGTATTTTAAAATCTGAATTGAGCATAGAGAGGGGTCTATAAGCTCTTCTATCATCAGACAGTTTGCCCGGCTTAAGCAGCAGAACTATCAGAGCCTCTTTTGTCGAGCTTCGAAGATATCCCATTGCTTGTGCTTCATTATACAGGTGTATTAACTTAGGGGTGAGCTCCCGTCCATATGTGGCGTAAAAATCAACGGGCAGTCCGTCCGTGCCTGGGGTTTTCCTCCGAGCCAATCCCGCAATGGCCAAACTAATCTCTGGCATCTCAATGTCCCCGCCCAGAACGTCTCGCTCCTCCTCATTTAGGGTCTGGTGTGGAAGCGCTGACAGGAAGTCCTGTATCTCAGCTCCTGTCCCACAGGTTGTACTGGTATATAGGGTAGTGTAATATTCGCGAAAGTGAGAGTTGATATCAGTTTGTTAGTAAAGCTTAGTTCCCAAGGGGGAAGTGATCTCTGGGATGGGGGATCCATGCTTAGCAGGGTTGGCCAGCCATTCCAGCGGTGCTCCTATCTTGTCTCTTTCCGCATGTAACCTCGCCATAAATTGTTTATTATCGAAGCATCAAAGCATCTCTGTGTAGTCTGCCACCCTGTCCCTGGCCTCCCGTTCATCCATCTGCAATTCCGGGTTGACCGGATTCAGTTTCTCCAACAACCGGAGCTCTTTCTCAGCTATATCTATGTCTCGCAATCAGGTCCTCCTAATCCCCGTAGATGTCGCTATACAACGGCTGCACACTACTACCTTGAATGCTTCTAATAGTGACTGGGGTGAAGGGGCAGTGGGTTTATTATCCTCGAAGTAATGAGTAATGTGCTCCCTAATCTGTTTGGGAAATGCTGGATCCTCTAGTGAGTCCGGCTTGAGTTGCCATGTGGGTATTCGTGAAATGGCCCGTGTCCGTAATAGGTGCAATAGAACCGGGTTGTGATCGGATATAGTTTTTCCCAAATATTCTACTCCTCGTGACTGCATGTGCACCTCTGGGGTGCATAAAAAGGTATCGAGCCGCACATGCAGGTCATGTACTGCAGAGTAGTAAGAGTATTCTCTGGTATTTGGGTTGAGAATTCTCCAGGTATCTATCAGTCGCCACTCAGTCGGCCACTGTTGGAACTTTTTAGCTAGCGTGTTCACCGAGGAATCCCGCAGTGGTGGGTGGGATCTACCGAGCCAGGGTTGGCCACACAGTTAAAATCACCCCCAATTAATGCCGCATGTAGCATGTGAGGTGCTAATGTATTTGATAATTGGTTAAGGAATGTGCTTTGCTCTATGTTAGGTGCATATACATTTATCAACGCTAGGTCACGTCCTCCCACGCGGCAGGAGGCCACAACGAAGCGCCCTGTGGGATCCGTCAGCGTGTTAGTTACTTGGAACGAGACCCCCACCCTTACCCAAATCAAAGTGTCTCTTGCGTAAGCTGAGTAGGTTGTGTAGAATAGTTGACCTATGTTAGACCTGACAGCCTTAGGGTGGTCACCCCTAACTTTTTGCCTGCCTCCCTCCACTTTTTGGACACTGTTTTTGCTGGCTTTTAGACTCTGCGCACTTTATCACTGGTAACCAGTGCTAAGGTGCATATGCTCTCTCCCTTTAAACATGGTAACCTTGGATCCTACCTGATTGGGCTATTTAATTTACTTATAAGTCCCTAGTAATGTGCACTATATGTGCCTAGGGCCTGTAGATTAAATGCTACTAGTGGGCCTGCAGCACTGGTTGTGCCACCCACTTAAGTAGGCCCTTTATCTTGTCTCAGGCCTGCCATTGCAAGGCCTGTGTGTGCAGTTTCACTGTCACCTCAACTTGGCATTTAAAAGTACTTGCCAAGCCTAAACCTCCCCTTTCTCCACATATAAGTCACCTCTAATGTGTGCCCTAGGTAAACCCCTAGAGTAGGGTGCTGTGTGGGTGAAAGGCAGGACATGTACCTGTGTAGTTTACATGTCCTGGTAGTGTAAAACTCCTAAATTCGTTTTTGCACTACTGTGAGGCCTGCTCCCTTCATAGGCTAACATTGGGGCTGCTCTCATACAGTATTGAAGTGGTAGCTGCTGATCTGAAAGAAGTAGGAAGGTCATATTTAGTATGGCCAGAATGGTAATACCAAATCCTACTGACTGGTGAAGTTGGATTTAATATTACTATTCTAGAAATGCCACTTTTAGAAAGTGAGCATTTCTTTGCACTTAAATCTTTCTGTGCCTTACAATCCACGTCTGGCTGGGATTGGTTGACAGCTCCTTGTGCATTCACTCAGACACTTGCTGGAGAAGAAACCTGAACCAGAACCTGCATCCTGCCAAGAAGAACTGGCTGGCTGCCTAAAAGACTCACCTGGCTGCGTTCTACAAAGGACTGCTGCCTTGCTGTTGCCCTGCTGCCTTGCTGAACTCTTGTCTGGCTGTAAAAGTGCTCTCCAAGGGCTTGGATAGAGCTTGCCTCCTGTTCCCTGAAGTCTCAGGACCAAAAAGGCTTCTCTTTTTCATTTGGACTCTTCGTGCGCAGAAAATTTTGACACACAGCTTGCTCCATGGCGAGAAAATAGCCGCACACCGATGCTGATCAACGCAACACCTTCGGGGCGACCGGAACTTCGACACATGGCCTCACAAGGACTACGCCGCCCTACTTCCAGAGGGGAAATCGACGCAACGCCTGCCGTGAGAACGAGAATTCCACACACAGCCTCCCGGAACAACGCGTAACTGGAAAACAAGCCGAAGAATCCACGCACAGACCCCGGGACATCTGGTAATCCCGCGACCCACAGAGAGAGACTGTCCGCGCGCTGGAAAACGATGCACGACTTTCCACGCGTGAAAAATAAAGACGCAAGTCTGTGTGTGCAGGGGAGAAATCGACGCACACACCATTTTTCCACATATCTCTTCTTCTCCGGCCCTTTGCGGAGATTTTCCACTTTAAACCAGGTACTTTGTGCTTGAAAGAGACTTTGCTTTTTAAAAACTTAAGACACTTTATATCACTTTTCAGTGATATCTCTATAATCTCACATTGCATCTTTATTTGTTTTTGGCCTACAATTATCCTGATAAATATTATATATTTTTCAAAACACTGTGTGGTGTATTTTTGTGGTGCTATATTGTGTTATTGTATGATTTATTGCACAAATACTTTACACATTGCCTTCTAAGTTAAGCCTGACTGCTCATGCCAACCTACCAGAGGGTGGGCACAGGATAATTTTGGATTGTGTGTGACTTACCCTGGCTAGAGTGAGGGGTCTTGCTTGGACAGAGGGTAACCTGACTGCCAACCAAAAACCCCATTTCTAACAACCTCTCCATCTCCTCTGCAGTGCAGCGCCTTCCACTGCCGTTAGGTGGGTCTCCTGCAGCATTGCTATATGAACCCCTCTTCTACCTAAATAGGATTATACCTTGTAACATTTGGTCATATTATGCATCCCCCTTATAGTCCAAGAAATCACTTTGTACCCTTGCAGGATCACCCATTACAAATATTCACCAGCCGAGCTACCCCACGCTTCTGCCGTTCAAGTTGATGACTCAGATCGTCACATTTAGGGGACACTATTCTTCTACAGGAGTGGCATTTAACAGTTCCCTTTCTAAACAACAAAAACTCCCCCAACTTCCCTTCCCCAGGACAGCAAAACAGTTCCCCATCCAAATTGTTAAAAACCAAAGTCAAGTCTTGATAGGTGGGCAAAATGGGCACTCCAGCCATGCAAAGCTCAGAGCTCATGGCCCGGGGTTGGTTTCCATATCTGGCTGCAAGTCTCTTCAACTAGGTATCCTCGGTGCTTTGTGCTCCGGTATGATTTCGGACACAGGGTCATCCCATCAGATAATGCTCTCCGAAGTCCCTGGTGTCACCACCGACAGCTCCAGGCTCATATTTGCCGAACCTGCTGATTCTGCGTCCGAGTCCGAACCTCCGGTCTCTCTCATCGTACATACGGAACGTGGACTGTTATTCCTTTGACTGAAGGAGGCCACCGCTGCCACGGCTCACTTTCTCTCTTCATGGACCTCTTCCAAGGTGGGCGCTGCACCCCCCCGCCTGGGTCCCCTTGGCCCCCGACGTCTACTTCGGGGTCTGGGACCTCAGGGCGTCCCATGTCCGTCGGGCCCCTCGCTCCTCCAGCCAGTCTTTTGCTTCCTGAGGTGTGCAAAAAAATCGTGCTCCTCGGCCGTCTGCAACTCTCAGCGTGGAGGGGAACAGCATAGCACATTGGATGTTTAATTCTCGTAGTTGTTTCTTGATCTCCAAGTACGTTGCTCTCTGCCTTTGAACTTCGCGAGAGAAGTCAGGGAAGATACAGATCAAGTTATTTTCTACCCTTAGTTCTCCAGCCTTTCTAACCTGTGCCAGAATGTGGTCCCGATCTTTGTAGTGTAATAGGCAGGCTATCACCGGTCACAGTGCAGCTCCCCGAGGGGGATCCCTGGAGGGCCCTCTGTGCGCCCTCTCAAGGGTAAAGAAGCACGAGAAACCCTCCGGCGCCACAGAATCAGAGATCCAGCACTCTAGATACTCAGACAGGTTTTGCTGCTCGATTCTTTCGGGAAGACCTATTATGCGGATATTGTTCCTCCTAGATCTGTTTTTTGCATCCTCAGAGTGGGCCGCTAATGTCTCTGTTTGTTTCTCCAGTTTAGTGATACGATCCCCGGCTGTCGCCAAGTCAGGGCCAATATCTTCCAAAGTTCGTTCTGTAGTCGTCACTCGCTCAGTGAGGCAACGTTGATTCTCACGGAGCAGCCCCAGGTTCACTGTTAATGAGTCAATCTTTGATTCAAGGCTTTCCCTGGAGGACATAATTGCTTGCATTATGTCTCCCAGTGGTGGCCCCCCGGCTGAGTCCCCATCTCCTACGGTCCATGGCACCGTGGCAGGGGAGGATGCAGGGCAGCTCTGCTGCATGCTGGAGTCGCGCACATATTTTTTTTCCTTCCCTATTTGCCCATCCTGCGACTGAGAGGGGGATGCGAGGCTCGGGTCCAGTATCGCCACCCGTCTCTATCGGTATCCTCCAACTAGAGCTGTCCCGGCCCAGAACCAAGCTCAGCAGGGCTCGGTCCAAAACAATCTCGCCCACTCTCAGCTGGGCTCCGTTCCAGGCCAGCAGGGCTCGACGCGCCGGCCATCTTAAAGTCAGGCGGCCGGGTGCTCCAGCCGCCTCATCTGTTTTCACCGCTTTCGGCCCTGGGGTCACCTGGTCGCTAGTAGGAGCCTCACTGCTTGCTGGTCCAGCCCCCAGCTAGCCGGCCGAAGAGGCAGTTTCTTGAAGTCAGGTGGTGCATTGTCATTTTTCTTCTCTGCAGGACAAATTCTTGCTCCCATGCACGCGGATCGACCACACGTCAGGGCCCCTGCTCTATCAGTCCCGGGGCTCTGAGATACCAGGCTTTTGCACTGGCAGTGCAGTCAGGATGGGCTTGGAATGGAAGGCCCGGGCCGGAGCTCTTCCTCATGGCTGCTCGCTCCATGAGTGCCAAGCCATGCCCCCCACCTTCACCAGCACACCTATCACAGCACACACCTCACTGACAGTCACACCCCCACATCCATGCACACGTCCCCTGTGCCCTTTCCCACTCTGTATGTGCCCCCTCCTCCCAAAGTACACAAATGCAAGCACTCAGACACCCAACAGCCATCCACCTCACAACAGCATCCAGCCCATGCACCTGCACCCAAACACAGCAAACCGACACCTCCTAAAACCACTCCCTCTTCCTCTACTCCCAGACCTTCTCCCTCTTCTCGCCCCAATGTCCCTTAGAAGCTTTTCCTCTCCACCACTGACCTCTTCCCTACCCCTCCTCCACCCCATCCCTCACGTCAGGCCAGGGTAACAAAAACCCGGAAAGCACCTCAGCCACCCAGTCCATGGGCACAGTAGTGTCCACAGCTACTCCAGATGGGAGAGGATCCCGGCACCAGGCAGCCACACTGAAAGGGTGCCTGCACCAAGTGCTGAAAGGATGTGCAAGAGGCACCCCCAGCTGCTGCAAGGAAGGGCAAGGAGGCACCCCAGCTGCTATAAGGAAGGGCAAGGAGCAATCCGCGGCTGCTGAAAGGAAGGGCAAAGAGCAGTCCCCAGCTGCTGCCAAAAGGAGCAAGGAGCCATCCCCAGCTGTTGGCAGGAAGGGCAAGGGGCCTGCACCAGCAGGTAGAAAGGACAAGGGGCCTGGTGCTGGGACTCAGTCGGAGCCCCCACCACCAACCATGGTGGTGCAGCCATCTGAGGCTGCAGGGAATGGGCTGGAGCCTCCCCCCACCACTGCCAGCACCGCCACCAGCACCGCCAACAGCAACAGCTGCCCCAGTGGGCAGCCGTCCGAGGCTGCAGGGGATGGGCTGGAGCTACCCCCCACCACTACCAGCACCGCCACCAGCAGCAGCAGCCCCAGTGGGCAGCCGTCTGAGGCTGCAGGGAATGGACTGGAGCCTCCTCCCACCACGGCCAGCACCATCACCAGCACCGCCACCAGCACTGCCACCAGCAGCAGCAGCAGCAGCAGCCCCAGTGGACAGCCGTACGAGGCTGCAGGGGATGGGCTGGAGCTTCCCCCTGCCACTGCCAGCACCGCCCCCAGCAGCCCCAGTGGGCAGCCATCCGAGGCTGCAGGGGGATTGGCTGGAGCCTCCATCCCCCACTGCCAGCACCGCCACCAGCAGCAGCAGCCCCAGTGAGCAGCGGTCCGAGGCTGCAGGGGATGGGCTGGAGCTTCTCCCCACCGCTGCCAGCACCGCCACCAGCAGCCCCAGTGGGCAGCCATCCTAGGCTGCAGGGGATGGGCTGGAGCTTCCCCCCCCACCACTGCCAGCACCACCACCAGCATCAGCTGACCCAGTGGGCAGCTGCCCGAGGATGCAGGGGATGGGCTTGAGCTTCCCCCCACCACTGCCAGCACTACCATCAGCAGCAGCCCCAGTGGGCAGCCATCTGAGGCTGCAGGGGATGGGCTGGAGCCTCCCCCACCACTGCCAGCACTGCCACCAGCAGCCCCAGTGGGCAGCCGTCCGAGGCTGCAGGGGATGGGCTGGAGCTCCCCCCACCACTACCAGCACTGCCACCAGCAGCAGCAGCCCCAGTGGGCAGCTGTCCGAGGCTGCAGGGGATGGGCTGGAGCCTCCCCCCACCAACACCAGCAGCAGCACCACTGCCACCACTGAACAGCCGTCACCACCGGCGGACATTGTGTAGTTCTGCATACATGGGCTGCTGTGCGGCCTGGCCCTTGCCAATCCTGTGGGTATGACACCCAGCTGAGTGACTGTGACCTTGCACTCCCCAAGATCTGCATTACGGGGCATGCTGCCTCCTCCAGAACCGGTGGAGAAGCCATCCACTCACTCCATCCTCCCAGGATGAAGCTGACTGGGCACAATGCCCCCTCCAAAAACCAGTGGAGAAGCCATGCACTCACCCTGTCCTCCCAGGATGAAGGTCACTGGGCACAATGCCCCCTCTAGAGCCAGTGGGCAAGTCACCCACTTGAGAGACTGTGTCCTTGCACTCCCCAAGGCAGAGCAATGGGCATGTTGCCCCCTCCAGAACCAGTGGGCAAGTCACCCACTTGAGAGACTGTGGCCTTGCACTCCCCAACACAGAGTGATGGGTATGTTGCCCCCTCCAGGGCCAGTGGCGTTGTAACATCTTCTGGCTGAGGTGCACTCCCATTCCCCGTCCCTCTGAGGTACCGGCTATTTTCGACCTGATGCTCCTGCAGTGTTCTCTCTATGTTGTTTCAGGAGTGAGGGGGGGCCTTGGACTTTGTGATGTGGCCCAGTGGCCCACAGACATTGAGGACTCTGCAGTGTCCCTTGCATTGTAAATATGTATATACTTTTTGATTTCGATGCATGTATTTCACCTATATTTATCTTATTACAACCTTTTTACACTATAGTAGTTGTCCTTGCATTATTCCTGAGTGGTACGGGTGTTTATGTTATGTTACTGCATCTGGTTGTGTGTATGGTGTTGGGGGTGGGTGTGTTGCGTGTTGTGTGTGTGTGTCACTCTCTTTTTCCTCACCCCCTCCCCTGTGTGCTATGCGGCAGTACTCACCGTGGTCGTCTTCGCCGGCTTTGGTGTTCGGAATGGAGCAGGACGTAAAACAACATCGGAAAGACATGCAGCTCGGGGTCCATGGCGGAGTGGTTGTTCCTTGTGTCTCCAGCGGTGAGTTGTTTCCCTTCTGTGCAACTTTTCCGCCAGGCTTTTGATGTTGTTGGTACTGCCCAGGAAAAGGTGGCGAATAGGTGTGTCATATTACTCTGGGCAGAACATTGTCTTCCGTCTGGCTGTTGGGGGTTACCACCGTGGTGCCTGTTGATTCTGCCCTTGCGGTAGGTGTGTTAAAGTGGCTGTCTGTCTGAGCTGTTTCAACTGTGATCATAATCCTGCATGTATTACCGCCGGCCTGTTGGCGGTATTAACGCCACTTTATCACCGACCGCCAGGGTTGTAATGAGGGCCTAATTCTTTAAAAAATAATATCTCCGGTTCTCTTTAACCAATTGTATTTGTTTTGGTGTCATTTTAAAGCTAAAAATATTTCCTATTGTTATCAATTGGTTTTGGATTTTTAAACAGTTTCCTGTGTTTTATTTCATTACTGTTTTGTGATACTTTAATGTTTTACGCTTTGCCTCCTAAGTTAAGCCTTGTCACTCGTTGACAAGCTACCAAGGGTTGAGCTGAGGTTAATTTATTGAGAAATAACTGAACCTAGTGGGGGTTAGTGGCCTATCGCTAAGTGTAGGTACTTACCTGCCCTTACCAATAATCCACTTTCCAACATTTCCGGTGCACAGTGGTGGGGTCCAGTACTTGTGTTCAGTATCACGTTACAGTTTTAAGTAAAACAAATTTAAAAACCTGTAAATTGATTAATTTCAATTATTGAATTTTTGTGATTTTTCTAAATTCTTGTTTCCAATTTTTGCAAAACTTTTTTTTATTGACACAAAACTAAGGAACCATGGAGCTTGATCTGGCTAGCATACCCACAATGACAGTAGTCCAGCTTAGGAGGTTGTGTACTGAGAGGGGGTTGCCTGCAGCCACTAATCTCAGGATTAATTCCCTGACAGCCTGGGCTGAGGCCCAAGAAGTAGGCCCAGAGGAAGCTCCAGAGGAGGAAGAGGCAGGGGAGGATGCCAGCTCCAACCACTCAGGGGAGGGAGGGCATCTGAGCGTGGGTGAGGATAAGGAAGACCGATCCTCACTAGACACAGTTGCTAGGGCCATACCCAAAGCTAGATGGGGAAAGGGGGTCCCTTTGGGAGAGAGCCTGTCCCTTAGGGAAAGAGAGGTGGAGGCTCAGCTAGCATATATAGCTTTGGAGGCAGAGAAGTTGTCCCTAGAAAAGAAAAAGTAGGCAAAGGAAGAGAAAAGAGAAGATGGCAGCGACAGAGAAGCTGAGATGTCCATGGGTGGGGGGTTTTGCCCTAGATTACCTTAGGGGGTGGTTCCTGCCCTATGTAGAGGGGGATGATATAGGCAAATGGTTGGGGGCCATTAAGCAGGTCCTCCAGATGAGGAGAGTTAAGTCTCAGTACTGGGGTTTACTTCTTTGGGAGTTGGTCCCATCTCGTGGAGGGATAGGGTTCTTACCTTAAGTGGGGAGGAGGCAGATTCATACCCTAGTATGAAGACGTGCTTGACTAAGAAGTTTGGTCTGACCCCAGTATAGGCTCAAGTTTAGGGACAACCAGAAGACAAGCACTGAGCCTGGGTTGATTTTGTGGACATCTCAGTTAAGGCACAAGAGGGCTGGATACAGGGCAACAAGGTAAGTACCTTTGAGGGGCTTTACAATTTGATTATGAGGGAGCACCTTCTAACTAATTGTACCCAAGAGAAGCTCCGACAGTATCTAGTTGACTCTAAGTTGACCAACCACAGAGAGCTGGGGGAGACAGCAGATGACTGGTTAAGAACTAGGGTTAACCAGAAACCTCTAGGGGGAGATTAGAAAAAGGGAGGACATAGGGCCAGATGTAGGTAAGTATGGTTTTGCGAGTTGCAATTTGCGAGTCATAGAGACTCGCAAATTGCAACTCGCAAAACCACATGCAGAAAGGTGTCTCAGACACCTTCTGCGAGTCGGTATGGGGTCGCAATGACCCACCTCATTAATATTAATGAGGTGGGTCGCAAATTGCGGCCCCATACCGACTATGGGCACTCGCAAACATGGAGGCCTGCTGTCGTCAGCAGACCTCCATGTTTGCGACTGCTTTTCAATAAAGCAGGTTTTTTTTTTCAAAGTGCAACCCGTTTTCCTTAAAGGAAAACGAGCTGCACTTTGAAAAATAAACCGAAACCTTTTGTTTCGGTATTTTTCAGGGCAGGCAGTGGTCCATTGGACCACTGCCTGCTCTGAAAAATTATTTTTGTGATCATTCACAAAGGGGAAGGGGTCCCATGGGGACCCCTTCCCGTTTGCGAATGAGTTACCATCCACTTCAAGTGGATGGTAACTGCGAGTTGATTTGTGACCGCTTTTGCGGTCACAAATCAACTTACATCGCGGTGCGAGTTGCAAATAGGAAGGGAACACCCCTTCCTATTTGCAAGTCGGAAACACATTTTGCGAGTCGGTTCCGACTCGCAAAATGTGTTTCTGCATCGCGCACAGGCATTAGCGCCTCGCAAACGGCATTTTTCGCCATTTGCGAGGCGCTAATGCCTTGCTACATCTGGCCCATAGTTCTTCTCAGGGGAAGAACCAAGGGAAGGATGACAAAAAGTCTGAAGAGTTCTTACAAGAGTCCTGAAAGATTTCTCAGGGTGGGGAGCCCCGAGCCATGCCACTTCTACGGGGCAGGGATATTAGGGGAAGCATTATAATCCTGTTAAGGCACGAACGTTTCAGGAGCTTGACAAGGCCAACAAGTGTTTTGAGTGTCATCAACCTGGACACAAAAGAGGGTATGCTATTTGCTCCAAGAAACCCCTCACTGGTGTGCAGTCCCATGGGATTGCTGGTATAGGTGGAGGCCTAAAGTCAGTGGGACTGAGGTGGAATCTCCGAGAGATACAGGCGCCAGTGTGACAATGATCACAGAGAAGCTGGTTTCTCCAGAGCAGGTCTTACCTGGTGTCTTCCACCAAGTAACATATACAGATAGCAGAACCAAATTCCATCCCATGGCGATGGTGAGCCTGGGATGGGGAGGTGTGACTGGCCCCAGTGACTGGCCCCAAGAAGGTAGCTGTGGCTCCTGCCCTCACAGTAGAATGTCTACTGGGGAATGATCTCGAACTATCTCAATGGCCAGAGATGGAAAGAAGAGTCCAAGCACAGATGCTAGACCTTCCTGAATGTGTGTGTGCTGTGACCAGGTCACAGGCAGCACAAGAGGGAAGTGCTGGACACTTGGACCCTGGAACAATGGGCCAAGCCGCAATGAAAAAGAGAAAGGGCATTGGGTCTGGCTTGCCAGCCCCACCAAGTACAGAGAGTCAGGAGGAGTTCAAACCTGAGGGGGAGGATCTGACCTCTGAGGGAGGGACCCTTCCCCTGCAAGCTCTGCCTGACTTGTCAGAACTGCAAGGGTCAGGTGGGCCCACCAGAGAGGAATTGTGCCAGGGACAAAAAGAGTGTCCCACTTTTGAGGGCCTAGGGCAGACTGCTGCAGGGAAGAACAAGGGGATACCAGTGGAAACTACAAGGTTTACTGAGAGGATGGAGTTCTCTACACAGAGACAAGGGACCCCAAACCAAGGGCAACCAGGAGAGTGGTGCCCCCAGAACTATAGATAATTCCTCCTGTCTTTAGGCCATGATATTCCCTTAGCTGGACATTTGGGACAGACCAAGACCTGGAACAGGCTGGTCAGCCATGTATATTGTCCCCAAATGTTGGAGAAAAACAGGGAGTTTTGCAGCTCCTGTGTCACCTGCCAGGCCAGTGGCAAGGCAGGGGGCAAGCCAAAGGCTCCCGTGATACCACTGCAGATGGTTGGTACTCCCTTTGAGAGGGTGGGGATTGACATTGTTGGTCCCCTAGACCCACCAACTGCCTCAGGCACCAGGTACCCTGAGCAATACCCTTCAGAACAGTCACTGCTCCCACAGTGGCTAGGGCCCTACTTGGTGTGTTCACCAGAGTGGGATTCCCAAAGGTGGTGGTCTCAGATAGGGGCACACATTGTATGTCCGCCTAGCTGAAAGCAATGTGGGATGAGTGTTGTATTACATATAAGTTCACAACCCACTATCATCCCCAGACCAATGGTCTGGTGGAAAGACTTAATAAGACCCTGAAGGACATGGTCATGTTCTCCTCCCATGCCTGCTGTTTGCATACAGAGAGGTGCCACAGAAAGGGGTTGAATTCAGCCCCTTTGAGTTATTGTTTGTCACCCTGTGAGAGGCCCATTATGCTTGGTGAAAGAGTCTTGGGAGTAGCCTCTCAAAGAAGCCAAGGTGAATGTTCTAGACTATATGCTGGACCTGTGGTCATGCATGGCTGAGTACATGATGAAGGCAGGCAGCAACCTGGAGGTCAGCCAAGAGCTCATGAAGCTCTGGCATGATCAGTAGGCTACCATGCCTGAGTAGCACCCAGGTCAGCTGGTGTGGGTTTTGGAGCCTTTGCCTCATAGGGCACTTCGGGGCTAATGGACTGAGCACTATCCAATTTTGGAGAAAAAGGGTGAGGTCACCTACCTGGTGGACCTTGGCACCTCCAGGAATCCTCATAGGATCCCGTATGTAAACAGAATGAAACCCCACCAGGACAGGGCAGACATGACCATGCTGGTGGTCACAGATGAAGGGAAGGAGGAGGAAAGTGAACCTCTGCCAGACCTCCTTTCCACAAACGCACAAGATGGTTCAGTGATGGAAGTGGTACTCTCTCCCAGGTTGACAGCCCAGCAGCAGAAAGACTGCAAACGGGTTTAGGAGAAGTTTGCTGGTCTGTTTTCTTTGAACCCTGGACTCGCCAATCAGTGTGTTCATTATATTGACACTGGTGACAGCTTACCAGTCAACAACAAGTTGTACAGGCTGTCTGACCAAGTTAAGGCCAACATCGAAGCTGAAGTGGCTAAGATGTTGGATCTCAAGGTAATTGAGCCCTCTGATAGTCCTTGGGCCAGTCCAGTGGTACTGGTACCCAAACCCAATCCCCAAGGTGGGAAAAGGAATTAAGATTCTGTGTAGACTACAGAGGTCTAAATGCAGTCACTAAAACTGATGCTCACCCCATACCTAGAGCTGATGAGCTCACTGATATGTTGGGGGCTACCAAATTCCTGAGTACCTTTGATCTGATATCAGGAGAGTGGCAGATTGCCTTAAGTCCAAGAGATGGGGAGAGGTCATCATTTTCCACACCAGAGGGCCACTTTCAGTTCAAAGTGATGCCCTTTGTCCTGAAAAATGTTCTTGCCACCTTCCAACGACTGGTGAATAGAGTCCTGGCTGGGTTGGAATCTTTCAGTCCACCTTATCTGGATTATATAGCTGTATTCATTTCCACCTGGGAGGACCACCTGGTCTACCTGAAGGAAGTGCTTCAGGCCCTGATTCAATTAGGCCTGACTGTCAAGGCAAGCAAGTGCGAGATGGGGCTAAGTTCAGTTGTGTACCTGAGCCACCTTGTTGGTGAAGGCCACATACAGCCTCTCCAGCCCAAGATCCAGACTATCATGGATTGGGAGGCCCCTAAATCCCAGACTCAAGTCAGGGCCTTTCTTTGCCTGACTGGGTACTACAGGAGATTTGTTCAGAATTATGGGACAATAGTGGCCCTTCTGACAGAGCTTACCCCAAAGAAACAGCCCAAGAAATTAATTTGGACTCCAGAGTGTCAAAAAGCCTTTGACACTCTGAAGCAGACTATGGCCCTCATTCTGACCCTGGCGGTCGGCGGAGAGACGGCGGTCGGACCGCGAACAGACCGGCGGTATTAAAAATGGCATTCTGACCGCGGCGGTCCCCGCCGCGACCGACCGCTACTTCTCCACTCCGACCGCCACGGCGGTCATGACCGCGGGGCTGGAGTTTGCGCACTCCGGCCCGGCGGTCGTCCCAAGACCGCCAAGGGTATTATGACCCTGCCTACCGCCGCGGTTTCTTGCGGGCGGGAACCGCCGTGCGAACCATGGCGGTAAGCACTATCGGGGCCAGGGAATTCCTTCCCTGGCACTGATAGGGGTCTCCCCCACCCCCCACTACCCACCCGAGTCCTCCCCCCACACCCTCCACCCCCCTGCCACCCCCCAGAGGTGGTACGAACCCCCTCCCCACCCCCACCCCGACATGCACATACATGTACCCCGACATGCACACACCCCCAACATGCACATATACACACCCCCTACACACACATACACAACGGGGACACATACCCGCACACATACATGCCGACATGCGCACCTGCCGAACAGCACACATTACCCATAGACACAGCAGCACCCCCCGCCCGCATACACGCACTCACACACTCCCTCTACACACTCACACGCACACCCCCATGCACGCCCACATCACACAACACCCCCCCACCCCCTCCCCTCACGGACGATCAACTTACCTTGTGCGTTGGTCCTCCGGGAGGCGACGGGAGCCATAGGGACGTGACCGCCAACAGAAGACCGCCAACAGAAGACCGCCACACAGAAATGTGGGTCGTAATTCTGTGGGCGGTGTTCTGCTGGCGTGGCGGTGGAGGTTGACCAGTCTCCACTTTCCCGCCGACCGCCAGTGTGGCTGCTGGCGGTTTTCCGGCGGAACGCTCCCAGCGGTCAGAATGCGCACAGCGGCACACCGCCGCGGTCGGCGGTCTTCACCGCGGCGGTAACTCAGCGGTCTTGCGAAAAGACCGCCAAGGTCAGAATGAGGGCCTATGTGTTCAGTACCAGTGTTACTGTCCCCTGACTATGACAAATATTTCATAGTGCAAATTGATGCTTCAGAAGAAGGGATTGGGACAGTGTTAGCACAAGTTAATCAAGAGGGCCAAGATCAGCCAGTTGCCTTCATCAGCAGGCGACTACTTCCCAGAGAGGAAAGATGGAGTGCCATTGAGAGTGAGGCCTTTGCTGTGGTCTGGTCCCTGAAGAAGATGAGGCCATACCTGTTTGGAACTCACTTCCATGTATAAACTGGCCACAGACCTCTCAGATGGTTGATGTAAATGAGGGGGAGAATCCAAAACTGTTAAGGTGGCCCATTTCCCTACAGGGAAAGGACTTCACAGTAGAACTTGGACCTGGGAGTGCTGATGCCAAAGCAGATGACCTTTGCAGATTTTTCCACTTAGCTGATGAGGGCTACCCATCATCTTGCATCTGGAGGGGCAGTGTAGGAAAGTCTTCATTTTTGCCCTGGTCATCCCAAAACTTTGTGGACAGATACTGGTGGTTACTGACACTTGGTTGTGCCCTGGGTACTGCTAACCAGCCCCAGGGCCAGTGATATGTGTAAAGTAGATATGCCAATTAGGCTAATTATAATTGGCAATATTAACCTACCTATATGTCCCTAGTATATGGTAGGGCATGTAGGGTTAGGGACCCCAGCAAAGGTAATGTGCAATGCTCAGATGTCCAGTATAATTTTAAAGGAAGGCCTGCATTGCTGGCTGCTTTCAAACTAAAGTTATATGCAAATTCAACTTTCGAATTAAAAGTACTTCCAAAGTCTTAAACTACCTTCTTTTTACATATAAGTCACCCCTAAGGTGTGCCCTATGTGCCCCTACAGTTGGGTGCCATGTAACTATAAGCAGGGACCTTAGAACAATTGTTCTATCAGCCCTAGTGAATATCCTCCATAGGCTAAAATGGGGAGACTTTATTTTAATTGACAAAGTCCCCCTAAGTGTCAGATACCTCAAATTCGATATCCAAAAATGGTTTTATTAAATTCCAGAACCTACAATTGTTGGATTTAATATAACTAGTTCAGGTAAAGAGTTTTACACTGTACCTGAAAAGTTGTCAACCTCAACTCTGTAGTGCCCTTCTCTGATTGGCCTGCCTGCCTTGATGAGGTGGGAAGCTACCTGGGGTGACCACAAAGGGATGTGCCGGGGGGGAGACCTACCTCAGCAGATGGGGAAGCAGGAATGGGGAGAGCTGCCAAACTGGTCTTCACAGGCTGGAAATGACATTTGGAGCAACCCACTACCTCCCTCGCATCCTGCAACCTCAATTAGGTGCCCTCTTGATTAGATTAGGGGAGGACCGGAGAGGAGTGTGTTTAGGATTTTTAGCCACACCAGTGAGTGGGCTCAACCAGATGTAACCAACAAAAATCTGTTTCAGCTATGAAGGATTTTTGAAGAATGTTGCTCCCTGGGATTGATTTTTGCCACAGTTCCCAGGAAGTGGTCTTCACAGGGGGGAAGGCCCCTGCATCTGATTGGAGAAACAGGACCCCCTTATTTTTCACCCAGGAGCAAGGATAAATGAGGCAGAGCTGCACCCATACCTAAGATCCCTGCAAGAAAGAAGATCAGAAGAAGAAATACTGCCCTGCTGGACCCCTGGCCTGCACCTGGACACTGTACTCTGAAAGACTAAAGCAGTGGCACACTTGGGCTTCACCACAAGAAGGACTTTGCCGGGCTTCAACTGGTTCAAGGAGGGACTCCCTGTTTGCCACAGGTGAAAAATTGCTAACCAGAGTCCCCTGCATCAGCTCCTAAAGAAACTGACCAGCTGACCACTGTCCAGTGGCCAATTTGGAGTTTGTAACAGGTACATTCTGGGAACAGTAGTTTGCACCCTCAAGGAGCAACTCAGAGCTTCTGGAATCTTGGGGTGATCTGTGGGCTCCTAAAAGACCATAAAAGACCTTCTGGAAGAGGATCTAGAAGTTTGGAGAAGTTTGGAGAACTTCTTGGAAAAAGCTCCATAAAGGGACCGACACACCGCGGCAACTCTAGCAGGCTTGCCTCAAGTGTGACCCATCCTGACTTGCAGGTTTGTCCCTCTGAAGAAAATCTCAGAAAAAAAGAATGAGTCTGAATGTTGAAAGTTGACTGTGACCTCCCACACAGTGTATCCGAAGAGGGCTCCAGGAACGTCAGATCAAGATTCAAGATTTGCCCAGTCAAAGGAATTTCATCTAAAAAAATTGTCTAAGTCCGAACATAGAAATCTTCACCTTGTGCTCCTGCAACGCGTATCCATAGAAGGCCTCCAGGAGGTCGGATCGGACTGGCAACTTCGTCCCGCTTAAGAAAATCTTCAAGAAAATGACTAAGTCCGAAGGTAAACTTTTGGCTACATCGCAGGCGGCCTTAAACTTTGACTTTGCCCCAGTCAAGGTGTGACCAGATGACCAGATTGGCGCTATTCGTTTCTATGCGCTAAAAATCACGATTTCTTTAAAAATTAATATCTCCGGTTTCATTCATCAGATTGTATTCGTTTTGGTGTCATTTTAAAACTAACAATTGGTTTTGGATTTTTAAACTGTTTCCTGTGTAGCATTTAAGTACTGTTTGTGATACTTGTAGGCTTTATGCTTTGTCTCCTAAGTTAAGCCTTGTCGCTCTTTGCCAAGCTACCAAGGGTTGTGCTGGGGTTAATTTATTGAGACCTAACTGAACCTGGTGGTGGTTAGTGGCATATTGCTAAATGTGGGTACTTACCTGCCCTTACCAATAATCCACTTTCCAACAATATCACTATTTATGTATGTAGGAAAGTACCCTCTTTTTTCCATGGTTACCCCCATTTTCTGCCTGATGTCAATGCGCTTGACTGTGTTCACTGCTATCCTGCTAACCAGGACCTCAGTGACTATGCTCTCTTTTCTTTACTTTACTTTATTCGGTGCAAAAAGACCATAAAAGACATAAAATAAATAAATAACATACAGAATTTTCAATCATAAAAATTTCTAAAAACACTGTTAATACATTTTCCGAACACCAAAAGCAGCATGTATACAATTTAGCACAGCCTGGATTATGTCCATAGTTCCCAAATCATGTAAGTGGGAGTAAGCAAGTTGGCTAGTTCTGATACTGTTAGATTGAAATAACGGACGTAGAAACCTTTTTCTTGGCGTAGTGTATAAAGTGCAAAAAAGCATAAAATGTAATGTACTTTGAGTAGTCTTTCCATCGCAGCAACAGGGAGGGAGGATCTTAAACCAGGTTCCGGCAACTGGGAATGCTACCAGATAATGTAGGGTATTTAGGTGTAGTCTTGTGAGTAAAAACCTTTTTTGCTCATGATTAATGATGGTCAAGTACAGCTTCGGTTGAAGTTGTTGTGTCTCTAATCTTGTCCGTTGGCTCATTAAGCAAGAGGCTGGGTCAGTGTCCTGATTTTTCTGCCAGAATATGTCTTTGACCTTCTTAATGTCCTGTCTTGTTAAGGTATCTGGTTTAAGAAAAAAATCTCCTAGTCCTAATGATAGGAGAGTAAGGTAAACATATCTAAGCCAGGGTATATCTAGAGATCGTGACAGAAGAAGGGAATCCTATATCACCTTTCTACATAGAAGCGTTTCAGGCTTAGTCCAGATTTTTATCCACAATATGAGAGGTTGAAGTTTTATATAGCTGGATATGTATCTTAGACCTACTTCTTTGTGACAGAACTTTGTTGGTGTAGATTGGGGGACTGATAGTAGCCTTCTTAAGAATTTGTTTTCTATAATCTGGAGCCCTGTGCAGTCTGCATGCCCCCAGACCCCAGCTCCAAATGTCGCGACGGAAAGGCATTTAGAAGTGTAGACAGTCATCATTTCCTTAACAGGTTTATGTCGTAGCCTTCTTGCAAATCTAAAAACAGCTTCAATGGTTTTTTGGAATTGTATTGAGCGTGTATTAACTAAAAACTTCCAGTTAAAATCTACATCAATAGGGACCCCCAGATACGTAAAATGTGGGACCTTAAGTATCTCATGCCCATTTAAAGTACATTTTTTCGTTTTTGCTAACTTAGGACCACACTTCATGGCAAATGACTTGGTTCTATTAACTTTAAGGCCAAGGTTCCTCATAAAGGTATTAAAAGCATTCAATAAAATCTGGAGGCCATTCGCTGTCCTTGAAATTAAAACTGCATCATCTGCATATAAAAGTACAGGGATTGGGGAGTTATTAATAACTGCGGAGTCTTTTCCTAGATCGCAAAGGAATTTCTCCAGCCCATTTATATATAGGAGAAAGAGAAAAGGGGCAAGAACACAACCCTGTCTGACCCCTTTTTGTGAGGGGAATTTCTCTGTCAGACCTCCCTCCCAGGAGTAACGGACCCGAGCCTCTGTGCAGGCGTGAAGTTTACTGAGTAATATAACTATGTGTTCATCCACGCCCAAATCCAGCATTTCCTTCCACAATTTCTCCCTGCTGACTGTATCAAAAGCGCAGGAGAGGTCCATAAATGCTAAGTGTATACAGCCCCTTTTGTCTTTAGTATATTTCTGGACTATGAGTGTCAAATTAAGGGTTTGTTCGACTGTGCCCACCCCTGGGCGAAAGCCAAATTGTACCTCTGAGAGGGAGTGGGTATCAGTTGCCCATTCTTCTAGCTTATTTAGAATTCCCCGGCCCAAAATTTTGACTGAACTATCCAGCAAAGAGATTGGGCGGTAGCACAGAGGGTCTGCCCTATCTCCCTTCTTAAAAATCGGGACGATGATCGCTTCTTTCCAAGAGTCTACTAAAGGGCCTACCACAGCCGACCTCATGACGTTGGTTAGAAATGGGCCCCAGAAGTCTGGAAGTGCTTTGTATAGGTCAGCAGGAATTCTGTCTGGACCTGGGGCTTTCTCAGATGGACTATCTTGGATTGCCTGTTTAACATCGTCTACACTTATAGTGTTGCTAAAAGCCAAACTTAGCTGATCGTTTCCTGCAGGTTTTGAACAGTTTAGCATTTCTGATTGGGTGTTTGTCTCTGTGGCAAAGGTTTTTTTAAAATAGTCCACCCAGGTCTTGGCTGGAATGACAGTGTCCATGGGCGTCTCATAGTTATCGCTGAATATTGAGGAGTTAACAGCATGCCAGAATGCAGTTGTATCTTTGAGTTTGCTTGCAGTCATCAGTTCCTCCCACGCAGATTCACTTAGATCAACTTTCCTTTTGGCAAGAACTTCTTTATAGTTTTTCCGGGCAATCTTAATTGCTTGTAGATCTTTGGGGGATGCATTGATTGTTTTTTTTAGCTTGCTTAAAGATGAGGTACATGCGTGGTTAAACCATCTTGGGCCGCGGGCTTTATTGGCTCGTTGAGGCTGTAGTTTCTCTGCCATGTAGTTTGTTAGGGAGGAGAATGCCCGAATAATTTCGTGTGGGGCCTTATTGTCGTCCAGGGATGTCATAACATCTGGCCATTTGTTAAAAAAAAATCACTAAAAAATTGTTTGTTGTTTATCTTTCCCCATTTGATTGTGAGCCCTTTTTAGGATGAGAGCTTCAAGGGAGGGTGTCGCTTCCCTCTGCTTGGATCATTTGTCAGATCTAAGTTAATCATAATGGATAAGGGGTTATGATCACTGTGATAGGGGACAATTCTCTAGAATAAATAATATAATCAATAGTGGTGTGAGTGTCCCCCCTTACAAAAGTTGGTATTCCTCGAGTAACGGGTGTGGGAAAGGAAAGGGAGTTTACTGTTATCAGAGAGTTGAGGGCGTTCCCGTACGGGGAGTGTTTGAAGTGTTGAATGGGAATGTCATTCTCGTCCAGAAGTCCGCAGCAGTCGAGGAGTTCTGGCTCACAGAGATGGGCATTAAAATCACCAACTCAGACTATTATTATGTCCTTTTTACTAGATACTGTTACCTTATGTATTAGGGTCTCCAAGCTACTGACCACGCTAGTATCTGAGTTATCAAAGATGTTGTTATAATAGTTGATCAGTAATATATCGTATGATTCTTCTAGTTTCAGAGATAGGGCCAGAAAAAAGGGCGATTTACCTACAACACATGCTTCCGTCCCTCCAGCCTCCACAGATAAAAAGATAGCCAGATCACCCTTAGCTTTGCCTGCCTTGGCCTTAGTTGCGGGGACATAGTATGTGGTATAGCCATTTATATGTGGTGATTCTGTGAGCCAGGTCTCCTGGCAGCAAATAATAAGATTTCCCATCACTAAATTTATCCAATCCGGGTTTCCAATTTTTGATTTTAGGCCTGCAACATTCCATGAAATAAGCCCTAGGTGTGTCGTACCCTGTATATCACATATGTTAGGGACTCCTTTAGATTCTAGGGGGGACTGTGAGAGTATGTTTGTCTCCAGAGGGTCTTGCAAGGATGGGTCAGTTAGTGATTGTCAATCTAACTGCTCTAGTGAGGTCAGGGTCTCATATCTATTAGATAGTGTCAGGGCGGTATCAGAGGGGTTAGAGAGACCAGGGTTAGTGGGATTCTGAAATCCAGAGTAGGTTGAATCAGAATGACATGGGTTTGATAATGGATGGATAAACTTTGTCAGGAGTTGGGCTCTTATAGGCCCTGCGGGTGATCTCATAGATGAGAGATGGTGATATAGAACATTAACAGTCCGGGGGGTCCTAAAATTTATTATAATGCAGTCCCCGGGTGATGTTTTAGTGGATGAGCCAACCCAAGGTACCCTTCTTACAGTTAAGATGTCCCTATGGAAGTCAACCCGCCCTCCCGTGTGTTTTTCTACCCAATGCGTCACTTTATTCAATAGAGACATATGGGATTCGGGGTGGGTGCTTTCCAGTATGGGGGCATTTTCCAAGATTAAAACATACGGGGTACATGCCAAAGGTATCCTTGGGCGGGCTGCCTGAATACTTATAGTTTCCTGGCCCCGGCGGCCTTCCCGTTTATTTGTGTCCCGCTGATATTGTGGGTTTGTAGAATGTTGTGGGGCCTCTGCATTCAAGGGTTTTTGGATTGGGTTCTGGATAGGAGATATTCTAAAGTTCTGATGTTGGTGAGTAGGTGGGGCTGGTAAAAATTCCGGAATGGAATGAATGTTCTGAGATTCTGCCTTTGGTGGTTCGGGTTTTATATTTGATATAGATTCAACCTTCTGTTCGAGGACGGCCACTTTCTCCAGAACTAATGAGCATAGCTTTTTAATATCTCTGAGTTGGTCTTCAATTTCCAGAAGGTAAGTTTTAGTTGAATCCAGATTTTTACTATCTTTTGGTTGTTTCCCTATAGTTTGTTTTATTTTTTGGGTTTTAGAGGGACATTTGCTCTTGGTCTTCTTAGTTCCTGGCGAGGATTCTCCAGAGCCTTCCCTATCTACGGGAAGTCCCCCTTGGTGTATGGGGGTTAGTGCCATTTGGGGGGGATTTTTGCCTGCTTTTTTTTTAGGGTGGACTCTCTGGGGTTGTAGGAGTAATTAGATCGATTAAATCAGTTGCAGTTATTACACAGGGGGTTCTTTCCTTAATCTTACTTGGCAGCAGTGTTGCCAACGGGTTCCGTCCCCCCTCCCCAGCCTTTCCTGCTTTCTCAAGAGACGACTCTAGGGTAGCTTCTACCCTCCCTATCTCTGTCTCAATGGCACCCATTACAGACGTTAGGTAGCTTGTTATTAGCCTGGGTGGGGGGGGGCCTCCTGGGTGGTTTGCCTTCCCCCATTTTCTCCCTTGCGTTTACCCATTTTGACAGGCTAGTCCCTATGTCCAGGATAGGGCACTGTAAATTACTTTAACAGATATATCAAACTCAGGTCCCTTGTCTGGGGGAGAAAAAAAAAAAATAGAACCAGATTATAGTCAGACCCTAGTTGGTTCGAGTGTCCAGTCAGAGCCTTTTACCACACCAAAAACTACTGCAGTTATAGAGTTATAGGCCTGACTTATACCTTGTGCGGGAACCGCCTAAGTCAATCCTTGCGTGGGGGGGGTGAGTCCTTCAGCTAGTAATTAGTGCTCCTCCACAGCAGCGCCAAAGGCGCACTCCCCGCGGACCCTCTTTTATTTAAAAAGAGTAATCACCGGCACAGTACCTTTAGGCGGCCCTGTCCAATTGGGCTATCTGATCCAGACTTCTTTGGGAGAATGTTAGGGGGGTGGCCCTGCCCTGCCTCTTCCTGGCAATGACGGGCAAGGACGGGCCCGCCCTTGGCCCGGGCGCGTCCCGCGACGGCGGGAGCGCGGGAAAAGTTTTAAAGGGCTCCTGCCCCCTCCTTCCTGCTCGCATCGCTTCCCGCGACGGCGGGAGCACGGGAAAAGTTTTAAAGGGCTCCTGCCCCCTCCTTCCTGCTCGCAGCGCTCTCTCTCCTCTAAATGTTGTCACTGCATACTGGTATCCCAGTATTTCACCCACAATTGGCAAACCGGTGCCCCTTATATGTCTCTAGTAAATGGTACCTAGGTACTCAGGACATTGGGATTCCAGAAGATCCCTATGGGCTGCAGCATTTCTTTTGCCACCTATAAGGAGCCCATGCAAAAACTTCTGCAGGACTGCCATTGCAGCCTGCGTAAAAAGATGCGTGCACCCTTTCACTGCCATTTACACTGCACAAGGTCACTTATAATTCCCCCCTATAACAAGCCTTTCAGCCCTGATGGCAGGGTGCAGAATACCTGTGTTTGAGGTCACCCCTGCACTATTAGAGATGCCCCCATGACCTCCAGGACCATTTTCCTGGACTTTGTGCATGCGGGACACCATTTTAAGTGTGTACAGGACATAGGTCACTACCTATGTCCAGCTACATAATGGTAACTCCGAACATAGGCATGTTTGGTATCAAACATGTTGGAATCATACCCCAATGCTTTTACAACCATTGGTTGTTTGATTCCATGCACTCTGGGGGCTCCTTATAGGACTCCCAGTATTGCCATTCCAGCCCCAGCTGCTGCCACCTCTAAGACAGGTTTCTGCCCTCCTGTTGCTTATGCAGCTCAGGCCCAGGAAGGCAGAACAAAGGATTTCCTTACACCCTCTCCCTTTGGAAATAGGTGTTACAGGCTTGGAAGGGGTAGCCTACCCAAGCCACTGGAAATGCTTTGAAGGGCACATTTGGTGCCCTCCTTGCATAATCCAGTCTACACTAGTTCAGGGACCCCCAGTCCCTGCTCTAGTGTGAAACCGGACAAAGAAAAGGGGAGTGACCACTCCTCTGTCCATCACCACCCCAGGGGTGGTGCTTAGAGCTCCTCCAGAGGGTCCCTGGGTTTTGCCATCTTGAATTCCAAGTTGGCAAGGAACTCTGGGAGCATCTGAGTGGCCAGTGCCACCAAGTGACTTGTGAGCCCTCCCCTGATAGGTGCTTACATGTTTAGCTGACCAATCCCCCTTTCAGGGCTATTTAGGGTCTCTCTCTTGGGTGGTTCTTCAGATTCGGATTGCATCAGGAATCATCTGCATCCTTTTTTTTCCCTTCTTACCGAAGAAACTGCATCTGGACCCTCCAGGAACTCTACAAACTGCAACAAAGATCTTCAGCTCCTGCCAGTAACTGCAAATGTTTCCCAGTCGTGCATTCTCAGAGGACATCCTGTCTTCAGCCTGCACCAGAAATATGAAGGAATCTCCCTTGGATTGAGATTGAGAAGTCAACCTGCTGATTCAGCAGGCACCTCTCTACAACGATGACCAGCTGTGTGGGTCCCCTCTCCTGAGCAGTAGCAAGGATCCTTCATTACAGGTCATGGATTGAAGTGGTCCAGACAGTCCTGACGTCCTACTGTCCAACTTTGGTGGAGGTAAGAGCTTGCCTTTCCATGCAAGAAGGTACCCCTGTGCACCACATGTTTTGCAGTTGCCAAGGCTTGTTGGGATCCTTCCATGAAGTTCTTCGTGCACCGTGCAGCTCCAGCCCCCAGCACTCTGTCCTGTGATGCACAGTTTCCTGAGTGGTTCTCCGTCGGCGTGGGATCCTTTGTTGTTGTGCTGGGTGGGCCTCCTTTTGCACCTTCTTTGTCCCCATGCTGTGGGACTCCTGTGCTTGCTGCCTGATCTTTCGTGGGCTCTCTGAGTTTCTGAGAGCCCCCTCTGACTCCACCTCCTGGGTAGAGTCCATCAGGTTCCTCCTGGTCCCGTGCAGTGCCATTTTTCTGCTAACTGCGAGCTTTGAATGTGCCAAGGCTTGTTGACGGAATCCAGCGATTCAAGCCAGACTGCAATCATCCATTGCACCAACCAGAAACTCCCATTCATCTTCTTGGGTACAGCACTGACTGTTGTTCTTCAACGGTGGTTCTTCTTTTGCACCTTCACCCAGGTTAACAGGTGCGCCTGTTTTTCCTGGACTCTTCTGTGCTTCTTGGACTTTCTCCCCTTCTTCCACAGGTCTGCAGGTCCAGGAATCCAGCATTGGTGTCTTGCAGTCTCTTCTGGTTCTTGTATCTTCTTTCTCATGTTCTTGTGTGTTCTACGAAAGTGACTGAGATGTACTCCTGCTTTCCTGGGCACTGGGATGGGTTCTATTATTTACCTTTGGTGTTTTTTAATACTCCCAGCACCCCTCTACACACTACACTTGCCTAGGTGGGAAAGAACATTCACATTCCACTTTCTTAGTATATGGTTTGTGCTCCCCAGGCCCATTTCTAACTATTGTGATGTTCAATATTTGCACTGTTTTTTAACTCTTTTTACAGCTATTTCTGCATAGTAGTGTATGTAATTTGTGTATTACTCACCTCCTAAGGGAGTATATTCTCTGTAGTATTTTTGGCATTTGTGCCACCAAAATAAAGTACCTTTATTTTTGTAACACTGAATATTTTCTTTCATGTGTGTGAGTACTGTGTGACTACAGTGATATTGCATGAGCTTGGCATGTCTCCTATATAAGCCTTGGCTGCTCAACTACAGATACCCAAAGAGAGCCTGCCTTCTAAACACTGCCTACATTTCACTAATAAGGGATAACTGGACCTGGTATAAGGTGTAAGTGCCTGGGGTACCTACTACAAACCAGGCCAACATCCTACAATGTATGAGGTAATGAGTTGAATGTAGCAACAAATGTGATACCTGTGAGTACTTTTTGGATGCATAACTGTTCCTCATGCATTCCCAATAAGATGCCATCTAAGAAGGGGAAAATTCACCCACATAGCCTACGGCATCACAATGAGGAAAAACAAAGCACTCATTTGGGCTGATCCAAGATGCAAATAGCAATCTTTCATGTCAAGGACAGAAATAGGTTCACCCATGCAAGGCAATTATTTAAAGGGGTTGACCTGAAGACTGCACTGCATATTGCGTGGTGCCCATCTATATTTAGATCATCAAGGACACCATCTTCAATCCTGAATTTTTCATCTGCAAATCATTAGTTTCAGGTCTGTTATTCTAATTAGTTCAATTAAAGAACACAATATCATAACACCAGTAATGCATCTGTCACACAAACGTCCAGGCCTAGAAAGAGTATCCATCATGACCTGAAGGGAGGCAGCCATCTAGAGGTTTTCTTCACCACACCTAAGAACTTTCATTATCTCCCATGGAGCAGGATTGGGGCAGAGGAGGAGGCATGCATGGTTATTGCTTTAAGCAGAAAGAATGAAACAACACCCATCACACTATAATCTTTTCCATAAAGTTTATTTGGCTTGAGCACTTCACTATGCAAAGTAGTGGAAGCTATAAAATATGACTGAATTCCACTTCTACGGTCACTTCAAAATTGCTCCCACTTTGCACAAAGTAACTGTGCAAGGGCCAAACAAGGTCACCATGATTATCCCCTACACTTACCAATGAAACTTGGTTTGGAGAATCCCAAAGCTGATGAACAGCAATGGAGTAAGTAAGTGTATTAAATTAGAAATGCATGGCCATACTGTAGACCTCAGATTTCCCCACTTCGAACATTGCTTGTGAGTCTATAAAAGAAAGGTATACCCTCACTTTTCTCAATGGACTTAAAAAGAGTTGCAATACAATCAGCTTTGTGATAACACTTTGATACTTTGTAGATTGAGACTTCACATTGAAAACATAAACATCTTGTGAAGCAAAGACCTTTCAGACCTTGAGTACACAGATTTGAAATAGTAATAGCAACCAATGCTGCCCTGTGGAATTAATGGGTCTGCTTTCCATTACTGTTTTCCATTGACAAGTTACTGGTTCATGTTACACTTGACCAACTTCACTTCTCATCCTTACAGAGTTCTTAAGATGAAAACTTTTGAGGCCAAGCTGACCAAGCAGCTAAGCAAGTGTTCATGGCTCTTTCAGCACTTATTTATTGGTTAGAATTAACCTATTAAAAAAGCTTTCAGAACTGGGTATTTCACATTTAATGTTAATGCTGTCCTTTTGCCGACTGGGAGAGCTTCAAGTGGTTTGTTGATTTGGCTAATACTGGATATTTTTCCAACAGCTAAAGAAATGTCATCATATAGCAGGGTTCTACTGGGTGTTGAAATCAAAATAGGCACTCATCAAGGGCCCAAACACATAACTATTGTAAATATGTATATTAGAACGGTCTTGTCTAATATTCAATCTCACAGAGTACATTTCCTAGATGATATGCTTGGGCACATTGAAAAGACAGCTATTAAAATCTTAGCAGGCGATTGCAACACAAGACTTAACCATGATTTAGAGGAAGTAGGGCAGATGATCTGTCTGGGTAATGTGTATCATAGGTGTATGAGACCTAAGCTAGCCCCAAAAGGTAAACCCTTGGTGGCAACTCAGCTGGAGGACCTAATAATTGGAACATGGATAAGAATTGTAAATGGTTACACAAAGTCAGACTTTCCTTGTCACCCAATTTTCTCCTCCTCTAACATAGTTTGCATACTTTTTAGATCAGACACTGTGGCCCTTTTCCAAGGGACATGGCGGTAGTCTCAAGGCAGGAGAGTGATCACCATCCTTTGAGTATTGCCTTACAAGTTACCCCCTTTACGAGTTCCAGTTTACCAACTTTAAGAGTAAACTGTCTGGTGAAGGTAGCAAATAACATGTCAAATGGTCAGAAATTTCAAATAATGTTGTAGTCTAGACTGAAATATATGAGATGTTTTTGGACAATCTGTCCCTAATTGACCTAAATGCTCCCCTAAAGATGCATTTTGTTACCATGTAGGGAAGAGAGCTATGATTGCAAACAAGAACCTCTCTAACTGGCATAACAAAGTGTTGTGCTGCAAAATTACGGCTACTCAAAGTCATTAAGAAGGGTGATTGTGTAGCGCTAACCGCAGCCAAGAGAAGTTACAAGTTTATACTGACCAAGGCCAAGAGGAGTAGGGAAATAGCACAGTGGGCAACCCTGACTTAGTCACTTGAGAGGCAGGATACTAAGGCCTTCTGGCAGCTAGTTGCAGCAAGTACTTGTGCAGCTGATAGGCAAGTGGAGGTAGAAGTGAAACCAGATAAATGGGTAGTACACTTTGGGGCTTTAGATAGTGGGTGGGATCAAGAAGAGGATTGGGTGAAGAATAGGGGTGTTTCTGATTATTTTCCCTCATCTCTCCCTGAGATGGGGAATATGCTTGAGGAAATGGACATAGCAATATTTACATTACCTGAAATAGAGCAAGTACTAAGAGAAATGAAGAAAGAAAAGTCCCCGAGTTTTAATGGTGTCCCTAGTGATCTTTATTTGTCACACCCTGAAGTATGGATTCCGTACAAGAATGCCCCTGAGCAAAGTAATCATGAGGGAGGATGATATCCCACCATCTTGGTGTGGTGCAGCCATTACCAACATTTATAAAAAAAGGTAATAGGGATCTGCCAGCAAACTATAGATGGAGTAGTTTATTGGACAAAAGCCAAAAGATTTTTTGCAAACAGGTCCTGGGAATGCTTCAAACCTGGCTCTCACAAAAACATATCCTTGAAGATACTCAATCAGGTTTTAGGGAGAAATTGAGCACCCTCGATCGGGTGTTTTGTCTCGAGGTGATATGCAGAAATATGTAAACCTGAGAAATAATCATCTTTATGTTACTCTTATGGACTTGAGTTCAGCTTTTGACCTGGTTCCACGGGCCAACTAATGGAGGGTTCTGGAGGAATACAGGATTCCAAATGATCCCTTTGGATATTAAGGCCCTCCATGAGGATAATTATGCCAAGGTGAGGTGGGACATGGCAGGAGATTATATGGATAATATTACTATCAAAAGGGGTGTCAGGCAGGGATGCCTATTGAACCCTACGCTCTTTAGTCTCTATATTAATGGGGTGGTCAAATGATTGTCAAAGTGTAAACACAATGCCACAAACAGTGTAAGTGTATCAATCCCACTTTTGATGTTTGTTGATGACACCCTGCTTACCTCTCAGACCGTGATCTGGTTGCAGGAAGAATTAAATTCCTTCCCTGAATACTGTAAATAAAAGGGGCTGGAAATAATCCTTGCCAAATCAAAATATATCGCAATAAATCCACACAAGCCTTTAGAGACAATATGATCATTGAAGGAGCACCGATAGAGTAGGGAGGCTGTCAGAAAACATGTTTTGGGACCTCAACTTGAAAAAAGTAAATCTGTGCTTAAGAAGAGAGCCTTCCTTATTGGGAAAAAATATAGGGAGATGTCCGACCGTGCTGTGTCCTCAAAATTTATAGACCCACAGTTGTAACAACAGCTAACTAATGGGCAGACATTTGGGGCTATGTTGATGCAGAATCACTGCTGTAGAGAACAATTTTATTAGAGGGCTTTTTAATCTCTCTTTGAGCACCCCCGTCACCCTACTAAGGTTTGACCTGGCATTGAATTTCATGCTTCTGCCTTAAGACCTCTGTTGTACTTGGGGAGAAATGTGGTCAACCCCAGAGCTGATCCCATACAGGGATTCACTAGCTGACCTAGTCCTTAACGACAAGCTGACATGCACCTCATGGCTACAATATGTATATCACTTTTGCATGATGCTCAAACTAGGTAGCATGTGTGATTCTCCAGCAGAAAACGAAAGAGGGGCCACTAAGCAACTGAAAAAGGCTTACTGGGAAAATGCTTTAGCAAGCATTTAGTGGGACTACAATGTAGGTTCCCTGACTGGTCAGTTTCTATAATTTAAATGTTCCTCTCAGTTTGAACAATATATAGAAAGAATGTACCTACTGCAAGCAAAACTTTATATATCCAATTACTACTTTCGTTTTCAGCACAGTTGGATAAAAAATGGGGTTCGCCCCATTGTTGTCCTAGCTGCTCACACTAAAAAGAAACTGAAGATAATTTCCTTTTCTTTTGTCCCTGTTATCTGCTTCCCCCAAGACATAGATTATTGCGTATGTAAGCTGAAGGGCTTGAGGCATTATTGGGAGACCCTAAGAATATTGACATGTGATCAAAAGAAAACTGTAGTGTTTGCTGTATCCCGCTTTCTGTCGTGGGCCTGGAAAATTCAAAGTCTGATTGGAGAGAAGACCTAAAGCTGTTTAGCAGGACTTGCTATAATCTTCAACCTGTAGTAGCCAATGCAGACCAGTGGCCCTCCGGGAGTCAATACGAGCTCCATTTTGATGCATGCGAAGAACTTGAATATTTAATAAGTGGCGCTATTGCTATTGTTTCCGTCTTGCATTATTTGATTGTTGTCATTTTTAAACTAATGTTTTGCATTAGGCCATATGGTTTTAAGATTTAAAAAAAATGTTCCCTATTTTATCTTGAACTATGAACTTGTGATTCGTTCATAATTGTTTTGTAATTTTATTAATTTTCCCATGGGTTATTATCAGATTTGTTTGCAAATTTTGCTGTATTACTCTAATGTCTTTTTTGAGACGAAATGAAGAATTACTAAGAACTATTTAAATAAATAGATAATAAGAGACTCAGGGGCATATTTATAATCCGTCTGCGCCGATTGTGCGTCAAACGTTTTGACGCACAATCAGCGCAAACGTTGCCCCGTATTTAAACTTTGACGCCTGAGCCCGCGGACGTCAAAATTCCGCTGTGTGCTTCATTTTCTGGATGCGGCAACCCGCCTTGCATTAATTATATGCAAGGTAGGCGTTCCCGTCCAAAAAATGGCTTAAACGGCCGTGCGTCGTATTTATGCTTTTGGGCTAAAATGACGTACGGCCGGGAGGCGGAGCCAGAAAATGATGAACAGCCCGATTTGAGGCAAAAATTAACGCCTGGGTCAGGGCAGGCGTTAAAATGGGGCAAACACACCTGTATTTAATCAGAACACACAGAACAAACAGCAGAGCAGCAACAGGGAGCCATGGAGGTGATTCTAATCCAGCGTGCACGCAGACGCAGAGCCCAGCAGCAACAACAGCAGCTACAACAACACCAGCAGGGACCCCAAAGACAGCGCAGAAGGCAGGAGAGAATATTCTGCCCAAGAACAACCCTTCAGGGCCTCAGGGAACACAACATCATACAGAGGTACCGGTTGAACTGGCAGGCCATTCAGCAGCTGCTGCGAAACATTGAACTGCAGTTGGCCCCCACTTTGGTGACACCCGCACCATCCCAACAGAAAAAAAGCTGCTTGCCGTACTTCACATGCTGGCAAGTAGCTCTTTCCAAGCAACTGGTGCCCTGGTTGGCAGAATATCACAACCATCATTCTACGCCTTTTTGCTCAAAGTACTGGATGCCATCATTCGACTGACACCGCCACATCTGCTTCCCTAACACACTGCAGTAGCAGCAGGAAACAAAACAGGGGTTCTACGCAATCAGTAGCTTCCCACATGTCCTTGGTGCAATCGATTGCACACATGTACGCCTTGTGCCGCCTGCTGCAACTGAACATCTCCACTGCAACAGGAAGCACACACATTCCATCAACGTGCAGGCCATTGTCGATCACCAGGGATTGATCACCAACATCGTGGCTAAATATCCTGGGAGTGTACATGACTCATACATCTTCCGTCACTGCACCATCAATCAACACTTCCAGGATGGACGGTATGGCAATGGACTACTTGTTGGTAAGTACAAAAACCTACTTATATACACACTGCACAGCAACCCTCTAGGATACACCACAACAGCAACATCTAGACAGGAACACACTGAGGTTGTCACACCACTAGCCATGTTTCTTAAGTCACCATTGAACCTGTCACACATTACTGTACAGCCTAATGTGAAGACGTCAATGAGTGTGGTTGCCTAAATGTCACCTTGCAAATTGTAAGTGTCCCAATGACCTTTACATTAATACACTGCATAGGTGTCAAGGTATGGGATGCCCATGGTACTTTGATATGAATGTGTTAACAACATTTTCAATTTTAACTGTGCATGGAACTATTATCTCACCCCCAGTGAAGACAAACGAACACCTATATCACAAGTCACAATGCTAGGGAGGGCACACTGTACTGCAAATCCCAAAACATACTTCTGACAAACGGTTAGCAGACAAACACTCGTTCAGCCAAGGAAACAACAGCCTACAAGCATAGGATGTCACATTAGTACACAAAAGAGTCACAGACAACACAAGACAACTACTGCCATTAAAGGTCTTTTCAATAGTGCCAGCTACATCAACATGATCCCATTCATTTTCTCTTGCAGCTGATCAGGGGTATGGCATCCAGCCATGGATTATGACACCATTTGGCTGGTATACGCAGGCGGCAACAGATTGTAAATAATTTCTTCTGAATATGATCACCTTCACCACTTTAGTTAACTAATTTAAATAAACACCTATTCTAATCACCATATCATGGTCTGGTTATTTCTTTTTGCACACCTTCATCTCTACTTATCAGAATAAGAGTGTTGCCTCATGGAGCATTGCTGAGATACTGAGTAGGACACGGAACATCCCTGAGCCAATGTGATGCCTAACATACAATGGTCACATACACACACACTCTTAGTGACATATATCATGTACATATCTCCTTTGAAGGCCAATAGCAGAGGACCACAACTATTTCACACATACATGTTGAAAGCAAGGCCCAACGCAGCATATGGGACACAACTATGACACCAACACTCAATAAGGGGAAAACAACCCTCATACATGAGGCAGTCAATGTGCTTTGGCATCACTAACAGGAATGTCTGACAAGACCCTTGACAGCAGTTAGTCCAACTGCATCCAATATTTGCAAGGAATATCTGTGACTAGAGTCCCAAAGAAGCAGAACAGAGACAGTACAAGTGCCACACATATGACATGCTTTGCGCACATGACTTTCCATGCACATGTCAGCCCATTTCCTAACTCATGACACACCCATGCACCTGGTCACAACCCACCTGTCGGAAGAGGTCCCTGGAATACTAAGATGTGTACCCTGATAATACCTCCTCTACACACACTGACCAACATTAGCAAACCAGTGTGCTACACCCTTTCCTAAGGTATGCCATTGTCATAGAACATCTGACTGCATGGACGTCAGGTCAATTTATCCACTGTCTTCTAGTTTCAAAGCCCTTTTAGCACATGTAGATTGCTTCCCCTTGTGAAAATGTCTGTTGGCCCTTAGAATGCAAGTCTCACCTACAGGACTGGTGAGAAACAGATGCAGCCCACACCTGTGATCACCTCCATGCACACCACCCATTTCAAAAAGCACTGCCCCTGATGATGCCTGGAACAGCATAGTAGTTCTCATTATGTCAAATACACCGTCAACCATTGATACTAATTAAGCCGTGTAACACAGCCACTGGGTCCATTTGTCACCTTCAAAAACACAGGACGTACACAGTTTGACATGTCAACTGTTTAGTTTGTCCTCCAAACAGTCTCAGTCAGACCACTGATTATGTAACTTGTCCAGTAGCTGGCTCCTGAATCACCTTGCATTCTGTCAGCCTGACTGGCAACTGTCTGTGCGTCACACTAAAGTATCCCTGTGTCTACATATGTACCACACGTGCGTAAGCAAACCTCCCATTCATCAGGGGGCATTGGGCATGGGCTTCTTCCATGCATACCCAAATATATTGTATAGCATCATCTGCCTTTTAACTGTACCATATGAGTTAAATTCTCTGTGTAAACCAAAATTCATGGCCTATCCCTTGTCTGCGTTGCATATATGCATGAATGACAAAGTGTGACAGTGTCCCAGGGTCATAGGCAGGGATTGGGTATGGGCCTTGCAGCACAACCAGCAACCTCTGATAATGTACATGAATAAACCACAAATGTCAGAACCATGACAGTTCACACACAGCATCACAGTGCGCACAATATGGTGATGGGCCGTGTGTGGTGAATAGCTGCGAGAATAAACAGCACAGAGGCTATGATGTTCCCAGATGCAGTGGGAAGTGCAGAGGCCAACCTGTGTACAAATGTTGTAATGACACCTGCCGGAACATGACAACTGAGACATTATCTCACTCAGCACACCAAAGTTGCCCTGTTGACTGTCTCATTACACGTCTTTAGTGACAGGGTGGGACCATCCACATGTTGGTTCACATGTCCACATCTACTTTACTCACATTGATCAACAAAGGATACTCAGTAGTTACAGGAATAGCTGTCACTGACTTATGATGAGTCCTGGTCCGAACTGTGACAACTTACACCCCAAACAATCTACAGGATCATCTTTGGACCACACACAAACAAGACATCTATGTGCAATTGATCACTGGAAATATGTGGACACGTGCTGTCTTGTATGCTGGTCCACCACAGCCACTTGATAGTTGGGGCTTACGTCTATGGCCTCAACTGTGGTGTCATCATACATATGAGATTGACCCTTGTCTGTCTGTGCAAACAACATGGTACCCACTTCCTCAATGCATGTGTATGACTCACTGTGGGATTCATCAACTAGTGCCTAGGAAGCTCATACCAATACTCTAGGACATAGGATGTAGAAAATGTGGAGCATTGACATGAACAAGCGTCTGCCATCCATCTGGTGCATGCTATGTCACATGTGGTGTCTACGTGACCCTAAAACTTGGAAGTATACTTTACGGGTGTTGTTACATGTATGACTAACACATGCCCTTGCTCATTCCAAATTTGACTTGCATCTTAGGATTGGACACATGGACTTCAAATTCATACAACCATATGTACAATAATGCTTCATGTGATATACACACACACTTGGTCAACCAACACATTAGTTGTCAAAGCACAAACTTTGAGCCAAAGGCATTTAGGTATTGTACATATGTGCGTCACATTGCTATCCTCTCCTTATGACAAACATGCACAATTTCTGCCACACATATATGTAGACCACACTTATAACCATCTATGACGTCAGCCAACTGTAAACATACTGTGAAGGGTGTAGTGGATGATGTTCCGCTGCAGTATGATGTCACACATGTGAACATACACCATCAACACCATACTGTCTTCAATTAGCCAATCTCTGATGTGCTCCAAATGTAACATAACCAAAAAACAAGTAGAAATGCCCCAAACCAGTTAATGCACTGTAAATTTGACGTCCCTAGCGGTGTGCGTCATTTTTTGTTTACCAAAACTGTATTTGCGTCATTTTGTTTGACGCACAGGAGTGAAATTTAGCCCGCATCCAGATATTTGTACAGTCCATGTATCATTATGTGGATGCGGGTTAATATTCACGTCTGTGCGTCAAAAAAATGACGCAAATACAGTTTTGTGCAACAAAAAATGACACAACACGAAAAGGCGGGATTTTCATACAGGAAGTGAAATTTAGCCCGCATCCAGATATTTGTACAGTCCATGTATCATTATGTGGATGCGGGTTAATATTCACGTCTGTGCGTCAAAAAAATGACGCAAATACAGTTTTGTGCAACAAAAAATGACACAACACGAAAAGGCGGGATTTTCATACAGGAAGTGATGTAATAGGATATCCTGTTTACATATCATGTACAGTGGGTGTACTTTCACTTTGCAGTCTATGATCCTTCTAGACTGTGTGGCTGTGTAGAGAGTGTTGTCCAGAGATTTTGGGCTGTATTTGTCCTGAATGCTATCTGTAAAGTCCTTTTGTGAAATAAATATTGTTTGTGTATACTGTAGTACTGTGTTTTGTCTACATTTGTCCATTTATCTTGTGTATTTCTTGTTTGTGGGAGTCTGTTGTGGGTAGTGTTAGTTTGGGGATAGTTGGGCTCTTTTAGTGTTTAGGTTTACTTTTTTTCTCTCTTTATACCCCTACTTTCACCCATTTCCCCTTTCAATTTATTTTACCCCCATTTCTTATCTTCAACTATAAGTATGTCTGGTAGGCCACGTCTTGGCAGGATGGGGGAAGAGGAGTTGGGGGGCTTCATCTGGCTGGTGACAAATTTCTTGCCGCTCATGATCCAGGCAGGGGGCAGGGTCATACAGGGGTACCCGACAGAGGCGCACAGAATCCGGTGGGGAAAGGTGCTGCATCACCTGCAGCGTGTGTATGCCAGCCAGAGGAGTGACCACCAGCTGAAGCAGGGGTGGGCTGACCTCATCACCAGGGAGCAGGATCTCTTGGACACCTGGGAATCATCATTGGTGGCACTGCTGGTGAGTACGACTTATGTTAATCTGCACGATTAAATGCTCTGTAGTGACATCAGGGGATTAGTGCAATGTCTGCCAGCTAACTTGATGACTGTGTGTAATGCTGGGGAAATATAAGGGGATCATTGATGCACTATGGCAAGGATCACAATTGCTAGCTGTCAGGTAGCACGTGCTCAGCAAACTTACAGGTAACTATACCATGAAGGAAATTGGTGCTGCCTTTTTGTCAGCACAGCTAACAAAATTGGAGCCAATCATGTTTCTATAGGGTATTATTGACAGAGAAGTACAAATGTACCAACATTTAAGCCAACTATGTTGACGCAATTGCTAGACTGACTTTAGAATCACTACATGATGCTGAAAATGAGTGCTGCCTTCACGTCAATTGATAATAGCAAAGTGGCTCAAACATTGGTCTCATGTTAGTCTGGTAAGCGTGGAAGGAAAGCGTTCACAGAAGTACTGTGAATGTGTGGGATTATTTGTTTTTTTGATCTTTTTGGATACATGTCAGTTCATGATTTTAAAACATTGTGAAAAGGTGTAAGGTGCCCTCAGCTAACATCTTAAGATGTTTGTTGGAATTAGTTGAGCCACAATCCAAATATGGATGGCAGTCCAAGTGTATGCACCTGGCTTCACATCTCCATGGTTGGTGCAAATCACCATAGCTGGGCCACATCAATTGACTATACTGTAACAACAGGATGGCTTACAGGAGTCCCTGCCCCTCCCTCTGTACATTGGGCCTATGTGCAATAAATGTGTCATGGCCACAAGGCATGTTTGACTGGTAATGCAGTCATCAAGTAACCAGGCGTTGGATGTTTCTCTTGGATGCACATGGTGAGACGATTACACTCCATATTTTTTAGCGCTCACCAATTATGGGGCAAGTTTGCAACCACATGATAGTTAGGGCCAATGTATGTGTGCAGATATGTGTGTAACTGTCACAGGAGACCCATGCTATGTACAAGTTGGCCGTGAAATATCAGATGCATTACCATCATGTCAGAATGGCTGCCATGTCCTTATTCAGCCTACACATTGTATATGTTTATGAAATTGTTGCACTGTGCACAGATTTTGAGCACATTTCTTCCTTCCATACCTTACAGGTGGACCGGCACCCTACACTGTGGGAGAGGTGGCGACATTTGAGGACCCCGACCACTCCAGTAAGTGTTGATATGTCTGTTATGTATTGTGTTTGCTGGTTATGGACTCGTTTGAGTTGGACGCATAGCAAGGTGTGATGCGTTGGACAAGTTTTTAACTTGTTCCATGAGTGGGAATGCAGTTCTCACATGTTTTGAGTTGGCCAATGCGTATCCAATGATATCATGTAGGGATTGTAGGACATCCCTGTAGGCCCCACTGTGAGTACAGGGGATAGTCATGTGTCTGACACTTATATCACCAAGAGTCACAATGGAAGTCAGCCCCTATTTAGTCAGCCTGTCAGACCCAAATTCTCTAAGATTGGTGGAGCTAATAGCTTCCCATAAGACATCTGCTTCACTATTTCCCTACATAAGTTTGAAACAGTAGGTAGAACCTCCTAGCAGCATGTACTTCCACATGTAGTGCATCAAGTCTGTGGAACCTGAGTGTAATGGCCTAGGTGTGCATGCAAATCATGATCATGGGTGTTCTAGCAACTCTGTCTGATATGTTGTGTACTAAGTTCTGAATTTCCTGACATGTCTGACCCTATGAGTGATCTAGGGTTTGCTGACTCCAAATTGTAGATAGCCCTTACCTGTGGTGTGTCTGTAGAGACAAACATGTGTGGAGTTTTCTATACACTCCTCGGTGTACTTGTTGTTGCCAAATTATAGTTGTGTATCCACTGCCCCCTCAAACACGGCCATGGGTTTGTGAATGGGGTACCTAGTATTGATGCTACCAGTATGTTACACATACCTGTGAATAAGTGACGGTTTGGTTGCATACTAGTATACACACTCAGGTTTGGCACTTGGTACCATACTGCAAAGTCCAGTTACAACTTGCAGACCATGTGGCTTTAGTTTTGCTTTCCGTACACTGACATTTGTAGCCCAACTCTTGGTGGAGGTTATTTCAGCATGATTCTTAGATGTTAACTGTCAGAACTCAGATTGCAAGTCAAAGCCAGTCGTTACCCGTCTTGTGGGTTATGGATGTGCTTTGTGTGATGTCACCTTTGTTGTCTGACCTGCCATATACTTCCTCAGGGACATTCCATGCCCTGTATCGTGATATGAGCTGTTACAAGTACAGTAGATGTAATGTCTGATTAACTTGCTGTGCTGTTTCACACAATGCAGTTACTAATGTAGCATATCTGCATTTGTCTTCACAGCAGCTAACATGACTCCAGACCAGGTCCGTGAATTTCGGCGTCGGGCCATGCAATACCAGCACATCCTGCTGGTGGAGTCGGGGTTCTGGAGGATGGCACGGCGATATCGCCATGAACGTACCTCTGGGGCATGGCGAGCCTTCCCACAGGGTGGGCCTACTTTGCCCACCACAGCCACCACAGAAACAACCACCAATCAGAGCCAGGTGGCCCCACCCACAGCTGCCACTGTTGATCAAATCAAATCAAATCATTAACATTTATAAAGCGCGCTACTCACCCGTGCGGGTCTCAAGGCGCTAGGGGGGAAAAGGGGGGGTTATCGCTGCTCGAACAGCCAAGTCTTTAGGAGTCTCCGGAAAGCGGAGTGGTCCTGGGTGGTCCTGAGGCTGGTGGGGAGGGAGTTCCAGGTCTTGGCCGCCAGGAAGGAGAAAGATCTCCCACCCGCCGTGGAGCGGCGGGTGCGAGGGACGGCAGCAAGTGCGAGGCCAGCGGAGCGGAGGGGGCGGGTGGGGACGTAGAAGCTGAGGCGTCTGTTGAGGTATTCCGGTCCCTTGTTGTGGAGGGCTTTGTGTGCGTGGGTGAGAAGACGGAAGGTGATCCTTTTGCTGACTGGGAGCCAATGCAGGTGTGCGGAGATGTGGCTGATGCGGGGTACGTCGAGGATGAGGCGGGCCGAGGCGTTTTGGATGCGTTGCAGGCGGTTTTGGAGTTTGGCGGTGGTCCCGGCGTAGAGGGTATTGCCGTAGTCCAGGCGACTCGTGACAAGGGCGTGGGTCACGGTTTTTCTGGTGTCGGCGGGGATCCAGCGGAAGATCTTGCGGAGCATGCGGAGAGTGAGGAAGCAGGCGGAGGACACGGCGTTGACTTGCTTGGTCATGGTGAGAAGAGGGTCCAAGATGAAGCCGAGGTTGCGGGCGTGGTCTGCGGGGGTCGGTGCGGTGCCGAGGGCCGTGGGCCACCAGGAGTCGTCCCAGGCGGACGGGGTGTTGCCGAGGATGAGGACTTCCGTTTTTTCAGAGTTCAGCTTTAGGCGGCTGAGCCTCATCCAATCTGCGACGTCCTTCATACCCTCTTGTAGGTTGGTCTTGGCGCTGGCGGGGTCCTTGGTGAGGGAGAGTACAAGTTGGGTGTCGTCGGCGTAGGAGGTGATGATGATGTCGTGCTTGCGTACGATGTCGGCGAGGGGGCTCATGTAGACATTGAAGAGTGTCGGGCTGAGCGATGAGCCTTGAGGTACGCCGCAGATGATCTTGGTGGGTTCTGAGCGAAACGGAGGGAGGTAAACTCTTTGGGAGCGGTTAGCGAGGAAGGAGGCGATCCAGTCCAGGGCCTGGCCTTGGATCCCGGTGGAGCGTAGGCGGGTGATTAGGGTGCGGTGACAGACGGTGTCAAAGGCAGCCGAGAGGTCGAGGAGAATGAGGGCGACTGTTTCACCGTTGTCCATCAGGGTTCTGATGTCGTCTGTGACTGAGATGAGGGCGGTTTCCGTGCTGTGGTTGGTTCGGAATCCGGTTTGTGAAGGGTCGAGCAGGTTGTTGTCTTCCAGGAAGGTGGTCAGCTGTTTGTTGACGGTCTTTTCTATTACCTTGGCTGGGAAAGGTAGAAGAGAGATGGGGCGGAAGTTTTTCAGGTCGCTTGGGTCAGCCGTAGGTTTCTTTAGTAGGGCGTTGACTTCAGCGTGCTTCCAGCATTCGGGGAAGGTAGCAGAAGAAAAAGAAGAGTTGATGACGGTCTGGAGGTGCGGGGCGATGATGTCGTCGGCTTTGTTAAAGATGAAGTGCGGGCAGGGGTCCGAAGGGGCGCCGGAGTGGATAGAGTTCATGATGGATTTGGTTTCTTCCGTGTTGATGTGGGTCCAGTTGTTGAGGGTGATGTCCGGGGAAGCGGGTTCAGTGGTGTATGGTTGGGTCTGGTGTCCGAAGCTGTCGTGGAGGTCGCTGATCTTGCGATGGAAGAAAGTGGCGAGGGATTCGCACAAATCCTGTGAGGGCGTGACGGCGTTGGCGCTGGCGCTGGGGTTGGAGAACTCTTTGACGATGCTGAAGAGTTCTCTGCTGTTGTGGCTGTTTTTGTCTAGTCTGTCGGTGAAAAAGTTCCTTTTGGCAGTGCGGATCAGGTGGTGGTGTTCGCGTGTAGCGTTCTTGAGGGCGGTCATGTTGTCAGCGGTGTGGTCCTTGCGCCAGGCCTTCTCAAGGGCACGACAAGTTTTCTTTGATTCTTTGAGGGTGTCAGAGAACCAGAGAGGTTTTTTGGTGTTGGTCTGTCGATGCGTGCGTTTGAGGGGAGCAAGGTTGTCAGCGCAGTTGGAGATCCAGTTTGTGAGGTTGAGAGCTGCGTCGTTGGGGTCGGTGGTGAGGGTGGGTTGGTTGGCGGCGAGAGCGGAGAAGAGTTGCTCTTCAGGGATCTTGTTCCACTGTCGACGAGGGATGGGTTGAGTGCGGAGGTGGGAGGTCTCGCGTCGGAATGTGAAGTGGACGCAGCTGTGGTCGGTCCAGTGTAGGGCAGAGGTGTGGCTGAAGAAGACGTGTTTGCTGGCGGAGAAGATAGGGTCGAGCGTGTGTCCGGCGATGTGGGTGGCGGTGTTCACCAGTTGTTTGAGGCCGAGGTTGGCGAGGTTGTCGAGCAGGGTGGTGGTGTTGGGGTCGTTGTTTTGTTCCAGATGGAAGTTGAGGTCGCCTAGGAGGATGTAGTCCGGTGAGGCGAGGGCGTGCGGGGAGATGAAGTCGGCGATGGCGTCGCTGAAAGAGGCGCGAGGTCCGGGAGGACGGTAGACGAGGGATCCTCTGAGGGTGGTCCTTGGGTCGGTGCGAATCTGAAAATGCAGGTGTTCAGCGGCGAGGGGGGGGTCTTCGGTGGAGGTGGTGACGCTGATGGAGTCTTTGAAGATGATGGCGACACCTCCTCCTACTTGGTTGGTGCGGTCTTTTCTGGAGATCTTGTAGCCTTCGGGGATGGCGGGTAGCGATGTCTGGAGCAGAGGAGGCGTTCATCCATGTCTCCGTGATGAAGGCGACGTCCGGGGCTGTGGAGTCCAGGAGGTCCCAAAGTTCAACGGCGTGCTTGTGGACGGAACGAGCGTTGACCAGGATGCACTTGAGGTGGTTGATGGCGCGTGGGCTTGTGGTCGTGGTAGTTGCGTGGTGGAAGATGCGTTTGCAGGAGTTGCAGGCGAAGGGTCCATGGGTGCGTTTGGGGTGAGCTAGGAAGCAGGTTTTGGAGCGCCCTGGGTTGAGGGCGTGGAGGGTGGTGGGGTCGTAGCGGATCAGCGGGGCTTGGGGGAGCTGGGGACCAGGGGTCGTGGCGCTGGGCGCGGGCCAGGCACGGACGGGCGCAGACGGGCTTGCCTCTGGTGCGCCTCCGGCGCGCCAGCGGCGTGCCCGCTGCGCGCGCCCGCTGCGCAGTCGCGCAGCGGCCGCCATAAGAGGTAGGAGGGGGGGGAGGGGTCAGCTGGGGGCGAATGGGAGCTGGGGGGCGGGGGCGTGCAGGAGGTCGCGGCGGGAAAGCGCGAGGGAGGGGGGGGGACAGGTAGAGTGAGAGGAGCTGGGGGAGGGGGTTTAGGGTGGAGGAGGGTGAGTGTTAGGAGGTTTGGAGATTAGGGAGAGAGATAGGAGTAGGGTTGTGAAGATAGGGGAGGGGGGGTTGTAGAGGTGGGTGAGGGAGAGAGGTAGAGTGAGAGGATAGGGAGATAGGTAGTAGAGGGGGGTGGCGGGAGGGGGGGAGAGATAGAGAAATAGATAGAGAAAATAGATAGAGAAGTCGATAGATAGGGAAATAGATAGATAGACAGATAGGTAGGTAGGAGGAGGTGGAGAGTGGGGGAGTTAGATAGTGAGATAGGGAGCTAGAGAGATAGGAAGATAGGAGGAGTGAGGGAGGTAGATAGCGAACGGGTTAGCTAGGGGTGAGAGAGGGGGAGGCGAGTGAGGGAGGGGGATGAGGAAGGAGCAGGAGGGCAGGCTCGGGGGAAGAAGACGGAGGAGGTAGAAGAGCCGAAGACAGGAGAACAGAAGAACAGAAGACAGAAGAACAGAAGACAGAAGAACAGAAGAACAGAAGACCGGAAGAACAGAAGATCGGAAGAGCAGAAGAACAGAGAAGAACAGAGAAGAACACAGAAGAACACAGAAGAACACAGAAGAACCGAGAAGAAGAACACAGAAGCACAGAGAAGAACAGAGAAGAAGAACACAGAAGACCGGAAGAACACAGAAGAACAGAAGGGAAGAACAGAAGAACAGAAGGGAAGAACAGAAGAACACAGAAGAAGATTGCAGAGGGGGAGCGAGGAGGAAGAGACAGAGAGGAGGAAAAGAAGCAGGAGCAGGAGAGAAGGTGAGTGGCGCGGGGCAGGGCGAGGGGCTGGGAGGAGGGGGGTACTTACAGTTAGGTGGGTCTCAGGAACACAGGAACTCGGGAACTTGGAGGAGCTGCAGCGGAAGGGGGAGCGACCTACCCTTGGGTCAAGGGTCGCTACCACTGTCGCGCAGCGGCCGCCATAAGAGGTAGGAGGGGGGGGGGGAGGGGTCAGCTGGGGGCGAATGGGAGCTGGGGGGCGGGGCGTGCAGGAGGTCGCGGCGGGAAAGCGCGAGGGAGGGGGGGGGACAGGTAGAGTGAGAGGAGCTGGGGGAGGGGGTTTAGGGTGGAGGAGGGTGAGTGTTAGGAGGTTTGGAGATTAGGGAGAGAGATAGGAGTAGGGTTGTGAAGATAGGGGAGGGGGGGTTGTAGAGGTGGGTGAGGGAGAGAGGTAGAGTGAGAGGATAGGGAGATAGGTAGTAGAGGGGGTGGCGGGAGGGGGGGAGAGATAGAGAAATAGATAGAGAAAATAGATAGAGAAGTCGATAGATAGGGAAATAGATAGATAGACAGATAGGTAGGTAGGAGGAGGTGGAGAGTGGGGGAGTTAGATAGTGAGATAGGGAGCTAGAGAGATAGGAAGATAGGAGGAGTGAGGGAGGTAGATAGCGAACGGGTTAGCTAGGGGTGAGAGAGGGGGAGGCGAGTGAGGGAGGGGGATGAGGAAGGAGCAGGAGGGCAGGCTCGGGGGAAGAAGACGGAGGAGGTAGAAGAGCCGAAGACAGGAGAACAGAAGAACAGAAGACAGAAGAACAGAAGACAGAAGAACAGAAGAACAGAAGACCGGAAGAACAGAAGATCGGAAGAGCAGAAGAACAGAGAAGAACACAGAAGAACACAGAAGAACACAGAAGAACCGAGAAGAAGAACACAGAAGCACAGAGAAGAACAGAGAAGAAGAACACAGAAGACCGGAAGAACACAGAAGAACAGAAGGGAAGAACAGAAGAACAGAAGGGAAGAACAGAAGAACACAGAAGAAGATTGCAGAGGGGGAGCGAGGAGGAAGAGACAGAGAGGAGGAAAAGAAGCAGGAGCAGGAGAGAAGGTGAGTGGCGCGGGGCAGGGCGAGGGGCTGGGAGGAGGGGGGTACTTACAGTTAGGTGGGTCTCAGGAACACAGGAACTCGGGAACTTGGAGGAGCTGCAGCGGAAGGGGGAGCGACCTACCCTTGGGTCAAGGATCCAACATCTGCAGGACTTCCTGGCCCCAGCATTGCCACCGGTGCAGGACAGCCCACACAGACCTCCTCCACCGGTACCCAGACTGCCACTGCTCCAGCTGTTGACCCTGCAGCCTTCAATAGACTTGAAGATGAGATGGACAAAGTGCTGTGCAAGGTGAGCCACCTGAGCCGGGACGTGCAGCACATTAAATGGCGGGTCACGGATATAAAGACGACCCTCCGGAGGGCCAACCTCTAGACAGTTGATTTGATGGACATGATACGCTCCCCTCCCTCCTCTTTCCTTGTTCTTATAGTTAATGGGCTTAGGGGGCTTAGTGTTAGGTTAGTATAGGCTGTTATTTTAGTTAGTGTTAGTGGGTGTGGGGTGGGGGGTCCTGCTTGTTTCTTTTTTGACTTATTACATGTGTGGGTGGGGTGCTATGTTGGGGTTCTTGTGTGTAAAAAAAAAAAAAAAAAAAAAAAAAACAAGAAAAACTTTTTTTTTAAAATACCAAAAAAATATATATTTGTTTAGGATAGTATAGTATGTGTTTAGGTTAGTGTGTGTTGTCCTCAATGTGTCCCGTCTCATAAGGGGGGTGGGGGGTAGATGTTTAGAACGTTTCGTTACATGTGATTAGTAAGTGTAGCTTAGGTTAGTTAGGGACAGTTGTGGGTAATGAGTAGTCAGGGTAGATTATGGTAGGTAACATTTTTCCTTCAGTTTCCTCATCTATGGTTAGCTTTTAATAAATATTTGGTTACCCCTTAATAGTATGTGTTGAATGGTACTTGATCGTGGGTTTGGATTCAGTGTACATCAATTTTGTACTATAACATCTGTGTCCCATGCTACAAACAAATCCCAACTGAGCTGTACGATTGGCAGCTAGCCCAGAGCTACCTTGCAAAGTGTCTACCCTTTGTTGCAACCACCAATCACAGTTAATATGGTTCCCAATGTGTTTCTGTTGATAAGTGTGTTTTCAAAGTCACTAACAGTGCTTCCAGACTTGATATTGGGGAAACAGTTTTAGTTCTGACTGCAGTGTGATGATCATACACACCCTTATAAGATGAGTTCTCATTGGCAATCTTGTATTCTTGTCTTCATGACCCTCATACATCATTTGTGACACAGTTTGGCATGATTACCTATTTGTATGTTAACTCAGACACCTTCATTTGTGCAGTTTTTTGTTGTTGTATTTACTTAGATTAGTGTGGCATGTTTATTGTGTTATTTTTGCATGTTGACAACATTTAGCAGGCACTATTTGATGCCTTAGTTATCCCCCGAGGAAGCATTCTTCTGTCCTACACAGCATGGTGGTGTATGATTTATCACTTCATCAGATTTGCCCGTCATGATGGGCAGAGTATGATGCAATCACGGGCACTGTGCAGAATTCTCTGACTACATATTATCAGGACGGTTGTATTGACAAGCTACGTAATTTGACAGTAGGCACATTTCAGTTGTCTATTGCACAGTTGATATGCCACATTACCCAGAGACAGATTTGTTGTGTAAGTGCTATTTATTGAAAAGTGCTGTAGTGCTATATGTACATTGTCCATGATTGTGAGTCCATTATAGTGATATCTTCCATTGTGATCCAATACAAGGGTTTACCTAAATGCTTTTGTCATGCTGGGGTTGCTGTTTCAGACAGTGCAGAGGGACAGACTTAGCCAATGAGTAGGAGAGAGACAATCACTGGGCTAGGTGACAAGATATACAGTGGTTAGCAGAACAGTGCTAGAGTACAGTTGTTGTAAGACTGTCATGTTTCAATACGCAGGACTTTGGTATATATATATATATACTTTATTCGACCATGGGTCATAAAAGTTACACATTAAATTATACAAAGAAAGTGCATTTGTTTCATTATGCTTTCACACTGGCATAAAATAGAGTTTAGAATAAAAATAGCTTCTATAGGCCATGGCCTACTATAGTCCACCATTGTTCCCGATACATAACTTAACATTTAGATGCCAAGGTTTCTAAACATCTGCTTCGTAGTGTTAAAAATAATACAAATATTTAAGGCTCTTAAAACAATATGAGGTGGTTTCAGATTCAAGTTTCCCAGGTGGTACCATCACCAAGATAAGTGCAAGCTATCAGGCCCATGATTTAAGCTTTAGAGTGCTGAGTTGATGTTACATAATAGTACAGTTTCTTGGTAGTTTAGGTGGCATACTTTAGTAAGGGCGCCTGCAACCGGCACAATCGTATAGGCAAATTTAGGCACTGTCAAGTCATTAAAAACACAAGCACAATGTAATAAAAAGCTTATATAATAACTTAAAATCAGATTCATGTTAAAATGGCACTAATGCCAGACAAGTGCATAAAAATAGCTCTTTGCGGCTAACACTAGTGATACAGTAGCAGAACCACAAAATGATTACCCACGTATTATCTAAGAAAAATCTGTTCCAAAGCCCTGTCTAAACCACATGGTCAATAATTCATCATCATCATCATCATCATCAACTTTGTTCGATCCATGACCATAAAAGCGCATAAAACAAGATAATAAATAATTCTTAAGGAATAAATAAGTACACATCTTTAACTTGGTGTAAAAACATTAGGACAATAACTTGAATTGCACATGTGGCTCTAAAACTTATCTATAAAGGGATGGGACTTTAAATTACTTTTTGGAGATGGCATCGTATGCGCCAAGCTGTTGCTAGATACTTGCTTACTGAGAGAATTACATCGGTTGAATTATGGCTTTTTAGAACCAGTAGAGCCAAAGAGCAGTTCTTGAATCCCATGTCCCTGCAAATATTGCGAATCCATTTTAAACGTGGAATCGCATAGGCTGGGCAGAAGAACATGAAATGCTCAATGGTTTCGAAAGTACTGCCACAGGCAGGGCATATATCGGGAAGATTAGTCGGCCCCCACCTATGAATCAGTGACAACAAGGGCAAAGAGCCAAAGCGAAACCTTGCACATAAGCTCTTGCCCTGCGAATCCGGTATCACATCCAAATAGGATTCAAACTTTGGGGACCATTTAATATCAATGAAGGAATTAGTTAAGCGACCATGGGATTTGTGAGTTATGCAGTTATCCTTAACATAAGACCAATAGGTTAACTTTAAAACGTTTTTGTGCCGTCTCTCTAATTTATGGGGATTTTCCCAGTAATCGCCCAGACCCAATAGCCGGAGCCAATGGGCCACATGGCGAATCCAGGGAAGAGTATTAGCGTTTTGGCATTTCAATAGATCGAGTAGTGCGGTCTTGTATACAGTATATCTAGTTCGGGGGTTATCCACAACCTAATCCAATAGAGGAGAGGTCTTAGAGTAGCTAGATCTGCTACTCGGCTTAACCCCAGATCTAGAAATAATGGGAGCAAGGGTGTGGTATGTGGACATGCAATTAAGGCCCTTGCAAAATTGTTTTCCCCCACACTGATCTTGTTACAGTTAGCGTAACCCCATACCTCCAGGACTTTGGTAATAGTTGGCCATGTGGCAGGGACTACTGCTTCCGAGTACTTTTCCCTCTGAATGTGATCTGTTCCATGTCTTCTTCTTCTGATGTGTGTGTTGCCTGCTTTGTCCTTGTTGTTGGTTGTGAAGGGGCAACACACACCTCAGTGTTAGAAGACGTGGAGTCAGACATCCCTGTCGCTGCTCCCTGTAAAGGTCTTAAGGGCAGTACTGCTGCAAGGAGGGCCTGCTGGTTCTTGAGAATAGCAGCCACATCACAATGGTAGGCAGCCAGGTCGGCCCTGAGGGGTTCAATGTTGCATTCGTGCACGCGTTGACAGGATTGCTATTGTAGGTGTTGGGTCAACTGTATTACAGCTGTGCTGATTTCCTTCTGGGTTTTCTGCAGTTCCTGCAAGATAGATGTTAGGGCTTGCATAGCTGCTGCCTGATCTGCAAATGACATCATGCACAAATGCACCCCCTCAAGGCTGGCTGCCATATTTTGCATCCCCAGCCGCACCTCCTTGGCCAGCTCCCGCTGTACTCCAACTACAGTTCTCTCAAAGCTGGTGCCAGTGTTGTCTGAGTCCTCAGCTGTATTGGAGCTGGCAGGTCTTACAGTTGGGGTGGTGGGTGGTTCCTCTGTGATGGCTGCTTGTTCTGTGATCCTCCTTGTGACTGAAGGTGGCGTCTGGAGGGTTTCAAGGACCTTTTGGATAGTCTCCTGGGGAATGTTTATCGGCTCGTCATCCATGTCATCAGGGAAATCTGGGACAGGCATATCGGCAGGAGATCCATCTTCCTCTGCAATGAAACAGGGTACAATTAGTGTGTCAGTGTTGTGGCAATTTTGATGTGACATGCCTGCCTTTTGATGAATTCACTTTGTGATCTTGTTTTGTGTTAATATCTGCAGTCCTTCAGATGGACATTGTTTCAGGCCTATGGCCCACCTGTGTGTCACATATATGTTATTGAGTTATTAGACTTGTCAGCCTCATCGCCTCTTGGTGTTGATTTTAGCCAATTCGAGAATTGCCACCTTCTTTTTCTACTCAACCCTCCGTGTACATCCATTCTAATGGTGAGACCTTTCACTGGCTGTGGGTGTTCTGATGGCCCTGGCAGCACACTTAACAATCTGGACCTGCCCCAATCCCTGATCGTTCACATCGACTTAAATGTAATTGACGTGGCATATCCTATGCATGGCAATGTTATGATCCGATATGGATGTTGACATTGTTACTGGGTCCTGCTGATGTTGGGTAATGTGTGTTACATTGGATTGCCCTGATAGTCGTATCAGTGTCCTATTTCATCCTCCGACTGTGCAGATGTATTTCAGTGACCAGTTACATGTGTCCCCTCCTCAATGCTGTTGTTTGAGCAGTATGACATTTGGGATGTTGCCTTGTTACCCAGGCACAGGATGGACCGTGACATATGCAGCATGGATGTGTCCTTAGTGCTGTGTAGCTCCTATTGTTGTTGACTTTGGCTGATGTTTGTGACAACTATGGGCATTGACATTTGAGAGTACTGGGGCCTTTGCCTTGTTTCTGGGGATTGTTGCAGTTGTCATCCTCACCCCCTAATTTAGGTGTGTATGATCCATGGGGAGGTTACTGCCATTGGCTACTTGAGCTGTACACAGATCAGAGGTGGTAGTGGCAACTGTTGTCGCAATTACATTGCAGTTGTCGGTTTGGCTAGAGGATTGCTAATAGGGCCCTAGTTAATGTAGGTGGTATGTTGGCTGTCGAGTACCAGGATGTAAGTTTGAAGTTGTGCCCTTCCCTCCTGTCGTGGCTTTCCCTTTGCTCCATCGTTGGCATGACAGCATGCCCCCATGGGACTGTTGTTGTAGTGTAATGGTGTGCCCCAGCTTCTGTCTCTGCAGGCCATGCCCCAATGCCATGCCCCTTTACCCATGCCACTCCATGTATATGTTGACTTCCATGCATTTTGTGGTCGTTATCCCCCCCGCTTGCAGTTAACACTTGTGCATTTTAATTCTCCATGCAACTTAACCTGTAGGTGCGTTGTCTCCTGGTAGTCTGCGCTGTCCTGTCCTTGAATCCCTGTGACGATCTCCTCAGGGATGACGGCTGCGACCATCTCCTCTATGTGATCCAGAGCCTCCTGGTGTGCTGGACTCCCCCCTCCAGTCTGCAGTGCTGCCTTCCTGTTCCTTTCCATCTTTTCCTTGGTCTTGCGTTTGCAGTCATGCCAGCGTTTCTTGCACTCGATGACTGTTCTGCGTACTTCAGCCACACTGTTAATCTTGTCGACAATTTGTTGCCATATAGCCTCTCTCCTACTGATTGGCAACTTTGATGTGACAAACAGTTGGTGCTGGTGTTCCGTCACCTTTTTAACCAGAATTTCCTGCTCCTCTGCACTAAAGCGACACTTTCTTTTCTTCTTAAAGGTGTCCTGGTTCTTGTGTGGGTCCTCCTGGCTGGTTCCTGGTCTGCCGTCATCTTCCTGGGGCCTGTAGTGGCATCTGGGATCCATTTTGGCTCTCCTCTGGTGATATGGCTGTGTTCGCTGTGTTTTTTTACACTATTGCGTAAAACAAAACAGCGCATATCCAGTTTGCGGTGTCGTAAATCGACCCACAGTCATTTCCGCCGCGTTAACGTTGTTTTCCTTTACGACTTGACACTGCGGTGTGCGTCAAAAATAATGACTCCCAACTGTTGTTTGCGCCGCCGTGCGTCAAAATATAAATATTTCGCCTACACGGCGCACCAAAATGGCATTAGCCGGCGGTAATATTTTTGACACAAAACTGTGCAGGCGCAGTTTTGTGTCAAAAAGTATAAATATGGGCCTCAATGTAGTTACAGATATAACAATAGAAAAGATTTGCCAGGAACAACTTCGCCTACTTTTTTGGGGAGATTATGTAAAATGATCTAAAAGTACGTGTAACTACTGCATTATGCGTTCTTGCACCACCATTTTTACCAGGAAATGCATCTCAGTGTCAATTGTGGAGACAAGAGGGACCATTTTCTGACAAAGTAGCACAAAATCGCGCACGAGGCGAAAAACGGCAACTTGTGTTCTGTTCCTTCACCTTGTTCCTGCGCTCCTGCCTTGGGTATTTACCTGAACATATCAATTACACGTAGTGGCACGCTGGCATCAGTTAGAACATTTCGCTTATGTGGCTACATGCAAAATGCTAGAGATTACATTACCTTACATCGGTTAAAAATAAGGCCCATATTTATACATTTTTGACGCAAAAGCGGCGCAAATTTTCAAAATACAATTGCTAAAAAAGTATAAATATGGGCCTACGTTCGCCTAGAATACACGCGGAATGCAGAAGTGAGGAGTGGAATAGCAATAATCGGTCACCCTTCACAGCTGCTTGTAACAGATACAATTTTCTCTTTATCTTTCCATCCTGGTTTTATGAAAAATAGTACTAAAATGCCACGATGACAGACTTTTGTTGTACATTTATATACTTGATAGTTTCGAGTTGAGGCTCATTGACTTCTCCGACAAATGAATCAACTCGAGGGAATGTTCTTTGTGAGTGTCACCAGTACACCTTTATTCAAGTTTTTCTGCTAAAGGCATCGGTCATTTGAGAATTTCGTTCTAGACAAACGATAAAGACGTTTTCAAGTAGAGGTGATAATCTGTGTATGGGCCAGTGGGGGCCTAGGAGTGAAAAAGACAAGACCAAAATCTGGCTTTTACAGCATGTTATAAATGTAGAACACTGCCATGACACGAGGAAAATGGGGCATTATATGTAAATGAGTAGGTAGAGGTGGTCAAATGAATTTAGAGAAGATGCTCTTAAGACCTTATACAATGTTAGGCAATAACAGAAACCTAGATCATCGCTTAGCGCAGCAATGGTGCAATTTCTGCCTAGAATCTCCAGCACTCTAGAGTCCTATCATGAGTGTGGCTATGCACTGATGCGCCTGATGGTGAACCGTCCGGTCCTCCACGTGTCAATGTTGGCACTGCCAAAATAATGGCAGATGAGCAATTCAATTTAAAGTGACCATTATCACATATTTCATTCGTACTACAATACAATAATGGAGGCATGCAAGGCATGTCTACTTTTTTGGAATGACAAATGGTTGTCCACCCATGACGGGGACTTTTGCAATGTACTTTTGTTTTGTGTATGGATTTCCACGTCCAGGCCCCACACGTAGTGCCAGCAGTTGTGCATGTACTTTGTGGAATTGCTGCCATTAAACAGTCCCGAGTAGATGTCCACCATTATGACCAGAAGTGCCCACCTTTACACTGTGGTGGATATAACTAAGCCACCAAGCACACACTAAATGAAAGATGGACACGTTTCTCAGAAATAGTCATGTGAATGTAAGGAATCGCTACAATTGTCACAAGAAATGGCATCATATTGCAAAAATTGACTTTAGATAAGGACACTTTCTTACAGGAGATGAGACCCTTAAACACGCAGCACTTACATGGACATGTGTAAACAACTCACTGATCCCTCTAAAGCGTTCAAGTTACGTTCATGCACCTGGCTTGCACAATTGAACTCTTGCAGCTTACTCTGGAGCCTTTCTGCTCTAGCTACCATTTGAATTCTTCTTTTCCATCACCATGCCTAGACATAAAGGCCCATATTTATACTTTTTTAGCGCCGCATTTGCGCCGCTTTTTGACGCAAAAACAGAGCAAGCTTACAAAATACAATTGGGGCATATTTATACTCTGTCAGCTCCAAATGTGCATCAAAAAGTTTGACGCACAATCGGCGCAAACCGTGCATCATATTTAAACTTTGACACCTGAGCCCGCAAATGCCAAAATTCCGCCGTTTGTGTTATTTTCTGGATGCGGGAAACCGCCTTGCGTTAATGGCATGCAAGGTAGGCGTTCCCATCCAAAAAATGAGTTAAACTCCTGTGCACCTTATTTATGCTTCTGCGGAAAATGACGCATAGCCGGGAGGCGGAGGCGGAAAATGAAGCACAGCCTGATTTGCGTCAAAAAATAACGCCTGGGTCAGGGCAGGTATTAAAATGGGGCAAACACACCTGTACTTAATGAAAACACACAGAGGCAACAGCAGAGCTCCAAAAGGAAGACATGGAGGTGCTTTTCATCCAGCATGAACGCAAACGCAGAGCACAGGAACAATAACAGCAGCTTCCACAACACCAGCAGGGACCCCAAAGGCAACGCAGAAGGCAGGAGAGGATATTCTGCACCAGGACAACCCTTCTGGGACTCTGCCAATAAGACATCATTCAGAGGTACAGGCTCAACTGGCAAGCCAGTCAGCAGCTGCTGCGCAACATTGTGCCACTGTTGTTGTCCAGCTTGCAGACACCCCACACTATTCCACCAGAAACCAAGCTGCTAGCTGTCCTCCACATGTTGGCAAGTGGCTCCTTTCAAACCACTGGTGCCCTGGTTGTTGGGCTCTCACAGCCATCATTCTCCGCCTTCCTACCCAAGGCACTGGATGCTATCGTCTCCCTCACACCCCGCCACATCAGCTTCCCCAACACACAGCAGAAGCAGCAGGAGACAAAATAGGGGTTATACCAAATTAATGGCTTCCCACCCTTCTTTGGTGCCATTGACTGCATACATGTATGCATTGTGCCACCTGCTGCAACTGAACATCTATACCGCAACAGGAAGCATACACACTCCATCAATGTGCTGGTCATTGTCGATCACCGGGGTTTGATCACCAACATCGTGGCAAAGTATCCTGGGAGTGTACATAATTCATTCATCTTCCGTCACTGCACCATCAATCAACACTTCCAGGATGGACGATATGGAAATGGCCTACTTCTTGGTAAGTACAGAAACCCAGTTATATACACACAGCACAGCAACTGTCTGGACACACAACACATACACCACAACATCGACACGTGGACAGGAAGACAATGAGGTAGTGACACCGCCAGGCATGTTTGATATCCTCACCCAATGGGATACACACCTATGGACAAATGACAGTTCCAAATAACAACAGATGCCACTCCAGAGCCACAAGAGGACAATTTAAAACAACACAATGACAAAGACATGGCCCCAACTGGCAGTACAATTTGGAAGATTAATCTTTCAATATCTCATCAATAACACTCAATCAAACACCCTTCCAATCACTACGCACTGTGTAAGGGGTGTGTAATGTTTTTTGCTGCAGGTCAAACACCATGACACACATAGCATGATGATGACTCCAATGAAGGTCACATGCAATAATTGAGGCTGTACCAATATCTCAATTCACTCCTGCTCTGACATTGCCCACTACCAATAAGCAAGTGGGCTATGTGCAGAACACATCTTGATGGGACAATATTGAAAGTGCACATTCCTACACATATGCATTTCGACAAATTAACACACACACAACAGATGGACAGGCATACGTACCTTCTGAAACTCCAAATGACAACCTCACAACCGAGTTAGCCATCTGAACTAGAACATGTTCAGTAGTATAGGTACATGTTACAACCTGAGTCGACTTGGCAAGGGCAGTGAAATAGGTCTGCAGTGAACTTGTCACACATGTGAAATTAGTGCATAGTCATTTGTTAACACGTCAGTGCTCACAACGTACGGAGATGTGTTGCACATTGTCACCTTGCCAAATCTAAGGGTCTCACTGATGGTTAAATAATTCTATTGCATATGTGAAATTGGATGGGATGTCCAGGGTATATAGATGCAACCGTCCTACCAACACTGTGGAATTGATTCTGTGTATGGAAGTATCATTTCACCCCCAGTTAAGACACAGGGACACATATTTCACATGACAGAATGCAAGGGAGTACACACTGTACTGCAACTCTACAAAAATACTGCTGACATCCAGTCAACAGCCAAACACCCATTCAGATAAGGAAAGAACCCAATGCTGATGGTACATCCTAGAAGCCTAGGATTCCACACAATAACACAAACACAGATGAGTCACAGACAACACAAGAGAACAATTGCCATGCAAATTGATATTTATGGTACAAGGTACAGCAACATGTTCTCACTCATTTTCTCTTTCAGCTGATCAGGGGTATGGGATCCAGCCATGGATCATGACCCCGTTTGAAAACCCAAGCACTGCAGCAGAGCGTGCCTATAATGAGGCACAAAGGAGGACACGCACCATAGTCGAGAGGACCTTTGGCATCCTGAAATCAAGATTCAGGTGCCTCGACATCATGGAGGCAGCTTCCTATACTCACCTGAAATGGTGTGTAAAATTATTTTGACCTGTGCCATCCTGCACAACATGTGTAAGAAGGAACATTCCCCTATATGAAACTGACCCACAAATGCCTGAAGAGGAGGAAGAGGAGGATGCTGTCCATCAACATGAGGGGGGCCATCCAAACACAGCTGCAGGATTGTGTCGGAGACAACATATTGTTCAAAATTTCTTTTAATTCTATTCATCCATCACCACTGTCTTACTATCTGTCAATAAACACCTATACTAATCACTATATCATGGTCTGGATAATCATTTTTGCATAACATTATCCCTAACTATCAGAATCAGAGTGTAGCCTCATGGAGCATTGCTGAAATACAGCTCAGGACACAGAAAAATCAAAATCTATTTTGATGTGTATGAATGTACAGCCACATTCACTCACACTGTAAATTACACATATTTCACATTTGAAGGGCAATAGCAGAGGACGACAGCTATTTAACACATACATGTTGGCAACATGGTTCATCGCAGCATATGGCACACAACTAAGACACCATCAGTCAATAAGGGTAAAAAATACCTCATACATGAGACAGTGGATGTGCTATTGCATTGGAAATAGGAATTTATGACCAGACCCTTGACAGCAGTAAGTCTTACATCACCTATCTTTGCAAGGACTTTGTGTGACAAGATTTCCATATAAACAGCAAATTGATAGCACAAGTGCCCCACGTATGGCTAGCATTGCTCACATGACATCCACTGCACATGGTAGCCCATGTTCTAAGTCCAGCCACACCCATGTTCCCTGTCTCAGCTCACCCTTCTTCAGAGGTCGCTAGAATGGGAATATGTGTCCCCAGATAATCACTCCTCTACACACACCCAGACTCACAGTGTTAATCCAGTGTGATTCCCTCTTTAGTATGGTATGCCATATTCATTGTACTTCTGCCTGCATGGACGACAGGTTAAATAATGCACTGGCTTGTAGTCTGTAGGACCTGTAATCACCTGTACATTGCTTCCTATGTGAAAGGTACTGTTTGCCCTTTGAACTAGAATCTCACCTACATGACTTGTGGGAGAATGATGCTGCACACACCTGCAAGCACCTCCATGGAGACCAGCCATTTGAACATGCACTGCCCTTGCAGCTGCCTGGAACAGCATAGAAGCTGCCATTTTATCTATAACACCTTTATGCATTGCCGTCAAAATCAGCTGTGTAACACAGCCCTTGGGTTATGTGTTACATTCCAACACACAGGAGAAACACATTTTTCCATTTCCACAGTGTTGTTCCACCTTTGACCAGTCTCAGTCTGACCACTGTGTATTTACCTTGTGAAATGTTTGGATCCTGATTGACCCTGCATCCTGTTAGCCTGACTGGCTCCTGTCTTTGCTTTACCCTAAAGGTTCCTTGTCCCTACATTTGTATCATAGTTGCTTTCCCAACCCTTATATTCCTCCTGGGGTATTGTGTCAGGTGGGTCTACAATGCATACTTGCATACATTGTATAGCATAATTCGTTTATTTGTCGTACCATGGGAGGGAACTTGTCTCCAAATAGCCGAATCATGGCCTATTCCTTGTCTTGGTTTCATGTATGCATGAGTGACAAATAGTGACAGTGTACCACGGATGTATGCATGGATTGGGTATGGTGCCTCCAGCACAACAAACAACATCAGATAATATGCATGAAATGTCTACACATGTTAAGACCCTGACAGTCCACACGCTGATTCACATTGCTCCCAACATATTGATTGGGCTTGTGTGGTGAATAGCTGTGAGATTAATCAGCACAGAGACACTGATGTTCCCAGATGCAGTGGGACTTTTAGAGGCCAACCTGTGTACAAATGTTGTGAGGACACCTGCCGGTATAAGAATCCTGAGACATTAACTTTTTCAGCACACCAAGTTTGCCCTGTTGATAGTCTCATAACACGTCTGCATCGACAGGGCTGGTCCATCCCCATGTGTGTTCTCAATTCCTCATTGGCTTTCCTTCTATTGATATGCGAAGGATACTTTGTACATACAGGAAATGGCTCCACAGACTCATGACTAGACCTGCACGTAACTGTGACAACATAGACCCCAATAAATATACAGGCTAAACATTGGCCCACACACATGAACCAGACACCTCTGTGCATTTTACCACTGGAAATATGTGAACACGTGCTGCTTGGTCTGCTGGTCCTCCACTGCCACAGGAGTGACATGGCTCAGTTATATGACTCCAACTGTGGTGTAACATTACAATTGTGTATTACATTTGGGACTCAGTGTCACAAACACGGTACCCACATAGTATTATCCCATGCCTGACTCATGGTGGGTAAACAAACAAGTGCCTAAGAAGTAGTATCCAACATTCCAGGACATGTGATGGCTAAGTTTTGGAACATTGCCGTGAACAACCATCTGCTATCTATCCTTTGCATGCTTTGTCATTGGGTATTTATGTTCCAAAAAACCTAGGAAGTGCACACAGCAGTTGTTGCTATGTGTATGACTAACACGTGTCCTCTCTCATTTCCACACTGACTTGCATCTGAGAGTTGGACACATTGACTCCACATGCATACAAGCAGATTTGCAAAAATGCATCTTGTGATGGTCACACAGTGGGACAACAGCAATAGTAGTAGCCAAATCACACACATTGACCCATAGGCATTGAGTTACTGTATTGAGGTGGGTCGCCTTGCTATTCTCTCTTGACGCAAAACATGCCCAAACTGGGTATTACATAATTGTATCCCACATGTTGGCCATCTATTGCGTCAGTGAAGAGTGCAAATCCGGTACAACAAGTAGAGGATCATAGTCCGCAGTAGTATGATCTGTCACATGTGCCCATACACCGTAATGCCCAATGTGAGTGCAATCAGCCTATCTCTGTATTGTCACAACTGTCATGTACCATTACAAATGAGAAATGACCCAAACCCAGTTGAAGACACGCGTCAAAAAAATTATGTATATGCGTCAAAATATGACGCACATTGCCATGAAACATCCATTGGCCCTGAGCGGTAATTAAGTCTGAAACATATTTCACAATATGGATGCAGGGTTATTTCTAATCATGTACATTAAAAAAAATGACAGACTGTAAGCTTCAGAATATTTTGATGCATAACAATAAAAACGCACTGCATTTGAGGCAGGAAGTGATGTAATAGGATATCCTGTTTACAGAATTGGTACAGTTGGTGTACTTTCACTTTCACTTTGCAGTCTGTGGTATTTCCTGACTGTGTGGCTGTGTTTAGACTTGTCTCTCTGTGAATTTTGAGATTTTGTCCCCAGTGTGGTCTTTAAATTGTCTTTTTGTGTTTCATAACTGTCTGTGGTATCATGTCTTAGTGTTTTTTGGTCATTTGTGGTGTCAACATTTGTCTTTGTTGTGTTGGAGTCTGTTGTGGGTAGTGGTAGTTTGGGAATAGCTGGGCTGTGTTCTTAGTTATTTTTCTTTTCCCTGTCCTATTTTCCCACTATTCTCCTCTGTACCCCTTTATTCCCTTTTTTTTTGCAAGAATGTTGGGTAGGCCTCGTCGTGGCAGGATGGGAGAGGAGGAGCTGGGTGGGTTTATTCGGCTGGTGTGCCACTTCCTACCCTTAATGATAGAGGCAGGTGGTCATGTGATCCAAGGCTATCACACAGAGGCAAAGGTGTTGTACCATCTCCAGAGAATCTACAACACACTGAGCAATGACCACTAGCTGAAGCACTGCAAGACCTGCTGGACCACCTGGGGATTGTGATTGGTGGCCCTGTTGGTGAGTACAAATCAGAGTAATGTGCACATTTAAATGCTCTGTAGTGACAGTAGCTGATTTTTTCATATGCTGTCGGCAATGTTTTTGAACATGTGGAATGCTAGTGAAACATACAGGGCCATATTTCTACTTTGTTAGCACCACAATTGCGACCTGTTTTGAAGCAAGAGCAGCGCAAAATTACAAAATACAATTGTATTTTGTAAGTTTGCATCGCCTTTGTGTCAAAAAGCAGCACAAATGCAGGGCAAAATTTGTATAAATATGGGACACAGTTGCCTGTGAGGTGTACAATATTTCCTACACATTACCATCACTTGTTGAGACAACAGCTAGACTAACTTTCAAAACACAACAGGAGCCTGTAAATTAGTGCTGCCTTCACGTCAATCAATGTGGCTCTAACATATGTTTCATGTGTGGTCTGTGAGTGTATCAGGAAACATATGTTGGAAATCTAGATTTTTTCAAGAAATAATGTGTCCCTCAATTGTTTTCGGATGCATGACTGAACTGGATTCTGACACATACGTAACAAGTAATAGCTTACCTCAAGTAACATCTTAGACTGATATTTTGAGTTTGTAGTGCCACATTTAAACTAGGGATGGATGGCAAAAGGTATGCACACAGGTTCATATCTCTATGGTTGGTGTAACTTACCATAGCTGTGGCACATCAAATGAAGAAAATGATACAAATTGAGGGCTAACGACTGTCCCTGGCCCTCTGTACATTGTACTTGTGGGTCTTAAATTAGTTTTAGTCACAATCACTGGGTGACTGGTATTGCAGTCCACATGGAAAATGGCTTTGCATGTCTCTCATGGATACACATGATGAGAGGAATACATTCCATGAATTTGTCTGCTAACTAATGAAGGAGCATATTTGCCACCACATGATAGTTAGGGCCACTGCATGTGTGCAGATAGGTGTGTCTCACTCACTGGAGTCCCGGGGTCTGTACATGTTTGCAGTGGTTTGTAGGATGCAGTATCAACATGTCTGAGAGGCTTGACTTTCTGAGTTAATATTACAGATAGTATTTGTACAGTGCACATACATTGAACACATTTCTCCCTTCCATGCCTTACAGATGGACCTGCACCCTACACTAGAGGTGGCTCGATTTGCGGACCCAGACATATCCAGTAAGTGTTGATATTTCTGTTCTGTGTTGTGTTTGCTGATGATGTGTGATTGACTCCTGTGTGTTGGACACATAGCAAGGCCTGATGCGCTGGTCAATAATCTGTTTTGTTCCTTGAGTGGAGTATAATTTTTTCCCCATCTTTGAGTTGGCCAATCATTAGCATATTGTCATAATTAGGGATTGTAGGCACAGCAATGTGAATAGGGATGAGTTATGTGGATAAAACTTGAAATCAGAAAATGTAGCAGTGGACCATATTAGTGATTTAGTCAACCAGTCAGACCCTAATTCTCCCAGAATAGGGATGCCAAAGTCTTACCCACAGACTTCAGCTTCCCTGTTCACTAATGAACATGTTTGACTGTACGTTTAACTTCTTAGCAGCAGGTAGCTCCACATGTTGTGCTATGAGTATGAGGCACTTGAGTACAATGGCCTAGGTGTGCATTCAGCTCATGGCCAGAGGTGTGCTTGCATTTATCTGTTTGTGGTAAGTAATGGGTTACTGGTAGGAAATGATGTTGACAATGGTCTGCATTTCCAAAGATACATGTTGATGGGATTGTCCAAGGTTTGGGTGTATCCTAGTTGGACTTCTTCCTTACCTATGGTGTGCTGGCCAAACCCATGTACAGCTTTCCAAAGCTTCCTGGGTGTTCTTGTTGTTAGAAATTATTAGTTGCTTGTCCACCCCCCTCAGGTGCAGGGATAGGGTTGTGAATAGTGTACCTAGGACTGATGATCCTAGTTTAGTACACAGACATGTAAATCTGTAAATCACTTGTCCAAACCTAGGGTACCCACTCATGATTAGCACCTGCATTCTATACTGGCAATTCCATTTTCAACTCGCAGATCTTGTGGCCCTAGTTTGTCATCAAGAACATAGTAATTTGTTGGCCTGTCAGTGGTGGAGGATTTGCAGCATGATTTTTACCTGACAAGTGGCTGAACAAAGATGCCAAAGTCATTCCATTTGTTACACATCTTTTAGGGTTTTGATATGCTGTTTGATGATAGGACATGTGTAGGCTGGCTTGGCATGTACTGCCTCAGGGAAAATCACTGATCTGTATGATGATATGGGCTGTTTCAGGTACATTAGATGTATTGTCTGATTTACTTCTTGAGCCATTGGACACAATGAAGTACCTAATGTTTGTTTTTTTATTTGTCTTAACAGCTGCCAATATGACTCCCATCCAGATTTAAGAGTTTCAGCGCAGGGCAATGCATTACCGCCACATTCTGGATGTGGAGTCTGGGTTCCACAACATGGCAAGACGTTATCGCCATAAAATAGCCTCCGGAGTGTGAAGGGCATTTGCCCAAGGGGGCCCTTCCATGTCCACCACAGCCACCACCACCAGCACACCACTACCACCCAGGTGGCACCAACATTACCAGGGACCTTTCTTGGACCATCAACATCGACAGCTCCTGGACCTGTCACAGCACCACCTGCACCTCAGCATACACACATGGCACAGACAAGGGGCCATACTTCCTCCACTGGCACCCAGACGACCCCTGATGCAGTCATAGACCCTGCAGCTTTTAACCAGATGCAACGGAACATGGACTGTGTGTTACATAAAATGACCAGACTGCAGCAGGAGGTTTTACAAGTGAATCAGAGGGTGCGTGCCATCAAAAAGACCCTGTGGAGGGCCAACTTGTAGGCTTATACTCTGCCATTATTCCCTCCCCTCCCTCCTCTTTCCTGGTTATGTAAATTAGTGGGTTTAGGGGGCTTAGTGTAGGTTAGTATAGGCTGTTAGTTTAGTTAGTAGTAGTGGGTGGGGGTGGGTTATCATACTTTTTACAACTGTTTTTTATTATGTGTGTGAGTGTTGGACGATGTTGGGGTTTTGGTGTTTTCCATTTTTTTTCTATTAAAAAAACATTAAAAAAATATATATATTTGTTTAGTATAAGATAGTATGTGTTTAGGTTAGTACATGTTGTCCTCCATGTGTCCCGTCTTATAAGGGAGGTAGGGGGTTGATGTTTAGATCGTTTCGTTAAATGTGATAAGTTTAGCTTAGGTTAGTTAGTGGCAGTTGTGGGTAATGTGTAGTTAGAGTAGTTTAGGTTAGGTAAGGTGTTTCCCCTGGTTTTAGCTTCTCTTTTTACTGTTTAATAAATATCTAGGTAACCCTTTATAGTATGTGTCAAATGCTTGTAGATCAGGGCCTTGCCATGAGTGAATAGTGTCTGTTTTGTATTAGCCTTCGTGTCCCATGCTGCAACCATATCCCAACTGAGCTGTTACATTGGCAGCTACACCAAAGGTACTTAGCTAAGATTCGGCCATCCATTGCACCCACCACTCACGGTTCCTACGGATCCCAAAGTGTGGTTGTTTTGTGATGTATGTTTTCAATGTCACATACTTTGCTAACATGCTAACAGATTTTGTGTTGGGGACACTCTGTTAAGTCTGCCTGCAGCCTGTTGTCTAAGCGAATCCTTATAAGGTGAGTGGTAGTATGCTCTGATGTAGTATGGTATACATAACTCATACCTATCATTTGTTACAATGTTCAGCCCGGTGGCTTATTACAATGGAAACTCATACACATCCATTCATGCTGTATGTTGTGTATTAGCTAAAAATGGGGGCAAATGTCACATAAGTAAGTTTTGACTTGCAATAAAAATTGAAGGCACTATTTTCTGTCTTAGACATCCCTTGAGGAAGCGTTATTCTGTCCAACACAGCATAATGGTGAATAGTTTATATTTTCCTAAGAAATAACCCTCAGGGAGGGCAGTTGATGGTACAATCCAGACCACTGGGCATAGTTATCAGCCAAGATGTATTCAGGTCAGATGTATTAACAATCAATAATCATTGACCTGAGGTAAACATCACTGATGGCCATCATGGTTGATGTGTCACATTACACAGAGACAAAGTTGTTGTGTAAGTGCTATTTATTTTAAAGTGCTGTAGTGCTATTTGTACATTGTCCGTGATTGTGAGTCCATTAGTGTGACATCTTCCATTGTGATCCTACACAAGTGTAAAAGGACATGTCATTGGACATGCTGGGGTGAAGTGTCAGACAGTGCAGAGGGACAGGATGTGCCAATGAGGGAGGTAGTGAGAGACAATCACAGGGCAGGGTGACAAGATAAACAATGGGTTGAAGAACAGTGCTTGAGTTCAGTTGTTGCAAGACTGGCATGTTACAAAGCACAGGACCTTGGTAATAGGTGGCCATGTGGCAGGGACTAGTGCTACCGGGTACTCTTACGGGTGAAGGTGATCTGTTCCACGTCTTCATCTTCTGATGTGTGTGTTGCCTCCTCTGACCTTGGTGGTGGTGGTTGAGAAGGGGCAACACACACACCTCAGTGTTTGAAGACGTGGAGTCAGACATCCTGGTAGCTGCCAACTGTGGGGCTCTTAAGGGCAGTACTTCAGCAAGGAGGAGCTGCTGGTTCTTAAACATAGCAGACACATCACGGTGGTAGGCAACCAGGTCGCCCCTGAGGGGTTCAATATTGCATTCATGCACACGTTGACAGGATTGTTGTTGTAGGTGTTGGGTCAACTCTATTACAGCTGTGCTGATTTCCTTCAACCTTTTTTCAAGTTCCTGCAAGATTGTTGTTCGCCCTTGCATAGCTGCTGCCTGTTCTTCAGTTGACATCATGCACAAACGTACCCTCTCTAGGCTGGCTGTCATAGGTTGCATCTCCACCCGCACCTCCTTGACCAGCTCCTTCTCTACTCTAACTACAGTTCTCTCAAAGCTCCTGCCAGTGTCGTCAGAGTCCTCAGCTGTGTTGGAGCTGGCAGGTCGTACAATTGGGGTGGTGGGTGGGTCCTCTGTGATGGCTGCTAGTTCTGTTTCCCACCTTGTGACTGAAGGTGTGGTCTGGAGGGTCCAAGGACATCTTGGAGCTTCTGCTGGCTGATGTTTCTCAGCTCGTCATCCATGTAATCAGGGTAGTCCTGGACAGGCATATTTGCAGGAGAACCATCATCCTCTGCAATGATATATGGTACAATTAGTGTGTCTGTGTTGTGAGATTTGTAATGTGACATGCCTGCCTTCCGAATAATTTCACATTGTGATCTTGGTTCCTGTTCATTGTTCCTGTCTTTCATATTAGCATTCTCCCAGGCCTATGCCCCACCATCACATCACATGTATTGTGGTCAGTTTGTGGACTTGTCAGCATAACATCCTCTAGGTGTTGGTTCAGGCCAAATTGTGAATTGCCACCTTCTTGTCCCACTCAACCCTCTGTCTACTTCCATTCTCATGTGAGGCCTTTCACTGGCTGTGGGTATTGTGGTGGCACTAGCACCACACTTAACAATCTGGAACTGCCCCAGTCTCTGATCTTTCACATCCAGCTATATGTTGTTGAGATCTAGCATATACTATGTATAGTATTGTTATGGCACAATATGGATGTCAGCATTGGTAATGTGTACTGTTGATGTTACAGAATGTGTGGTTCATTGGATTGCACTGATAGTCCTAGCAGTGTTCCATTTCCTCCTCTGACTGCAGGCGTATTTCTGTAACCAGTTACATGTGTCCTCCCCCTCAATGCTGTTATCTGAGCAGTATGACATTTGGGATGTTGCATGGTGTCATTGGAGCTATTGTGACCCAGACACAGGGTGGACCCTGACATATGCAGCATGGGTAAGGCCTTGGTGCTGTGTACCTCCTAATGTTTATGACAATGGCTGATGTTTGTAGCAACTTTGGACAATCACATTTGACATGATTGGAACATTTATATTGATTTCAGGGGATTGTTAACGTTGTCATCCTGAACCCTCTAATTTGGATGTGTTTGATCCATTGGGACGTTACTGCCATTAACTACTTGACCTGCACACACAGCGGAGGTGGTAATGGCAACTGTTGTCAATGTTACATTCCATTTGCAGATATTGCCAGAGATTGTTAATTGGGCCCTAGTTAATGTAGGGAGAATTCTGGCTGACGTGTGACGGGCTGACAGTTTTACATTTTACTCTGCCCTCCTGGCCTGGCTTTACCTTTGCAACACCCTGGACATGGCAGCATACCCCCTTGCACAGGTTGTTGGTGTTGTGTAGTATTGTGCCCCAGGTTTCCTCTGAATGGACCATGCCCCCGTGCCGTGCCCCTTTACCCATTCCACTCCCTGAATATCATGACTTACATGCATTGTGTAGTAGGTATGTCCACCCCCCCTGCTTACAGTTAACATGTGTGCATTTAAATTCCCCATGCGACTTACCTTGCATGTGTGTTGTCTCCTGGTAGTCTGCGATGTCTTGTCTTTAAATCCCTGTGACGATCTCCTCAGGGATGACGGCTGCCACCATCTCCTCCATGTGGTCCAGGGCCTTCTGCGGTGCTGGACTCCCACCACCAGTCTGCAGTGCTGTCTTCCTGTTCCTGGCCATCTTTTCCTTGGTCCTGCGCATGCAGTCATGCCAGCGTTTCTTGCACTCGATGACTGTTCTCCGTACTTCTTCCACACTGTTGATCTTGTCAACAATTTGTTGCCATATTGCCTCTCTCCTACTGATTGGCAACTTTGAGGTGACAAACAGTTGGGGCTGGTGTTCCGTCACCTCTTTAACCAGACTTTCCTGCTCCTCTGCACTGAAGCAACACTTTCTTTTCTTCTTCTCCCTGTCCTGGGCCTTGTGTGGGTCCTCCTGTTTGGTTCCTGGTTTGTTGTCATCTTCCTGGGGTCCATTTTGTCTCTCCTTAGCACATTTTGCAGTGTTTGTGCCGCTTTTTGATGCAATTGTGTAAAAAAACGGCGTGTATCCGGTTTGCGACGTCGTAAACCTGGCTCACAGTCATTTTCGCCGCATTAATGTTGTTTTCCTTTACAGCGTGACGCATTGGTTTGAGTAAAAAAATTGACCCACACCTGTGGTTTGCGCCGCCGTGTGTCAACGTATAAATTTGATGCCCGCACAGCACAAAGAAATGGTGTTAGCTGGCGGTAATATTTTTGACGCAAAACTGCATCAGCGCAGTTTTGCATCAAAAAGTATAAATATGGTCCAATCGTATTTTGCAAGTTTGCGCCATTTCTGTGTCAAAAAATGACTCTAATGCATCGGTAAAAAAGTATAAATATGGGCCAAAGTGTAACTAAGTGTGTTGTGGCTGTCAACAATTGCAATCGAGAGTGAGAGAGAGAGGGCTATTGATTGTAGTTTCAATGCCTTTGATTAATTGCCGCTTTGAGAGTCTGAATAGGGTGAATCTGGTCTCGAATTGTGCAAGCAGTAGACCTCCTTATCGCCACACAGTATGCATTTCATACTAGACAAGACTATATGCAGGAGAGCTGCTTTTCTCAGTCAGTAAGCTACTGGTAGATCACAAACTATTCCTTTGAGATCTCTGATTTACAGTTATATAGTTATTTATTAAATAAATGACTTCAAAGACACACCATAATAGGAACGTATGCTCTTCCAAAATCTGCCACGTAAGTGATCGGCCCATCGATGTTCGAGTAAAAAACAGTCACTTTTGAAACATTCAAGCTATCTACCATTCAGAAGAGATAACCCTACTTTCACAGTATCCATAACTGCCTCATATGTGCACAGGATGAAAAGACAGCCACAAACACAAGGACCGGGGGCCATGGCTTCCAAGCCGATCAAGATGGCGATGTCTTCGTGAGCTCAGAAGATCAGAAGAGTCTCACGGAAGTGTCGCACAGAGCTTACCTCTGAATTAAAAGTCTGCACTTCTGCATTAGGAGCTCTCCTTTGCCCCTGCTATATGGCATGGTACATTTCTGCTTCACGAGAGTGCCCTCTCCTGATTTGGGTCATCGTTCCTTGGCTGCACCGGTGAGGAGTTTTCTCAGTGCCATGCTTTACAAACTTGCACCCGCTCATTTTTGCTGTATAAAAGATGGAACAATCACCACACATTCATTTATTTGCTGCCCTCAACTGTTTTCATTAGTAGCTTTGCTTGGCAAATTTGCTATTCTGGTCTTTTCTACCAATCATTACGCATTAATCTCTTGCTTTTCAACATGAATGACATTTTTACCACAATTTTAGATGCTGATTGTCTTTCTTTACTGAATCTTTTGGTCACATTATAGTAGTTTTTGCTACTTTCCTGAAACATTTGCCTTTTTTTTCTTGCCACAACACAGTATTGTGCGCCGGTCATCAGTTTATGGGCAGAATAGAATCCTTGTAAATGTCTTCTTCTCAAAATAACATCCTTCACATCAAGATGGCCAGTGACAAGCTTGGGGGGCATGGAGAGGGGGCTAAGGCTACACCTGCTAGTAGAAAATATAAAAAGGCTACAAATGATCCTTCATTACCCATTATTTCATCCAGTAACCAGTTCTGGACACCCTTCTTTTTTTGGAAATCTTTTTATTATTTTCCAATACCTATATAAAGAAACATCAGATATTGAGATCATACAGCCACAAGAGTTAGATACAGCATAGATACAGCATAGGTTATGTTTTAGTTTCAGTGGTCCACAGACCATGGTTGAACATCCCCAGGCCTCTGCACTCCTATGCCCCCCATACGTTAATACATTTGCTGGGGTATACCCCGTACTCGCAAAAGTGTGTTCCTCTTCTTGCATGAATGGAAAGAATTCTTGAAGAGGTGAGGGGCCTTCAGCCTTTAATGAGGAGCACTAATGAGAAATGACAGCAGAATGAAAGCAGATGGATCATTATGAAGGGTAAAGTGGCAGAGGTTGTAGTTCTCTTCAGAATATATATACTATCAATAATAACTTTATTTCGTCTGGAAGCCATAAAAGTATGCAATAAACCACCATATCATAATTATACAGTAGATCAATTATAAAAGGAGATAAACAAGAAGTGCCACATAATGCATTAAGAAGCCCTAAGTGAGTTATAAAATCATGTCATTGTTAAAACAGCGCAAAACAGACATTGATCTTAAAATCCTAGAATAATAAAATATTAGGATATTAAAATATAATGGGCCATTATATCTTAACTCCAATCAATTATCAGCTGCTGCATTAAATAATTCTGATCTAAAATCAATTTGTTAAAATACACACTTATAACAATTCTCTGGTTCTTATAGCCCATGCGTTTTGCAGGTATCTTGCAACTGAAAAGACTACCTTGTCAGTTGTATCAGTTGTCAAAATGCGTAATGATGTGTTGCATTCCCTTATCCCCATTGACCTACAAAACGGGATAATCCACTTCTTCCTAGGGGCCAGATATCTAGGACAAAAAAACATAAAGTGTGCAAGTGACTCTGGTTTCTCTTGACAATGATGACAGGAAGTCAGATTGCAATCCTCCACGCTCCATCTCACGGTAAATGTCTTGATCGGGAGGATCCCTAATCTGAACATAATAAAGAGGGTTTTGGTGTAAGGAGAATTTACATTGTCCATATAGGGCTTAAACTTAGGGCTACATTTATGGTCCAGAAACTGTAGGGTCCCGCTACCTTGATTTTTAGACCAAATTTGTACCAGAATATTCTCCCAATAACACCTATTTATGCGCTCTTTTACTTCCTTAGTCGAGTTATGAGGATCTCTCCACACCTCCTCCATTTTAAGGAGTTTACACATATCTCTGATATATCTGAACCGGGGTATTTTTAATGCACAGTTACCCACAAGGAACTCATCTGTTGCTATTTGGAATGGTGGACAAATACTCAGAAGTCCAGAGACTGACCCAATACATGAGTGGTCTTAGAGCGATTTCATTGTGAACCTCGTTTAAGGCTAGATCAAATCTAAGAGGTGTGAGGGGGGTACTCATCAGCAGCCGAAAAAAAATAAGTATAAAGCCATTTTCTACCGTCGTCAAACACCTAGAATTAGTGTGCCCCCAAAGCTCGGCACCATAAGTTGAAGCTGCCACTACTGCTGCTTTGTAGACAGTAATAGCAGGTGAAATCTCCCCTTCCGAAATATTAGCAATTTCCCTCCCTATCACTGCTGGCCTCTGTCCAAGAAATGACAAACTCTTCCCAATCTGCGCTGACCACTGTTGATCATCTCTTAGCCTAAGCCCCAGATAATCAAATTGACTAACTCTCTCTACCGGATGGCCTGCTATAGTCATTGTCCCTCTAAACGATTTATGTGGATTAAAAACCATGAACTTTGATTTGGTTGGATTTATTTCAAGTCCTCTACTGGAGCAAAAATTGTAAAAAACATCCAGTTCGTTTTGTAGACCCATTGGCGTTCTTGAAATTAATAAAGTATCATCAGCAAACATTAAATAGGGGACAGAAGTTCCAGCTAACTTTGGAGCATCATGGTTACAATGTAACAGCTAGTCCACCGCGCCATTGATGAAGAGATTGAACAATGTAGGGGTCAGGACTCACTCCTGCCTGACCCCCCTATCGACAGGTATAGCTTCTGTTAGATCACCACTTTGAGACCAACGTACCTGAGCATAAGTCCCCTCGTGTAAGTACCAAATCAATCTTAGTAATTCTTTGTCAAGTTGGTAGCTCTCCAGAACATTCCACAATAAATCCTGTGGAACCATGTCAAAGGCAGCTTTTAAATCAATAAAAGCTACATACAAGTGGCTCTTGTTGAGTGACGGGTATTTCCAGCAAAGAAGATTAAACCTGAACGCCTGATCTATTGTGCTCACTCCTTTCCTAAATCCTGCCTGGAAGTCGGAAAGGATATGAGAATCCTCTATCCATGCCTGCAGTCTGTTCAATACCTGCTTACAGAATATTTTTTGGCTGACATCAATTAGGCTTATAGGCCTATAATTAGTTGGTTCTTCCCTTGGTCCTTTCTTGAAAATAGGGACTATAATTGCTCCTTGCCAAGTGGGGGGAAGTCCTCCACCCCTCAGTATCTCATTACTGAGCGCATTTAAATATAGAGACCAAGTTGTCAGTCGAGACAAATATAAATCGCCTGGGATACCATCTAGCCCAATTTATATACTAAAATTCTACCTCTTGAGCAAGTGATCCATGAAACTCAAACTTCATCCGGAAGATTTGGAAAACAGGAATCGTCATGACAGCCTCCATTTGTATAGTCTACCTAAAGCTCTTGAGGGACCTAACCTCCTTTTATTCTCAAAGAAATTTCTTTAATAACTGCTTGGACCTTTGTTAGACCTGGCATCCTTAAGGTGGCCTTACCCTTGACATTTTGCCTTTCACCTCTTGTTTTTCACTGTATTCTTGTGTTGGCTTTAGGACTTTGAGCACTTCACCACTGCTAATCAGTGCTAAATTGCATGTGTTTCTCCTCTAAACATGGTAATAATGCTGTATCAACCACTGGCATATCTGATTTACTTGTAAGTGCCTAATAAAGTGGTATACCACACGCCCAGGGCCTAGAATTTAAATGCTACTAGCTAACCATTAACCAGTTAAGTAGCCCTGTAAACATGTCTCAGGCCTGCCATTGCAGGACTGTTTGTGCAGTTTCACTGTCAATTACGACTTGGCACTTAATACCACTTGCCAACCCTTAAACTCTCGTTTTTCTACATATGTCACTCCTAAGGTATTTCCTATGTAGTCCAAAGAGCAGGGTGAAAGGCAGAACATGTCCTTTCAAGTTTTAGATGCCCTGGTAATGAAAAAATCTCAAACAAATTTTTCATTACTGTGAGGCCTGCTCCTTTCATAGACCAGCATTGAGAATTCCTTGATATTCTTTTAAGGTTTAACTTTGGATCAGAAAGGAGTAGCTGCATCAGTTTCATTTAATTGGAATGGTAATGATAGCTCGTCTTTACTGGTAAAGTGAGATTTATTATCACTGTTAGACTTTTCATCCTTGGCGTGGTCTCCCTTAACTTTTTGCCTCTGTTCCCCAGGTTGTTGATGTGTGTTGGACTCTGATTTTGCTGTTTATGTTGTTATGGGCACTTTACCACTGCTAACCAGTGCTAAAGTGCAAGTGCTCCTTTACAAAATGTATATGTAATTTGCTTATCAATGATTGGCATATTTGATTTATTAGTAAGTCCCTAGTACAGTGCACTAGAGGTGCCCATGGCCTGTAAATCAAATGCTACTAGTGGGCCTGCAGCACTGGTTGTGCCACCCACATAAGTAGCTCTATAATCATGTCTCAGACCTGCCATTGCAGTGTCTGTGTGTGCAGTTTTAACTGTAAATACGACTTGGCAAGTTACATGTGAGACACCCCCAAGGTAGGCCCTAGGTAGCCCCAAGGGCAGGGTCCAGTGTATGGTTAAGATAGGACATATAGGCCCTCATTCTGACCTTGGCGGGCGGCGGAGGCTGCCCGCCAAAGTCCCGCCATCAGGTTACCGTTCCGCGGTCGAAAGACCGCGGCGGTAATTCTGACATTCCCGCTGGGCTGGCGGGCGGCCGCCTTCAGGCCGCCCGCCAGCCCAGCGGGAAAGAGGCTTCCACGATGAAGCCGGCTCGGAATCGAGCCGGCAGAGTGAAAGGTGTGCGACGGGTGCAGTTGCACCCGTCGCGTATTTCACTGTCTGCGCAGCAGACAGTGAAATACATTTAGGGGCCCTCTTACGGGGGCCCCTGCAGTGCCCATGGCAGTGGCATGGGGCACTGCAGGGGCCCCCAGGGGCCCCATGACCCCCCCTACCGCCATCCGGTTCCCGGCGGGCGGACCGCCGGGAACTGGATGGCGGTAGGGGGGGTCGGAATCCCCTCGGCGGCGCAGCTAGCTGCGCCGCCTTGGAGGATTCCAATGGGCGGCGGTACACTGGCGGGTGACCGCCAGTGTTGCCGGTCCGACCGCGGCTTTACCGCCGCGGTCGGAATGCCCATTGGAGCACCTCCGGCCTGTCGGCGGTGCTCCCGCGGTCCTCCAACCCGGCGGTCATGGACCGCCAGGGTTGGAATGACCACCATAGTAATGTGTTTTGTATGTCTTGACAGTGAACTATTGCTAAATTAGTTTTTCAATGTTGCAGGGCCTGTCCCTCTCATAGGTTAACATGGGGCTACCTATAAATCTTATTAAAGCGTACCTGCCCATTGGGAGCGGATGGACATGTGGAGTTTGGGGTCTCTGAGCTCACAATTTAAAAATAAATCTTTTAGTAAAGTTGATTTTAAAATTGTGTTTTTGAAAATGCTACTTTTAGAAAGTGAGCATTTTCTTGCTTATACCATTTCTGTGACTCTGCCTGTTTGTGGATTCCCTGGCTGGCTCAGTTTGACAGTTAGGCTTGTTGGACCTCACTCTAGACAGTGACACAAAGGGAGCTGGGGTGTAGCCTGCATATCCTGATGAGCCATCTGTGCTAGGCGGGAGGGGAGGAGTGGTCACTCACACCTGAAAGGGCTGTGCCTGCCCTCACACAATGCAGTCTCCAACCCCCTGGTGAGTGTCTGGACCCTGGCCTGGGCAAGGCAGAATTTCACATTCAAGTGAGACTTTCCTTTGAAGTAGGCCTACTTCAAAGGAGAAATTGGGTATAAGAAGGGCACCCAAAACCACAGACTTTAGAACACTTCTGGAAACCGAGAGGAAACTCTGCCTGGAGAAGAGCTGAGGAAGAAGAGCTGCCCTGCCTGTGACTGTGCTTTGTAGAGCTATCCTGCAGTTGCTGCTTCTGCCAGAGTAAGAGAGCAAAGACTGGACTTTTTGTGCCTTCCATCTTGTGAAGATCTCCAAAGGCTTGATTTAGAGCGTGCCTCCTGTTGTTTGAAGTCTCAGGGACAACAAAGACTTCTCTCTACCAGCATCTGGAGTCTCTAGAGAGACTCCTACTCTGCCCGGTGGTGCTCATCCAGTTCCTGGGACCCTGAAAGGAGAAGCTGGCAGCCTAAGATGAAGAAATCAACGCACAGAATGCCGTGCGGGGAAAAGATCAACATGACTCCGATCTGTGGCTGGGAAATTAATGCGCCGCCAGTTTTGCCACTGAAAATCGATGCTCGCTGGTAATGTGACCACGGAGCTGGAGAAATGACGCCCAGCATCGCTGAGGAAGGCTGGTGAGATCACAACCCGCGCTGCGTGGTTTCGGATCATCGTGCAGCTGGATTTCCGACACACGCACTGCTGGGGGTGTGAAAACAATGCAAGGCCTGCCCGGACCCGAGAGTGCTGACCAGATCGGCGCATCGCTCTCCTGCGGAGAGAAGAACCGATGTGCCCGACCCGACGAAAGGAGAAACAATGCAAGGTCTCGCTCGTGAGTGAAATCGACGCATCGCAAGCCCTTTTTGGCGCACACTCACCCGTGTGGGGTTATTTTTGACACACCCAAGGTACATTTTGATGCTAATAGTGTTAGTGTATGTTTAAAACTACATGAAGACTCTCTTTGCTTTTTAATTGATAACTTGACTTGTGTTTTGTGGATTTTTGTTGTTTTGGTCTTGTTTTGTTTAGATAAATATTCTCTATTTTTCTAAACCTGTGTTGTGCCATTTTGCAATGTTTTCATTAAGTTACTGTGTGTTTTGGAACAAATACTTTACACCCAGCACTCTGAAGTTAAGCCTACCGCTTGTGCCAAGCTACCAAGGGGGTAAGCAGGGGTTAGTTGAGGGTGATTCTCTTTTACCCTGACTATAGTGAGGGTCCTTGCTTGGACAGGGGGTAACCTGACTGTCAACCAAAGACCCTATTTCTAACAATTACTATTTTAAAAATGCCACTTTTAGAAAGCACTTTTAGAAAGTGAGCATTTCTCAACTCTCACTTCTATGTGTGCTGGCAGCCTGTCTCCAATACATGTCTGGTCTGGGCTATGTGAGAGCTACCTTTTTGCATTCCCTTTAGACACCCACAACACAGGACACCTAACTGCATTTACATTTTTCTGCATACTGATGGGTCTTCCTGGGCAGAGAGGATGGGAAGGGCTCTCACTTAAACTTCAAAGGGTATTGGCCTGAGCTCCCATAAAGGGCTGGTTACCCCCCACTGATAGTCTGGAGCTAGGGCTTAACTGTAAGGAGGACCTGTTGACTTCAGAGAGATCCTTTAGAGTCATTCCCCACATCAAACGCACGTTTTGGTATACGTATTGGGTCTCTGACCCCCTGGAAGTAGTACACTACTTGACCTGAAATTAACTCTCGTGGAGTGAAGACTGTTGTGCAGTAAGAATTGTCAGGACTGACTTTTGCCAGGTACTGCTTTTCTGCTTTGTTGTGCTGCCTTGCTGATTTCTGCCATGCGAAGGACCCAGGACTAAAGCCAGTGTGGGTGCAGTGGCTTCCTGGCTTGCCCACCGTTCACCTTGAAGTCTCAGGGACATCAACAACCTTCTGCTTCATCTCAGTCCCTGTACTGTTTACAGCATGCCTGTTGCCAGCTGGCCCATTGCAGAAGTGATTGTGGTGCTTCATCTCAGCCCCCTACTACAGTTCTGTGAAAATTAATCTTCTTGTTTCAGTATTTGTTACAATTGGTGGAGGAGCAGCGCCTCTGCACTGATGAGCGCTGGAGGAACAGCATCCCTATTTCGGTGAGCACTAGTGGAGCAGCACCACAGGAATCCTCGATTGTCGTGTGAACTCTAGCCCTGCCTTCCTGGCTTCCTGATACATGGACGACCATGATCTCACCTGAAACAATGCAGGCCCTGAATGTGAGGTCCCCCAAGAGCCCCTGCAGCTTTATTCACACACCAAAGGTACTGAAACGAAAGGACGTGCTGAGTCCAGAGGCAAAGCTGTTACATTTTATCATTCATAAGGAATCACCGTAAAAGTTCTAAGAGGAGCCCATTGAAATTAAGCTCTGTTTTGAGTTTTACTTTTTAAAGAATCATAACTCATGATATACCGATTAGATTTTTTGTCTTTTGATCTTATTTTACTTACATTAAGAATCTCTATTTTTCAAAACCTGTGCAGTGTCTTTTTGTGGTTTCCTCATTGTGTTGCGCAAAAACTTTATACATTGCCTCTTATGATAACCCTGCCTGCTCTGTGCCATGCTAACAGAGGGTAAGCATAGGTTATCTTAGGTGTGTAACTAGCTTACCCCGACTAGAGCGGTGTGTTCTGCCTTGCATACCCCAGCCAACTAGAAGCCCCCCATTTCTAACAAGTCTCTACTGCTCATACTCTTCACTTGCAACAGCCTCATCACTTTGGTAGACGTAATCCTCATTCATCCAAGCCTCAAAGCATTATTATGCCATTTCTATTATCTTATTGACCTTCTTCTTGATTTGAAAGCTGCTAAAGTAAGTGGTGTCTTGTCTGATCATGATATTTACATGTCCCAAGATATTTCTAATACGACCAATGCCAAATGTAAGGAGTTTATTGCCCTAAGACCTGAAATGAGACAAATGAATATTTGGTATGGCATTCTTCATCCATGTTAAAACAAGATGGGTACTGCTAGATCATTTGAGCTCCTTGCTTGTCCCTCAGTCTCACTTCTCTCTCCTTGCTTTTTCTCTGTTTTTTGGGGGTTTTCTCCTTGATGTCTCTCATTTTCACTGCTTTCTACTTGAATTTTTCTCCTGTTTTTTTTATGCCCACTAATTGCTTCTCCCTCATTTTCACTGCATTCTCCTTGCTTTTTTTCGACTGTTTTGTGTTGGCCTTGCCTTGCTCTTCCCTCATTCTCACTTTGCTTACCTTGCTATTCCCCTGTTTCTTGAGTGCCTTCTTCTTGCTTTTTCTCTCATTTCCTCGGCTTTCTCCTTGCTTTTTCCTCTGTTTTTTTGTGTCTTCTCCTTGCTTTTCCCTCTTTCTAACTGCGTTCTCCTTTCTTCTCCCCAGTTTTTTGAGTTCTTTCTCCTTGCTTTTCCCATGTTTTCACCAGCATCTGGATACCCTGTCAGGTGATTAGCCATGCTTTTCAAGTCCTGATTGATTGATTGATTGACTAATTGTTGCTCTATGTTTTTGTCTTTTTCCAATATGGCTTTTTTTAATTTTAGTTGCTTATGCTGTGCTGGAGATCTTGGTATGGAGTGGACAACTCTCATACCCATTATTACTCATTGTATCTCCAGGGCTAGATGCTTAACCTTAATCTGTCTTTCTCTCACTTTACTATGCCCTTTTCTTTTTGCATCTCTACCCTCTTTTTACTTTCTGTTCCCTGTGAGTGCTTATCTAATATTTATTTACCTTTTTTATGCTATTGGATACTATATTGTGTCATTTTGGCTCCCTCTCTCTTTTGCAGCTTGCTGCCATTGTTCCTGTGTTTCTGTTTTTGTGTATCCAATATGTTTAACCTTGCCTCATGAAATGTTTGTTGACTCAGACATCAGGTCAAATGACAAAAGGTACTATATCACTTATCTCAACAATTCTAAAATTAATTTCTCACAGCAAACACATTCTAACACTTCTGAATCTGCTAAATTGAAGAGATTATGGATTGATCAGGTTTCTTTCTCTCTAGCGGTTGATCGCAAAGGTGTTGTTGCTATTCCTTATCATAAAACCATTGGATTGAAAGGTACTTCAACGTAATGTGACACTGATGGTAGATGAGTGTTGGTTGTTGTTCTTTTTGGACAGCAAGCCTCCTACTTTATTTAACGTTTATGACCCTATCAAGTCTGACCCTGAGTTTTGGCAATCAAGTAAAGTAAACTGGGTAATATTTTTCACTCCAATATTATTATGGCTGGAGTCTTTAACCAATAGTGAGATCCTTTTATGAATAGAAAGCCTAAATATAAGTCCAAGCCAGATAACGTCCATAAGGAGTTTTATTCAGCATTTACTTCTAGACCATTATTTGATTTTGGAGGATTTGCAATCCTGATAATTTGGAATTCTCTTTTTTCTGTAACGTAAATAATGCAACGTCTAGAGTTGATTACATTTTAGTTAATTACCATAGCATTACTTCCTACAATACAGTACAATACAGTCCTACAATACAGTCTACTCAAATTATCTCTATATCTGTATTCTGTCACACCCCAATACTGATCTCCTTAGATAGTTCCAATATTGACTCAAGAACTGGAAGATGGAGTCTAAATAATTCTCTTTTGTCTTATAAATTAGCTATGGATAAAGTGAATGCTTTCATTTATAAATTTTTTCACTTTAACAATTCTGATTATACATCTGTTGTCAATAATTGGGATGCATTTGAAGTACCCATTCCAGCCTTTAGTATTGCTTATCCAGCTAGGAAATCACATTTTGAAGGCCCAATATGTTCTTCTATCACAATATATTAAGTCACTTGAGCCTATTTACTTTAGTTCCAAATATGTATCCATGTTTCATGACTTAAATAAAGGTAAATTTGACCTTAGCACACTCACCACTGTTGATGCATGCAATATTCTGCTTAAAATAAAAATTTAATTCCACGGATTCATAGCAAAGTCAGTAAAATTATGGCTAATTATTTGAAAACTAAAACAAAACATAACACTATTGGATCAATTATTAATTAATTTGATTAATATGTATCAGTGTCAAATGCCAATATTTCTAATTCATGTTAATCTTTTCATCGGACGCTACATAATGAAGATAGTATTCACTTTGCATCAAATGTTGACACATTTTTGACGATCTCCCACAACCACCCACAGTCACAGATGCATTTATTCAATTGGAAGTTGATATTACTCTTCAGTAGGCGTTGGATGCAATTCAATCTTGGAAGAGAGCAAAAGCACCTGGCTCAAATAGATTCCCTATTCAACCTATTTCTTCCCTATCTCTATTTTCAGCCAATAAATTATTAGAACTTTTAAATTTCTTTATCTCTAACTCCGAATCGAGGGCCATATTTATACTTTTTGACGCAAAACTGCGTCGACGCAGTTTTGCGTCAAAAATGTTACTGCCGGCTAACGCCAATTCTTTGCGCCATGAGGGTGTCAAATTTATACTTTGACGCATGGTGGCACAAACCACAGGTGTGAGTCAGTCAGTCAGTCAGTCAAAATAACTTTATTCGGCGGTTAGCCACAAAAGTAAACATGCATACATAAAGATCATCATAAAATACAATACTTATAACATTCATTAAAATAAGTCTATTAAATCTATATTTACCCCCCAAGCTTACTAAAACAATAAAAAAATGAGTGCTTATAAAAACATATATAACAATGAGACAATATAGTAAAAGGACAATGCCTAATTTCTCTTAATAAATGATCACATTACCAATTCATATCGATTTCTAATAGTGATAGCGGATTTAATAAAACTAAGAATAGAAATACAAATTTGTTTGGTTGAGAGGCTTTGGATGCCAATCAGTCCTTCTTTGTAGGAAGAAGTGTGCAAATTACGCAAAATGGGTAATAAAAAGGATTTCCTGGGAGCCGAGTAAAGTTTACAAAATAAAATAAAGTGGCAAGTACTTTGTTTTGAAAAGTTATCACAAGGGCATAGAGGTATTGTTTTTTCCCAGACACATTTTATCGGAAACGCCACTCTAAAATGGATCAGATTAAGTCTAAAAGATACAAGTAAAGAATATAAAGAAGGGGTCGGGAACCAAACAAAATAAGATTCTAACAAGTCTGATGATAACATTTGTGTATATGAATTAAAAGAGCTCAATTTCTCTGCCATTTGGTATCTAAGATTCATGACATACTCTTTATGTCGAAGTTTAACAATTTCTTTCGCATTAGCTGGCATAAGCTCTGGTTTAAAATACATAAACTCCAAATCCAAGTTTCGGAAGCCTTTGTGAACAAAGTTTAGCCATGGAATTTTGTTACAGTTTGATAATGAGAGACAGTCTTTTACACAATCGTGTGTTAAAGTAGCCACCGGATTTGACCATACTTTTATCCATAGCAAAAGTGGGGCAATATCTATCAGATCTGTAATATAACAGATTCCTAATTCCTCATGGCATGAAATGTTTGCTATGTTCTTAGGTACCATAAGTAGCCGATGAAGGAATTTATTCTCTGCAAGCTGCAAAGTATTTGGACTAATATATCCCCAAAGGCCACCCCCATAGATCGCCGCCGAAACACATTTAGAATTGTAGAGTGTGAGGATCTGATGAACCGGTCTATGCCCTAATCTGCGGGCAAAGCGAAAGATTGCCTCAACATTTCTTATCAATTGTTGAAGCTTAAAATTCAAATGGAATTTCCAAGACAGAGTGGAACTTAAATACAGACCTAGATAGCAAAAGTCTTTTACCTTTGTCAGGGTATTCCCCCCCATTCTAAAACATCTGGTACGAGTATTTTTAGGGCCGCAGGTCATAACATGTGATTTTTTAAAATTGACTTTCAAATCCAGCTCTCGTGTGTGTGTTAAAAAAAGATCCAAGAGAGTCTGTAGACCATTGGCAGTGCGAGCGATTAAAACAGCATCATCGGCATATAATAAAATTGGCAATTGTCTAAAACTCATCCTTGGGAAATCCTTACCATTTTGGACCAAACAATTGTGTAAGCCATTTATGTACAATAAAAACAGGAAAGGTGCCAGTGTACATCCCTGTCTGACACCTCGAGTAGAAGCAAGGGGAGGGGACCTTTCTCCGTGTTGATCAAACTGAATTAAAATATGGAGGTCGGAGTATAAGCGTTTGATCAAAATTAGCAAATCTTGCTCAATCCCCATTTTATCCATTATAACCCACAATTTTGCTCTATTTACCATGTCAAATGCACTAGACAGGTCTATGAATGCTAAATGGATAGATTCCCTTTTGGCAATTACATATTTACTGAGGATGAGATGTAAATTTAGGGCCTGGTCCACTGTACCTAATCCAGGCCTAAACCCATATTGAGTTGGCGATAAAATGTTTGACCTTACAACCCAATCCTCAAGCCGGGTCAGGATGACACTCCCCAGAATCTTTGCAGTAGAGTCTATCAAAGAAATGGGTCTATAACAAAAGGGGTCAAGCCTGTTACCCTTTTTGAAAATTGGAACGATAATTGCCGTTAACCATGAAGAGGGAATAGCGCTTTGAATAGCACTATTCAGAACGTTTGTGATAAATGGAACCCACAGATCAGGTAGAGATTTAAATAGATCAACCGGTCTCCCATCAGGGCCAGGGGCTTTCCTTAGTTTCATTTTAGTTATTGCTGCACTAATCTTGTGTGCCTCAAGTAAAATGGCACTCTTAGCTGGATTTGGAGTAGCCAATCGTGGGAGGCCACATCCCTCCCCTCCATCATTGCGATTATCTGCAGATTGAAATACAGATGAAAAATGGTCTACCCAAACCCCCTCTGGTATCAAACAGTCATCTTCCCTGTTTTCCTTTCCTGAGAAATATGGGTGATTAACCACCTTCCAAAATTGAGAGGGATCCCGTAGTTCTGTCGCTGCCATAAGGTCTTCCCAAGCGGTAGTGCGTACTTCATTCTTTCTTTCTTCTAGGACTGATTTATATCGGCCCCTGGCCTGCTTAATTAAATCCTGATTACGTGGAATGGTTTTGATCGCTAACTTTAGGTCTCTGTGGGCAGCCGTACAGGCAGAGTTAAACCACCGTTGAGGTTTTGCACCTTTAGGATGTTTGGCACACAATAATGCCTGAGAAATAGCACAACTTAAAGATTCAAAGGCATTCATAAGGTGGAATGGGGTGGATTGCAGGGACAAGCAAGTGTTTATGTCAGCCTTATTTTGAGTGATAAAGTTCGTATGAAAAGTGTTAGAGTCTACTCTCTCCCACCTTATACGAGGGCCGGAATTTCTTTTAAACACCTCTTTCCCTTTATATGCAATCCTAGGTAATGTTACTCTAGTTTTAAAGGATAGCTTTATGCTCAAGGGGTTATGATCACTAGCACAATGAGAATTAATTTTAAAGTCCACTATTGAACTTGAAAGTGAAGAGTTAATCAGGATAAAATCAATAACGCTACCGTTAATACTTCCAGTATAGGTGGGTGTTTCTCTTGTCTGACTGTTTGCAATATCCCTTGCAAAGGCAAGATCAAATTTATAAATAAGAGTGTTCAAGGCATTTCCTAAATTAGAATGAATAAAATGAGTGGGTGACTCTCTGCCTTCTATTGCGGTGCCACATAAATGAGGTAGTTCATACTTACATAACTGAACATTAAAATCACCAATCCAAATCGTGTGAGTCTTTTTTTTTTACTCAAACCAATGCGTCATGTCGTAAAGAAAAATTACGTTAACGTGGCGAAAATGATTGTGAGCCGGTTTACGACGTCGCAAACCGGAAACCAGCCTTTTTTTTACGCAATTGCATAAAAAGCGGCACAAACACAGCCCAAATGTGCTAAGGAGAACCAAAATGGATCCCAGATGCTTGCACAGATCCCAGGAAGATGACAACAGACCAGGAACCAACCAGGAGGACCCACACAAGACCCAGGACAGGGAAAAGAAGAAAAGAAAGTGTCGATTCAGAGCAGAGGAGCAGGAAATTCTGGTGAAAGAGGTGATGCAACACCAGCACTAACTGTTTGTCACCTCAAAGTTGACAATCAGTAGGAGAGAGGCAATATGGCAACAAATTGTTGACAAGATCAACAGTGTGGCAGAAGTACGGAGAACAGTCATCGAGTGTAAGAAACGCTGGCATGACTGCAAGTGCGGGACCAAAGAAAAGATGGCCAGGAACAGGAAGGCAGCACTGCAGACTGGAGGTGGGAGTCCAGCACAGCAGGAGGCCCTGGATCACATGGAGAAGATGGTGGCAGCCGTCATGCCTGAGATCATCATCACAGGGATTCAGGGACAGGACAGCGCAGACTATCAGGAGACAACACAGATGCAGGGTAAGTCGCATGGGGAACTAAAATGCCTAATTGTGAACTGCAACCCGGGGGGGGACATACCCACTACACAATGCATGGAAGTCATGATATTCAGGGAGTGGCAGGGTTAAAGGGGCATGGTACAGGGGAATGGCCCGTTCAGAGGAAACCTGGGGCACAGTACTGCACTACACCAACAACCTTTGCATGGGGGTATGCTGCCATGCCAAGGATGTTGGGAAGGTAAAGCCAGGCCAGGAGGGTAGGGTACAACATAAAACTGGCATGCTGTCACAGGTCATCCAGTATTCTCCCTACATGAACTAGGGCCCAATTAACAACCTCAGGACATATCTGCAAGTGGAATTTAACATTGACAACAGTTGCCATTACCACCTCTGCTGTGTGTGCAGGTCAAGTGGCTAAAGGCAGTGACGTCCCCATGGATCAAACACACCCAAATTAGAGGGTTCAGGATGACAACGTTATCAACGCCCTGAAATCAATACAAATGTTCCAATCCTTTCACATGTGATTGTCCATATTTGCTACAAACATCAGCCATTGTCATAAACATTATGAGGTACACAGCACTAATGTCAAAACAGACAAGTCAAAACACAGCCACACAGTCAGGAAATATCACAGACTGCAAAGTGAAAGTGAAAGTACACCCACTGTACCGATTCTTACATCACTTCCTGCCTCAAATGTGCTGCATTTTTAATCTTATGCATCAAAATATTATAACGCTTACAGTCTGTTCCTCCTTTTTGTTTTGACGCACATGCTTAGAAATAACCCCGCATCCACATTTTGAAATATGTTTCATACTGATTTCATGGGGTACAGTGTGGGAATTACCGCTCAGGGCCAATAGATGTTTCATGGCAATGAGCGTCCTTTTTTGATGCATATGCATCAAAATTTCTGTCTTTGACTGGGTGTGGGTCATTTCTCATTTGTAATAGTACATGAAATGTGTGACAATACAGAGATAGGCTGATTGCACCAACATTGTGCATTCTGGTGTATGGGCACATGTGAAAGATCATACTACTGAGGACCGTGATCCTCTACTTGTTGTACCGGATTTGCACTCTTCACTGACTCAATAGATGGCCAAACATGTTGAATACAATTAGGTATTACCCAGATTGGGCATGTTTTGCGTCAAGAGAGGAGAGCAAGGCTACGCAACTCAGTACAGTAACTCAATGCCTATGTGTCAATGTGTGTGAATTGGCACTTACTATTGCAGTTGTCCCACTGTGTGAACATCACAAGACGCATTTCCGCAAATCTGCTTGTATGCATGTGGAGTCAATGTGTCCAACCATCAGATGTTATTCAGTTTGGAAATGAACGAGGAAATGTGTTTGTCATACACATAGCAAAAAATGCTGTGTGCACTTCCAAGGTTTTTTGGAACATAAGCACCACCAATGACAAAGCATGCACAGGAGAGATAACAGACAGTTGATCATGGCAATGTTCCAAAACTAAGCCATCACATGTCCTGAAATGTTGGATACTACTTCCTAGGCACTTGTTTGTTTATTACCCATGAGTCAGGCATGGGATAATGCTATGTGGGTACGGTGTTTTTGACACCGAGTCCCAAATACGATCCACAAATGCCATGTTACGCTACAGTTGGAGTCATATAAATGAGCCATGTCTCTCCTGTGGCAGTGGAGGAACAGCAGACCAAGCAGCACGTGTTCACATATTTCCAGTGGTAAAATGCACAAAGATGTCTGGTTCAAGTGTGTGGGCCAATGTTTAGCCTGTATCATTATTGGGGTCCATGTTGTCACAGTTACGTCAGTTACATGCAGGTCTACACATGAGTCTGTGCAGCCATTTTCTGCATCTACAAAGTATCCTTCACAGCTGATCTGAAGGAAAGCCAAAGAGGAATAGAAAACACACATGGGAATAATCCAGCTATGGCACTGCAGACGTGTTATGAGACTGACAACAGGGCATCCTTGGTGTGCTGACAAAGTTAATGGATAAGGAATTTTGTACACAGGTTGGCCTCTAATATTCCCACTGCATCCGGGAACATCAGTGCCTCAGTGCTGATTAATCTCACAGCTATTCCCCATGCAAGCCCCATCAATATGTTGTGGGCAATGTGAATCAGCGTGTGGGCTGTCAGGGTCCTAACATGTGTTGACATTTCATGCATATTATCTGACGTTGTTTGTTGTGCAAGAGGCACCATACCCAATCCATGCGTACAGCCATGTTACATTGTCACTATTTGTCACTCATGCATACATGAAACCCAGACAAGGGATGGGCCATGATTTGGCTATTTGGAGACAAGTCCCACCCCATGCTACGATAAGTAAACTGATTATGCTTTACAATGTATTTGAGTATTCATTGTAGACCCACCTGACGCAATACCCCAGGAGGAAAGTGAGGGCTTGGAATGCAACTATGAGACAAATGTAGCCACAGGGAACCTTTATGGTAACACAAAGACAGGAACTAGTCAGACTAACAGGATGCAGGGTCAATTAGGATCAAAAATATAACCAGGCAAATACACAGTGAGCAGACTGAGACTGGTCAAAGCTGGAACAACACTGTGGAAAATTATAACTGTTTGTCCTGTGTGTTGGAATGTAACACAATAACCCAAGGCCTGTGTTACACAAGTGATTTATACGGCAATGCATAACAGTGTTATACATACAATGGCAGCTTCTATGCTGTTACAGGCAGCCACAAGGGTAGTGCATGTTCAAATGGCTTGTCTGCATGGATGTGCTCACAGGTGTGTGCAGCTCCAGTCTCTCACAAGTCCTGTAGGTGAGAATCAAGTTAAAAGAGCCAACAGTACCTTTCACATGGGAAGCAATATACAGGTGATTATGGGTCCTACATACTACAAGGCAGTGCATTATTCAAACAGAATTCCATGCAGACAGAAGAACAATTACTATGGCATACCATACTAAAGAGGGAAGCACACTGGATTGAAAATGTGAGTCTGGGTGTGTGTAGATGAGGGATTATCTGGGTCCACATGTTCCCTTTCCAGGGCCCTCTGAAAAAGGGTTGGGTGAGACAGGGAACATGGCAGTGGTAATTCTTAAGACCTGGGATGGCATGTGCAGGGGATGTCTTTTGAGCAATGCTAGTCATACCTGGGGCACTCGTGCTATCCATTTGCTGCTTAAATGGAATTCTTTTCACACATACTCCTTGCAAAAATAGCTGATGTAACACTTACTGATGTCAAGGGAAGTCATACCTTCTTGTCACCAATGCAATAGCACATCCACTGCCTCGTGCATGAGGCATTTGTTACCTTATTGACTGGTGGAGTCTTAGTTGTGTGCAATATGCTGAAATGAACCATGTTGCCAACATGTATGTGTGAAATAGCTGTGGTCCTCTGATATTGCCCTTCAAATGTGAAATGTACAGGATATGTCATTTACAGTGTGTGTGAAGTTGGCTGTACAATCATACCCATCAAATATGATGTGGAATTTTCTGTATCCTAATCTGTATTTCTGCAATGCTCCATGAGGATACACTCTGATTCTGATTGTTATGGATAAAGTTATGCAAAAATGATTACCCAGACCATGATATAGTGAATAGTATAGGTGTTTATTGACATATAGTAAGACAATGGTGATGGATGTGTAGAGTTAACAGAAATTGTGGACACTATGTTGTCTCCAACTCAATCCTGCAGCTGTGTTTGGTGGTCCCCCTCATGTTGATGGACAGCATCCTCCTCTTCCTCCTCTTCAGGCATTTGTGGGTCAGGTTCATATAGGGGAATGTTCCTTCTTACACATATGTTGTGCAGGATGGCACAGGTCAAAATGATTTTGCACACCATTTCAGGTGAGTATGGGAGGCTGCCTCAGGTGATTTCAAGGCACCTGAATCATGCCTTCAGGATGCCAAAGGTCCTCTCGACTATGGTGCATGTCCTCCCATGTGCCTCATTACAGGCACACTCTGCTGCAGTGCTTGGGTTTGCAAATGGGGTCATGATCCATGGCTGGGTCCCATACCCCTGATCAGCTGAAAGAAAAAATGAGTGAGAACATGTTGATGTAGCTTGCACCATGATTATCACTTTGCATGGCAGTTGTTCTCTTGTGTTGTCTGTGACTCATCTGTGTTTGTGTTATTGTGTGTAATCCTCGGCTTCTAGGATGTACCATCAGCACTCGGTTGTTTCCTTATCTGAACGGGTGTTTGGCTGATTGGCCGCATGTCAGCAGTATTTTTGTAGAGTTGCAGTACATTGTGTACTCCCTTGTATTATGTCATGTGAAAGAGGTGTCCCTGTGTCTTAACTGTGGGTGACATGGTACTTCCATACACTGAATCAATTCCACAGTAGTGGTAACACAGTTGCACTTACATACCCTGGACATCCCATCCAATTTCACATATGCAATAGAATTAGTTAAACATCAGTGAGACCCTTAGATTTGGCTAGGTGACAATGTACAACACATCTCTGTACGTTGTCAGCACTGACGTGTTGACAATTGACTATGCACACATTTCACATGTGTGACAAATTCTCTGCAGACCTATTTCCCAGCCTTGCCAAGTCAACTCCGGTTCTAACGTGTACCTATGCTACTGAACAGTAGTTCAGCTGGCTAACTTGGTTGTGAGGTTGTCATTTGGAGTGTCAGAAGGTCCGAATGCCAGTGCATCTGTTGTGTGTGTGTGAAATTGTCTCAAGCCATATGTGTAGGAATGTGCACTTTCAATATTGTCCCATCAATATGTGTTCTTCGCACAGTCCACTTGCTTATTGGTAGTGGGCAATGTGAGAGATGTGAGATATTGGTACAGCCTCAATGATTTCAATGTCACCTTCATTGTAGTCATCATCGTGCTATGTGTCTCATGGTGTTTGACCTGCAGCAAAACACTTTACACATCCCTTACACAGTACGTATAGGATGGAGGGTATTTGATTGAGTGTTATTTGTGTGATATTGAAAGATTAATCTTCCAAGTTGTAGTGGCAGTTGAGGCCATATCATTGACATTGTGTTGTTTTAAATTGTTCCCTTGTGTCTGTGGAGTGGCATCTGTTGTTATGTGGTTCTGTCATTTGTCCATAGGTGTATATCCAAATTGGTCAGAATATCACACATACCTAGCAGTGTCACAACCTCAGTGTGTTCCTGGTCACATGTCAGTGTATTGGTGTATGTGTTGTGTGTCCCACAGGGCTGCTGTGTAGTGTGTGTATATAAGTAGGTTTCTGTACTTACCAACAAGTAGGCCATTTCTACATCGTCCATCCTGGAAGTGTTGATTGATGGTGCAGTGGCGAAAGATGAATGAATCATGTACACTCCCAGGATACTTTGCCGCGATGTTGGGGATCAATCCCCGGTGATTGACAATGGCCTGTACATTGATGGCGTGTGTGTGCTTCCTGCTGCGGTATAGATGTTCGGTTGCAGCAGGTGGCACAAGGCGCACATGTGTGCAGTCAATAGCACCAAGCACGTGTAGGAAGCCGTTGATTTGATAGGAGCCCTGTTTTGTTTCCTGCTGCTTCTGCTGTGTGTTGGGGAAGCTGATGTGGTGGGGTGTGAGGGAGATGATGGCATCCAGTACCTTGGGTAGGAAGGCGGAGAATGAGGGCTGTGAGATCCTGGCAGCCAGGGCATAAGTGGTTGGAAAGGAGCCACTTGCCAACATGTGGAGTACAGCTAGCAGCTTGGTTCCTGGTGGAATGGTGCGGAGTGTCTGCAAGCTGGGTGCCAACTGTGACTCAATGTTGCGCAGCAGCTGCTGAATGGCTTGCCAGTTGAGCCTGTACCTCTGGATGATGTCTTGGCGGAGTCCCCGAAGGGTTGTCCTGGTATGAAATATCCTCTCCTGCCTTCTGCATTGCCTTTGGGGTCCCTGCTGGTGTTGTAGAAGCTGCTGTTGTTGGTCCTGGCTCTGCGTCTGCGTGCATGCTGGATGAAAAGCACCTCCATGTCTTCCTTTTGCAGCTCTGCTGTTGCTTCTGTGTGTTTTCATGAAGTACTGGTGTGTTTGCCCCATTTTAACGCCTGCCCTGACCCAGGCTTTATTTTTTTACGCAAATCGGCCTGTGTGTCATTTTCCGCCTCCGCCTCCCAATAAATAAGGCGCACGGGTGTTTAAGTCATTTTTTGGGCGGGAACACCTACCTTGCATGTCATTAACGCAAGGCAATTTCCTGCATCCAGAAAATGACGCACACGGCAGGATTTTGGCTCAGGCTTTTGCGTCAAAGTTTAAAAATGGTGCACGTTTTGCGCCGAATGTGTGTTAAAAAATTTGACGCACATTCAACGCAAACAGAGTATAAATATGCCCCCTAGTCTCTTTTTTGGAGCCTTCATGACCAGAATCCCCAAACAAGATAAAGATCCCAAAGTTTGTAAAAACTGCAGGCCCATTTCACTCATCAATTATGATTACAAAATCTTTGCTGAGATTCTTTCTTCCTACTTAGAGTCTGTTATCCGTCTTCTTGTTACATCTGACCAGTCTGGATTAATTAAGGGATGGCTTGCTTCTGATAATGGTTGTATGGTCTGTCACATTGCTTGTCTTGCCGGAGAATTTAGGCCCTTATTACAAGTTTGGTGGTCTTTCAGCAAGACCGCTGCAGGTGGGGGAGCCAAAAGACCACCAGTTTTTGCTGTATCCCACCCACTGTATTAAGAGTCACAAGCTATTCCTCCCAAAAACAGCTACCAATCTGACACCACCAGGATGACTGAGGGCAGGATAGTGGCTGTCCCACCACCAGCACCACCACGCTGAACAAACAGCACCCTCTTATTATGTCCCACAAATCAGCACATCAGTCATTGCACAGCAGAAAACCATTGGCGGTATGAACCTCGGCGGCCAAAAACACACCTCTAACACAACACAGCACCACATTGGACTAATCAAATACACCACACCTGATGCACATATACCCATTGATTAATATTCAAAAACTTTCCTCAATACAATTGTGCCATCCTGTTTTAAGTTTCATTAAATCGGCTATGGCCACTAGGAAACAATATGAATTGATTGAACTAGATACATATTAGTACAATCTAACAATGCATGATTTTATTCTGATGTTGGGCTTTTACTTTTGTATTGTATACGTTTGCATTTTATAGGGTTTTCGGGTTGACTGATAATGGCAATTGCATAGAATTTTGTGATAATGTTGATTGAAGATTTTTTTTTTTTTTTTTGCTTTTAATATTTGCACTGTATTTTAATTATTTAAATTTTTTAGTTTGAAATGTATTGTACTTTTATGGCACTCGCCGAATAAAGATTCTTTGACTGACTGACTGACTATACCCAGTAGTCACACCAACACACACCACTATAAAACACCCCCCCACACAACCCACAACCCTTTGCAACCAAAATGAAATACACCAACAGCGAGGACCACACAAACCAGTGACACTGCACATGTACACCATACGTACCATCACACACAACACTAAGCACACCCCTCACAACTGCACTTTTGACACAATACACACATCGTCACAGCACACAAACACCACAAGCAACCAGCACACACAACCAAGGACCTCCCGGCCCACCAAGCACCCTATACTGCACCCTTGCACACTACACACACCCCCACTCACAACCATGCCCCATCAAAATACCCATTCTTCACAGACGATGAGTTGAGGGTCATGGTGGATGAAATCATCAGGGTAGAGCCACAACTGCTCAGAGCACAGGTCCAGCAAACATCCATTGCCAGGAAAATGGAGTTATGGCAAAGAATCGTAAACAGGGTTAACTCAGTCGGCAACCATCCATGCACAAGGGAGGACATCCGGAAGAGGTGGAACAACCCCCGGGAAGAGGTGCGTTCCATGGCATCCAGGCACCAAATTGCCATGATGAAGACTGGCAGTGGGCCCCCACCTCCTCCCCAAGAGTTTGCATCGTGGGAGGAGAAGGTCTTGGACATCCTGCATCCTGAGGGCCTGACTGGAATACCTGGAGGACTGGACACTGGTAATGTACCCACACACCTGTAGCACTAATTCAGCCCTCCAGCATGCTACCCCCACCCTATCAGTCCCCAAGTCACCCTATCTTCCACTACACCTCCCACACCATTACCTAAAGCCTCTCCCCTGCATGCCACCCCACAACCTAGCCACAATGGCCAGACTGTCCCTGGCCACAGCACGAATAGTACTGCCAAACACCATCACTACGACTCCCACAATGCACTTGCATATCCACATGAAAAGCTGATCTGTCCACGACACATTGCAACACCTGCATGTACAACTATTGCACCTGTAAAACCAACCGGATGCTACGTCTGAGGACCTATACATGGCAATGACAGAAATGCAATCCACATACAGCAACCCTAAATGTATCACTGTGCATTGCCTACAAACAATGTCTGTAGTGCTTCATCTGGCATTGCCATAACTGTGGATTGAGTTAAGCCATTGTATGCATCAGACACAGAGAATAACATTCACATCTCCACCATGTGATACTCTCCCACTTAATTCACAGGTACCCTTGCCACTGCACCATGGAGAGGATGCCAGGAACAGGCATTCCTCCCCAGGATGATGGCCCCAGTGACGACAACTCCATAGGATGTGTGGACATACACGATTACTTGGCCCATCTGGGACACCTGGACAGTCCACCATCCCCAGCCTCACACTGCCGACATCCAACCCGCCCAAACTTTGGCAGCTATATCTTACTCAAACCTGGGGTAACTGGAAGTAGGCACAACATGCCAGGGACATAGGGGAGCAGAGGCCATGAGAGGGCACCTGTAGGCCAGGGGATGGGCCCCCCAAGGGACTCGCTGGCCAGGAAACCATCTCCCAAGTCTTGGGAGCATACCAGCAATCCCAGGACATGATGGGCCAAATGCTCACCATTCTGGAGGAAAACCAAAGGCTGCAGAAGCAATACCAGCAGGAGGCCATGCATCCGTGGCAGGCCCCCAATGCCACCATGGTCTCCATTAACTGGGTGCTCAGGGAGGAACATCCTGCAAGCTACCTCCACCCACCAGCAGGACCCTTCCACTAATCAGATGCCAACTGAACTATCAACATCCACCTCAGCTAGTGGATTGGAGGCCCTGCAGAGGAACCGCTGGCTGCTTTCACCCCACCCTCTGCAGCTGAGGAAGCCCTCCAGAAACGTGGTTGTCCATCCAGACATCCAGCAGTAGCAGATTCCAAGACCAAACACACTGCCACAAAGTGATCCTCTTCTGGACATTCTCCTTTGTGGGACACTGAGATACAGTGTTGGCTGGTCAATGTCATTACTCAATTTTCACATGGCCCTTGGATACTAGACCTGTACAGGCTACAGCTAGGCCACCTACTCTGATGATTACTCCAACCATGACCCCACTCATCAACTCTTCCACACTTTGTGCACAATAAGCACCATAGAACACAGGAACTTTCTTTGTGTCTTTATTTTCACATGTACGAATGTCAATCTTAGCGAAATGTAATGTGTGGTAATTCCCCTTAACCAAAAGTATGTCACATGGATAGCAGAGGGAGCCATTTTCTGCAGGTCAAATCCTACACCAGACAGGGCCTAACTCTAGTTGCCACACACAGGAGTAGATCCACAAATCCAACCTTCAACTAGACCAAGACAGGGACTCATATTAGGATAGTAGGCATGGTGGCAGGCATAGCACATATGCAGTACATTGTTGTCGTGCACATTGTAGATTGCCAACTACACAGGGGACAACAGAAGACAATGTCACACCCACAAGATCTAGAATCACATGATTATGCAGTAGATCACAGCTAAAAATGGGTAAATAACGACACTTACTACTGTTAGGAAAGGACAATGTTCATGAATGTCACAGCCAACAGTTTTGATAGGGAGTCACACACACTACACAATCTTCATTTCGGAAAATATCTTCACAGGAACTTGCAGGACAAATGACACACCATATGCCTGTACATAGGAATTGTCAACCTACTAATCTGCATTCACCACACGTCAGTGAGATTTCATCAGTAACACAGCTCCTGATAGACTATCTGGCTCCCACCACAAGTCACACCGAGGAATAGGTACACTGAACATCTCCAATGATGTACCTGACCAGGAGCAGCACTGTCATGAGGCATTTTGGAATTAATACACCTGTGAATACACAAACAATATACCTGTATGTTACTGGAAGTAATAAGTGACCAGCTCAGTCTTAGATTCAGCTACACCTTCCCAATCAGCCTCCTTATTAATTTCCGTGTCCCACTCATCAGCCACTGGTCCAACTGCCTCCTCCTCATTAGCCAGTAATGGAATCTGTCATCTCAGGACCAGATTGTGTAGCGTGCAGCAGGCAAATGTGATCTGGCTTACCTTTAGGGGACTGTAGAGGAGGGTACCTCCAGGGACGTGGAGGCACCTGAATCTGGCCTTCAGGAGCCCAAATATTCTTTCAACGTGCCTCATTGTGCTGTGGGCCTCATTGAAATGGTATTTCCCAACCGCGGTAGAGTACACCACTGGTGCCAGCAGCCAGGGAAGGTTAGGATAGCCTGTGTGCACAAAGGTAGAGCCTGTCACAATACCAGTAGAGGCACAGGGCTGAATGGGATGACAGTTGACATTACAATGGCACACGTCCTATTGCAAACACACCAATGAGTCACACTCTTTTTCTCTGTAATTGTGCCATGTGTGTGGGACATTGCTGTCCCTCAGAATGAAGGAGTCATGTACAGATCCTGGATACTTGACTGTCACTTGGGAGATGTACAAGACATACCACCTGCACATTGATGGAGTAGTAGTTTTTCCTTTTCCCATAGACTTGTTCATTGGCCCTGGAAGGTGAAAAAAGCAATGTGGGTGCCATCTATGGCCCCAGTAACATGAGGGATGCGTCCAATATGACAGAAGTCAGCCTTAACAGTAGGCAAATCCTCATGTTGGGGGAACCTGGTGTAGCTGTCCATGTGTTTCAGTAAAGCAAACAGTACACCTGTCAACACAAGACTGAACATGGGCTGTAACACCCCTGATACCAAACCCTCTGTAATTTGAAATGGGCCAGAGGCAAGGAAGTGTAGCACAGACAAGACCTGAACTGTGGGAGGGATGGCATAGGTATTACTTTTAGCAGGCAATAGATCTGTTTCCAACTAGGTGGCAGTACACTGGTGCATGTCTCATTCTCCCGAAAACTGGGTATTTAGCATGGTGAGGAGAGATTTTATAACTTGATGACCGATCAACACATGCTAGATAACAAGACCTTTGTTGCACACAACATACACTTGTGACCGGCTCCAATAGTCACCCCATACCATTATGGCTATGTAGCTGGCCCATGTAGACCCACCTAGCTGTCCGTTACAGGTCCTGGACAACAGCATGTCACACACATTACATGTCCAATGGTGATGTAAAAGCTGCATATTAGCCCAGCCCGTCCCACATATGTACAAATGCCACTACCTCATATGGTTACACCACCAATGAGGTACTGAGCCACTGGTCATGCCCTGGATGTGAGACCCACCCATCCGACACCACTGTGGCATGATAATCACATTCATGGACCCAGCCATGATGGCTGAACATAGGCCTCCATTGCATTTGGTACATTTGTCTAGCATGACTCATTTAGTATTACTTTGCAAACCATCATATGTTTCTAAAATGGCAGCCACCTGTCCTGTGTGCACTGGACTGATGGAAGTGGCCTAATTCCTCCGGCATATGTCATCATGGTGGTAGACGGTCTCAACTGTTGTGCAACTCCTCATTGGATCACATTGCTGCCTATGGGGGACTACATGACTTTTTTCCTGTGTCTGCGTCACCCATGTAGGTCAGGCTCCATCAGAAGAAGGGGATATGGTGTGCCATCGCCAAGCAAGTGCGGACCTTGGGGGTCCATAGCTAGCAGAGCACCCACTGCAGAAAGCAGTGGGAGGACCTGAGATGCTCGGCTTGGAAGACCGTGGAGGCCCAGCTGGGGATGTCCTCTCAATGAGGAAGGTGTGCTGTCAGACACTGACCCCCTAATTCCCTGAATTTTGTCAGTAGCCTACCCTTAGGTAGATAGGTGCTGAAGGCAGCACAGCAGCCACAAGCAGCGGATAAGTACAGGCTCCTACCTCCCACATGATAGGCCTTGTTTGGGATAAGGTGGGTTACATGTGAGCAGATGTGCATGTGATCAATGGTCGATGAACATCCACAATGGGTATCAGTCACCCTGCCAGGCTCTGAATCGGTTATGTGTGGCAATTGTAGTAAAGTACCATCTTGCCTGGCATGTTACCCCCATATTTCACTGTATATATGTTGTTTTAGTTGTATGTGTCACTGAGACCCTGCCAGCCAGGGCGCCAGTGCTTTTAAGTGTGCCTGAAAGTGTTACCTGTGTTATGACTAACTGTCTCACTGAGGCTCTGCTATCCAGAACCTCAGTGGTTATGCTCTCTCATTTCTTTCCAAATTGTCACTAACAGGCTAGTGACCAATTACACCAATTCACATTGGCATACTGGAAGACCCTTATAGTTCCCTAGTATATGGTACTGAGGTACCAAGGGTATTGGGGTTCCAGGAGATCCCTATGGGCTGCAGCATTTCTTTTGCCACCCATAGGGAGCTCTGACAATTCTTACACAGGCCTGCCACTGCAGCCTGAGTGAAATACCATCCACGTTATTTCACAACCATTTACCACTGCACTTAAGTAACTTATAAGTCACCTATATGTCTAACCTTTACCTGGTAAAGGTTGGGTGCTAAGTTACTTAGTGTGTGGGCACCCTGGCACTAGCCAAGGTGCCCCCACATGGTTCAGGGCAAATTCCCCGGACTTTGTGAGTGCGGGGACACCATTACACGCATGCACTATACATAGGTCACTACCTATGTATAGCTTCACAATGGTAACTCCGAATATGGCCATGTAATTGTAATTGTAATCGTATTTATATAGCGCTTACTACCCCTGACGAGGCGTCGAAGCGCTTTTCGATGAGTAGCACGCTACTCCGGTACCCAACAAGAATTAGTGATGGATTAGTATAATTTAATAAGGAGTACAGTTTTAGTATTATTATGAGTTAATTTGAGTTGCAGATATGAGAGTCTGTTAGTTAGATTGACTGGAGTAATGGAGGGGTGGAGGAGGAAAGAAATCCAGAAGTGTTAATTGGGAGTTTATCCTTCATTTACTCAATCCAAAGGCTTGAGATGAATAATAGGGGAGCGGAGGGAAAAGAGGATGTGGATGGGTTAGGGAGAGCATAGAAGTAGGGTGAGAAGAATGCAGGAGAATTTAGTAGGGTTGTGTGGGAGGTCACAGAGGTAGAGTGAGGTTTGGTGAGTTAGATGTGGAGGTGGAGGGGAAGAGCTTAGGCAGAGATATTTAGGAGATGAAAGTGGTCGAAGGGATTTGGGATGAGTCCGAGTGAGAATGGAGGATAGTTAGATAGAGACATGACATAAGAGTGATGGGTAGATAAGTGTGATAAAAAGGGAGCAGAAATTCATAGATATCAGGAGCCATGCAATGATCCACAAACATGCCAGCACAGAAACAACATATACACATATATATATATATATTTATACACACACACACATGAATAAAACACATATATGCACATACAATACATAATTAGAATCATGGGTAAAAAATACTTAGTCAGACAGGTTTAAAGAGTGTGTGTGTATTTTATTGTTATTGGTTTAGTTTCTGTAAAATGAGCATCGTGGCCTACCCAACCGGAGTATTTTCTACGAGTATGTCAGTAAGCGTTACCTAGCATGTTTTATACGCCCCGTTTATATTGTACAGTAAGAGTACGTGATGGGCCATGGGGTAAAAAACGTCTCCAGCAAACCTTGTGTGCCATTGGCAATGTGATTGTTACTAGTGCGTCTTTGTGGATATGTCCTTGTGCTTCTGAGCATCAACAACGCACCACCGGAATCGGCGGTAAACGCAGTGGGGTCGTTTGGAAAGCTGTCCATCATCGTGGTAAAAGGCGGGGAATTCCTTTACCTACTTCGAGGGTGGGCGGGGTGTGGCTCAGCGGGCGGAGCTTACAGGTGCTTTATAAAGGGAGAAACCTTCTACTCTGTGTCTCCAGCAGTGGAAGATAGAACCTGCGCGTCACAGTCAGATACAGATTACGCTCTAGTACATCATCAGTTCACCTCCATGATGGATTCTAGATCTTTTTCTGCTATGGGATCTCTGAGCGCACAGCCTTGCTTTATCTTTGCCAAGCCCAAGAGTTAGGGTGGCTTGTCCTTTCCAGAAGCTGAGCTTCAACTGCGGCACCTGCTACGATTATATTTGTAAGTGCATCTTTTGAGGTTCAGTTTCTGTAAAAATTGAGCATCGTGGCCTACCCAACCGGAGTATTTTCTACGAGTATGTCAGTAAGCGTAACCTAGCATGTTTTATGCGCCCCGTTTATATTGTACACTAAGGGTACGTGATGGGCCACGGGGTAAAACGTCTCCAGCAACCTTGTGTTCCTTTGGCAATATGATTGTTACTAGTGCGTCTTTGTGGAGATGTCCTCGTGCTTCTGAGCATCAACAACGCACCACCGGAATCGGCGGTAAACGCATTGGGGTCGTTTTGGAAAGCTGTCCATCATCCTGGTAAAAAGGCGGGAGTTCCTTTACCTACTTCGAGGGTGGACGGGGCGTGGCTCAGCGGGCGGAGCTTACAGGTGCTTTATAAAGGGAGAACCTACTACAAAAACGATTTTGTGTTTATATTGTACACTAGGGGTATGTGATGGGCCACGGGGTAAACGTCTCCAGCAACCTTGTGTGCCTTTAGGAATGTTATTGTTACTAGTGCGTATTTGTGGAGATGTCCTCGTGCTTCTGCGCATCAACAACGCACCACTTGAACCGGCGGTAAAACGCGGTGGGGTCATTTTGGAAAGTTGTCCATCATCCTGGTAAAAAAGGTAAAAGGCGGGAATTCCTTTACCTACTTCGAGGGTGGACGGGGCGTGGCTCAGCGGGCGGAGCTTACAGGTGCTTTATAAAGGGAGAACCTTCAACTCTGTTTCTCCAGGAGAGGAAGATAGAAACCGCGCGTCACAGTCAGATACAGATTACGCTCCAGTACATCATCAGTTCACCTCCAGGAAGGATTCTAGATTGTTTTCTGCTTTGGAATCTCTGAGCGCACAGCCTTGCTTTATCTTTGCCAAGCCCAGGAGTTAGGGTGGCTTGTCCTTTCCAGAAGCTGAGCTTCAACTGGGGCACCTGCTACGTTTATATTTGTAAGTGCTTCCTTTGAGGTTTAGTGTCTGTAAAAATGAGCATCGTGGCCTACCCAACCGGATTATTTTCTACGAGTAATTCAGTAAGCGTTACCTAGCATGTTTTATATGCCCCGTTTATGTTGTACACTGAGGCTACGTGATGGACCAGGGAGAAAACGTTTCCAGCAACCTTGTGTGCCTTTGGCAATGTGATTGTTACTAGTGCGTCTTTGTGGATATGTGCTCCTGCGCATCAACAACGCACCACCTGAAACGGCGGTAAACGCAGTGGGGTCGTTTTGGAAAGTTGTCCATCATCCTGGTAAAAGGCGGGAATTCTTTTACCTACTACGAGTGTAGACGGGGCGTGGCTCAGCGGGCGGAGCTTACAGGTGTTTTATAAAGGGAGAAACCTTCAACTCTGTTTCTCCAGGAGAGGAGGATAGAAACTGCGCGTCACAGTCAGATACAGATTACGCTCCAGTACATCATCAATTCCCCTCCAGGAAGGATTCTAGATTGTTTTCTGCTTTGGAATCTGAGCGCACAGCCTTGCTTTATCTTTGCCAAGCCCAAGAATTAGGGTGGCTTGTCCTTTCCAGCAGCTGGGCTTCAACTGGGGCACCTGCTATGTTTATATTTGTAAGTGCTTCCTGTTGAGGTTTAGTGTCTGGAAAATGAGCATCGTGGCCTAACCAACCGGAGTATTTTCTACGAGTAAGTCAGTAAGTGTTACCGAGCATGTTTTATATGCCCTGTTTATATTGTACATTGAGGCTACGTGATGGACCAAGGGAGAAACGTCTCCAGCAACCTTGTGTGCCTTTGGCAATGAGATTGTTACTAGTGCGTCTTTGTGGATATGTGCTCCTGCGCATCAACAACGCACCACCGGAATCGTCGGTAAACGCAGTGGGGTCGTTTAGGAAAGCTGTCCATCATCCTGGTAAAAGGCGGGAATTATTTTACCTACTATGAGTGTAGACGGGGCGTGGCTCAGCGGGCAGAGCTTACAGGTGCTTTATAAAGGGAGAACCTTCTACTCTGTGTCTCCAGCAGAGGAAGATAGAAACCGCGCATCTCAGTCAGATACAGATTACGCTCCAGTACATCAACAGTTCATCTCCAGGATGGATTCTAGATCTTTTCTGCTATGGGATCTCTGAGCGCACAGCCTTGCTTTAGTTTCCAAAGAAACTATAAATGAATAGAAATATACATATAATCTGAAAAAAATAATTATCCACATAGGCATATGCAGTTCGTAGTTGCTTGAAAAAGGTGGTTATGAAGGAAAGAGCCAACTCTTGAGTAGTTTCCTGAAAACAAGAAAGTTATCTGTGGCTCTTATAGTTGGGGGTAATGAATTCCATAGTTTGGCTGCTTGGACGGAGAAGGATGTACCACCTACAGTCTTTTTCTTGTATGGTGGTGTTCTAAGGCGGGGTGCCAGTCTTGAGCGGAGGGTTCTTTGTTGGATGTATTTGGTAATTTTTTTTCTGATGAAAAGCAGTCCTGTTCCATGTATAGCTTTGTGGGTGATACAAAGCAGCTTGAAAGTGCATCTTCTGGCAACGGGTAACCAGTGTAGTGCTCTCAAGGCAGGGGAGATGTGGGCTTGCGGCTTTATATGTAGTAGTAGCCTGGCTGCGGAATTCTGGATACGTTGTAGTTTTTTCATAACAGATAGAGATGATCCATGGTAGAGGCTATTGGCATAATCCAGTTTGGATAATACAAGTGAGATAGTAGCTTGCACCTTGTGTGGAAATCCGAGGTGAGGGAAAATGCGTCGTAAAGTCTTTAAGGTGATGAAGCTTGTGCGTGCTAATTTGTCTACTTGGGCATTCATAGTTAGTTTGGAATCCATGGTGATTCCTAGGTTTTTCACTTCCTTGGATGATTGAGGAGGTGGTCCGAGATCGTCAGGCCAGACGCACAGAGGGTCATAATGTTTCCAGTCACCACATATGAGTATTTCAGTTTTGGAGGTATTTAGTTTGAGATGGCTCCAGGTCATCCACTGATCAACGGCTCTGAGGCAACTGAAGATTTGAGAGTTTTCAATGTTTTTGGGGTCTTCTAATTGAAGTAGTATTTGTGTGTCATCAGCATAGTTGTAGCATGTGAGATGGAAATCATTGATCAGTTCTGGTAAAGATATCATGTAGATGTTAAAAAGCAAAGGTGAGATGATTGACCCTTGGGGGACCCCTGTTTTTGTGGGGTAGGGTTTGGATGAGAAGGGGGGTGAGTGGATGATATTCGCTCTTTTTTGGAGATAGGAAGTAATCCAGTCGAGCGCAATCCCTTGTATGCCGGCTTCGTGGAGTCTTTGAGTTAGGGTGTCATGGTCAACCGTATCAAAGGCAGCTGAGAGGTCCAAGAGAAGTAGTGCAGCAACTCCATTTCGGTCAACTGTGTTTTTAAGATCGTCCCAGATTGCCATGAGTGCCGATTCAGTGCTTCTTCCTGGGCGGAATCCAGTTTGGGAGTCTGAAAGTATAGAATTGTCTTCAATGAATTGTGACATCTGGGCGAATCCTGCTCTTTTTATCAATTTGCCCAGGAAAGGTCCATTTGTGATAGGTCTGTAGTTGTTGGGGTCTTGTGGGTCTAGATTTGTTTTCTTTAATAATGGTCGTATGTATGCCTTTTTCAGGTCTGTAGGAAAAGTTCCTGAAGTTAAAGAGTTGTTGATGATTCTTCTTACAGGTGTGGCAGCGGAAGTAGATAGCAGGATGTTCTTGAAGATCTGTGGTGGGCAAGGGTCAGAAGGGCAACCAGAAGGTCTGCTTGCTTTGACCAAATCCATAAATTCATCCTGGGATAGTTGTTTGAAGGACTGTAGAGGTTGGGATGGTTTATTCTTAAAGGGTATTTTAGTAAAGGGGTTGGTGCTGATGGTTTTCTTCTGTTTTAAATAGGAGTCCAATGTGTCTGCCTTGGTTGTGTAGTGAGTTGCCAATTTGTTTGTGAAATCTTGAGTGGTGGGATGACTTACTTCCATGCATGTGGGTTTTCGAAATTCATTGAGAATTTTGAAAAATTCCTTGGTTGTAGATTGAGCATTTAGAATTCTGTCTGAGTAGTATCTTTTTTTAGCTTTTTTGATTGATGATTTGTATATCCTGTTAAGTTTGTGTAGCTGCAGTTTGTCTTGACTGTTGTTTGTTTTGAGCCAGGTCCGTTGCAGCTTTCTGATTAGTTTCTTTATCTTTTTAAGTTCTGTGTTTCTCCAAGGTGTTGGTTTTCTTTTGTCATGTTTAGTTTTTCTGAGTGGTATTAGGACATCAAAAGCTTCCTGTAGCCACTCATAAAGTTTAGGTACAGAATTGATTGTATCTAGATCTGTGTTGGCTGTTAGTTGTGTTTCTAAGTGATCCAAATTGAGTTTTCTCCATGGTCGATAGGTGTATGTATGTAAGTGGTTGTGGGGTGTGTTGATTTGTGGAGTTGTCTGTTGGAAAGTTATCAGATGGTGGTCTGACCAGGTGGTTGGTGTGATGCTATGAATAGTAACAAGTTCAGGCTTTGCAAAAATTACATCTAGGATGTGACCAGCGATGTGTGTGGGATTGTGTACAATCTGATGTAGATTCAATGCGAGTAGGCCAGTGGTGATAGCTTTTGGATGGGGCATATAGGGTTTGTCAAACCAAATGTTTAGATCTCCAAGAATGCATAGATTGGAGTATAGTGTAATAAGGTTTGAGACTATGTCAAGAAAGGCATCTTGGAAAGTGGAGTTGTTAGGTGGAGGTCTGTAGAGGAGGAGAAAGTTACAGGTGGAAATTGGAGTAGGGTGGCATCTGGTAAGGAGGGCTTCACAACCTTGTATGGAGATGTTGTCTGTTTTACTGAGGTTTATTGCCTGTTTGAATATAATAGCTAGTCCACCTCCTCTCTTGCCTATACGGTTTTGTGTGATGGTTTGATAGGCTGGAGGAAGGGCTTCATGCAATACTGGTGCCATGTCATCTCCCAACCAGGTTTCTGTAATGAATAGTAAGTCAGGTTGTGTGTCTGTGAGAAGGTCGTAGATGTGGTGCTTGTTTTTTGAGAGAGATCGAGCATTTATGAGCTGGCAGTTTAGATAGGGTGTGTTAGTGGTGGTGTTGTTTTGTTTAGTAGAAAGGTAAGTAGTATAATGTGAGCTTGAAGCAGGAGTGTTGCAATTGTGTTAACTGTTTGAGGCTCCCAATAGTCTTGCTTTTCAACATAGTGTTCCTCTTCCAGCAGGTTAAAGAGGCATTTTGTTGGGTCTGTGTGTGTGGGTGGTGAACTTGGTGCCTGAGAGAGCCATGAGGAGTGTAGTGTTTTTTGTAGGGTAGTTTTATTATGAAACAAACAAGGGGATGCGAGGTTGCTATGAGTGGCATGTTTTTTATTTTGTTTGCGTCTGTTTAGTGTGGATGGAGTATGGGTTAGGGGTGGTGGAGGAGCATGTGGATCATGATGTAAGGCTCTAAATTGTGCAATGGAGGAGAGGCGACTGAAAGAAGGTTGCTGGGATGGGGTGCTTGTGGTAGGTGTTTGTGAAGGTTGGGGGGGTAGGGGTGGAGATAGGGTGGAATTTGTATCCTTTGTGTAGTCTTGGGGGTGAGAGTGGGTATGATGATGAGTGTAATGTAAGTTTGTGTTGCTTTGATGTGCTGATGTTTGTGGTTGGTATTGTTTTTGTGGAATAATGAGAGGGGCTATTGGTGTAGTTGTTTTTGGTGAGGGACTTGTATGTGTGTTAGTGCTGTTAAGTGGAATTTGAGTGTTAGATGGGGTGTTGATGTGTTTTGGAGATGAATGTATGAGGTGTATATGAGGTGGTGGATGTGTGTCAGGGAGATGAGTATTAGTTGAGAAGACTGGAAGAGATAATATGTGTGGTGGAGTGAAATGTGGGGATTGTATGGTAGTGTGTAATTGGTGAGCAGAGGGGAAGAGTGTGTGTAGATGATGTGTTTGAATGCAGGGTTTGGGCATTGTTATGAGTTCAGGCGGTCTGTGTGAAGCGAACAGCGGATAGTGTTTTTGGTTAGTATGTGTAGAGAGTGTGTATCTGGGAGACTGAAACTGAGAGAATTGTATGTTGTAGTTTTGTATTGTGTGGGTGGTGGCAGGTAGTGTTAGTGGGAGGGGACAGAGTAGTGTTTGCTGTGAGTATGAAGGTGTTTGACTGTAGTAGTTGTGGGGGATATGTGTATATGTGTTGTATGTAGGGTATTGTGTTGGGTGGTGGGGCAATGTAATATGTCTATGGTCAGTTTGTGATGCATGAGTTGGATATCTTTGCAGATAATGTGTTTGCATGTTGAGGGATGTGTTGGGGCAGAAACCATTCCTGGTGGAATGGGAATTGGGCAGCATTTCTGGCCCTAGACCCTAGTCCCTACCTGTCCCGAACAGGCCCAAACAGACAACTGCCCTTGTCCTCTCCGCCCTTTGGCTCGACGCCCGGGCTGAGACGCCCTGAATCCTAGCCTTTTATAGCCCTACTGGCCAATAAGAAGCTGGTCCTAACCCTAGCCAATCCAATTTTAAACCCTGATTTAGCCAATTAATGGGAGGCCCAGCCCTATTCACCAGTCACAGCCCTATTTCCTGATCCCCAATCACAGCCCCAGCCCTAAAACCAACAGCCAATCAGAATCCTAGCCCTATCCTCCAATCATAAATGCATCCCTGGAGCTAGCAACCAATGAAACACCATCTCCCAGAAACCAATCACAACAGCATATGCAACAGCCACGAGGAACCTATATAAGGAGCAAGTTAACTAAAGTCCAGTCCCTGGGGCCTGGGGGGAGGCTATTGTTGCTCTATTCAGTATCTCCTTGGATACAGACAGGCTGAATCCACACTTTCAAGCTAGCAGAGTCTACTTTTCAGGTAAGGGGGAGATTGTTTAAGAGACAAACACTGCAATAGTTCTGGGCGCACACTCTAAAATCGGGCTTTTTTTAAGGCAAAAAATACAGGGGGGGCAGACAGCTTTTAAGTACAATTTAAATCACACAAAACAGATTAAAAACAGTCTCCTAAAACCACACTCTTGAAAGATCTAGGTAGTCTTTTTACTAAGAATAGGGGTGAAAAAAAGGGGGGCAGAGGATGGGGGGAAGGGGGGGGGAGCCACAAACTAGCAAGGGAATTCACAAAGTCACAGCAAAAACTATTTTGAAACAAACACCACTTTAAAAGAGGCAAACATGTCTAAGATCATGGAATTGCCCCCTTTATGCCATCCTGGCATTGCTGGCACAATCCCATGAACCCATGGGTCTCTAGCACAGACCTGGGTACTGCCAAACTGCCTTTTCAGGGGTTTCACTGCAGCTGCTGCTGCTGCCAACCCCTCAGACAGGTTTCTGCCCTCCTGGGGTCCAGCCAGGCTTGGCCCAGGAAGGCAGAACAAAGGACTTCCTCAGAGAGAGGGTGTTACACCCTCTCCCTTTGGAAAAAGGTGTTAAGGCAGGGGAGGAGTAGCCTCCCCCAGCCTCTGGAAATGCTTTCATGGGCACAGATGGTGCCCATTTCTGCATAAGCCAGTCTACACCGGTTCAGGGACCCCTCAGCCCTGCTCTGGCGCAAAACTGGACAAAGGAAAGGGGAGTGACCACTCCCCTGACCTGCACCTCCCCTGGGAGGTGCCCAGAGCTCCTCCAGTGTGCTCCAGACCTCTGCCATCTTGGAAACAGAGGTGCTGCTGGCACACTGGACTGCTCTGAGTGGCCAGGGCCAGCAGGTGACGTCAGAGACTCCTTCTCATAGGCTCCTTCAGGTGTTGCTAGCCTATCCTCTCTCCTAAGTAGCCAACCCCTCTTTTCTGGCTATTTAGGGTCTCTGCTTTGGGGAATTCCTTAGATAACGAATGCAAGAGCTCATCAGAGTTCCTCTGCATCTCTCTCTTCACCTTCTGCCAAGGAATCGACTGCTGACCGCGCTGGAAGCCTGCAAAACTGCAACAAAGTAGCAAAGACGACTACTGCGACACTGTAACGCTGATCCTGCCGCCTTCTCGACTGTTTTCCTGGTGGTGCATGCTGTGGGGGTAGTCTGCCTCCTCTCTGCACTAGAAGCTCCGGAATCGTCCCCCTGCAACCGCAGGCACCAAAGAACTGCATCACCGGTCCTCTGGGTCTCCTCTCAGCACGACGAGCGAGGTCCCTTGAACTCAGCAACTCTGTCCAAGTGACTCCCACAGTCCAGTGACTCTTCAGTCCAAGTTTGGTGGAGGTAAGTCCTTGCCTCCCCACGCCAGACTGCATTGCTGGGAACCGCGTGTTTTGCAGCTACTTCGGCTCCTGTGCACTTTTCCAGGATTTCCTTTGTGCACAGCCAAGCCTGGGTCCACGGCACTCTAACCTGCATTGCACGACCTCCTGAGTTGCCCTCCGGCGGCGTGGGACTCTCTTGTGCAACTTCAGGTGAGCACCGTTTCACCACACTTCGTAGTGCCTGTTCCGGCACTTCTCCGGGTGCTGCTTGCTTCTGAGAGGGCTCCTTGTCTTGCTGGATGCCCCCTCTGTCCCCTCACGCAATTGGTGACATCCTGGTCCCTCCTGGGCCACAGCAGCATCCAAAAACCCTGACTGCGAGATTTGCAGCTAGCAAGGCTTGTTTGTGGTCTTTCTTCAGGAAAACACTTCTGCACGACTCTTCACAACGTGGGACATCCATCCTCCAACGGGGAAGTTTCTAGCCCTTGTCGTTCTTGCAGAATCCTCAGCTTCTACTGTCCAGTAGCAGCTTCTTTGCACCCACAGCTGGCATTTCCTGGACATCTGCCCACTCTCGACTTGATCGTGACTTTTCGACTTGGTCCTCTTGTTCCACAGGTACTCTCGTCTGGAAATCCATCGTTGTTGCATTGCTGGTGTTGGTCTTTCCTGCAGAATTCCCCTATCACGACTTCTGTGCTCTTTGGGGAACTTCAGTGCACTTTGCAGTCGCTTTTCAGGGTCTTGGGGTGGGCTATTTTTCTAACCCTCACTGTTTTCTTACAGTCCCAGCGACCCTCTACAAGGTCACATAGGTTTGGGGTCCATTCGTGGTTCGCATTCCACTTTTGGAGTACAGGGTTTGTGTTGCCCCTATCCCTATGTGCTCCCATTGCATCCTATTGTAACTATACATTGTTTGCACTGTTTTCTAATGCTATACTGCATATTTTTGGTATTGTGTACATATATCTTGTGTATATTTGCTATCCTCATACTGAGGGTACTCACTGAGATACTTTGGCATATTGTCATAAAAATAAAGTACCTTTATTTTTAGTATATCTGTGTATTGTGTTTTCTTATGATATTGTGCAAGTGACACTAGTGGTACTGTAGGAGCTTCACTCGTCTCCTAGTTCAGCCTAAGCTGCTCTGCTAAGCTACCTTTTCTATCAGCCTAAGCTGCTAGACACCCCTCTACACTAATAAGGGATACCTGGGCCTGGTGCAAGGTGTAAGTACCCCTTGGTACTCACTACAAGCCAGTCCAGCCTCCTACAGCAATACAATGCTGTCAGTATATATCCAATGGGCAATTTTGATGTTTGGGTGAGTGTGGACACCATACTCGTTGTGCAGACCAGCTTCTTCCATCTGCATCAATGTACCTGAGGTGTAAGGGCTTTCAGATCAGTATGTGTCTCCCACTATGACTGAGGCTATATTTATTTATCTTGTACAGTAGCTGCCATGGACTGATTGTGGGGGTGGCATCAGGGCTCCCCAACATGGATGGCCTAAATGGGACAGTATTCAGGATGTGACTCCCTACCATGCCATCATATGTTAACATAAGAGTGTATGATGAGCGTATTGGAACAACCATGACATTCTGCTACATGTGACTCTATGGCCCATATTTATACTTTTTTTGCACCGCCTTTGCATCACTTTTTGATGCAAAAGCAGTGTAAACGTACAAAATACAGATGTATTTTGTAAGTTTGCACCGCTTTTGCGTCAAAAAGCGGCACAAATGCGGCACTAAAAAAGTATAAATATGGGCCTATGTGTGCAATTAACACAGCAAAATCCATTGTAGCAGCTACCATTTTGTGGTCTAGCCTTTCCAACAATAGTGTGGTAGTAGATGTGTTAAGTCCCCTAGGAGGTCCCTGGAGTCTAACCTTATTGTTTAACTGCCATGCATGACATTGCCCTGGCAATCACAATTCTTCTATGCTGTGTTTCAACCTTGTCAATTCACGTAGTCAAATTGTTCCCACAATAGTTGGATTATGTGCATAGCAGTTCACAATGTGTGTTTTCTGAAATGCAGTGTTATTGTAATGATATGGCATGCCATTATGTAATTAGAGAGATGAATATGTTGATGGTTGGTAGGTATTGATCCTTTTCCACCCTATCTTTCTCTCTCCATCCCTCCCTCCCTCTCCTCCTCTGTCTTTGTGCCCATCAGCATCATCAGGCGAAGAAGAAGGGGCACCGGCAAGTGGGGAAGCAGCAGGGCACGTGACGCACGAGGCTGAGACCAGTGGAGCCAAAGGGACCAGTGGGACGGAGGGCGAGGGGAGTGCCATGAGAGAGACAGGATTATATGCATTATCTACAAATTCCTCCTCTGATGGAAGCTCCCTGGTGGCGGTGAATCCATCTGGGACCAGCACAACACCTTCCTTGTCCGCCACCCCTTACCATCACCACCCTCCCTGTTGCTTCCCACCCAGTTGCCTGTGCCCACTCATCCAGGAGGGTGGGCATCGCCTTCACCGCAGGCACCTCTGCCCCTCCCCCATTCAGCCCTGCTGCCCTCAGTGAGGAGGCTATTGACCTCCTGAGGTCCATCTCTGTGGGTCAGATAACCATAATGAATGCCTTCCAGCAACTGGCAGCTCAGGTACAGCAGAGCAATGCATTCTTGGAAGGCATTCACAGTGTCCTGTCTGGCTGGCAGAGATCCTTTCAGGCTGTGGCCTCCTCAATGACAGCAGCCAGTGTTACTTTTTTCTCCGCCCCCAACAGCTACCTCTGCCCAATCCCATACCCATCTCCCCACACCCATCCAGAGCACACAGTCAGACCACCATTCATCCACCTCAGCAGACATGGTTTGCAGTGACAAACACAAGAACCACAAGACCCACCACTGGCATGCACACAGGCAACACCCACCTGCACACACAACAATATTGACTTCCTATACTGATCCCCACACCACCCTCTCTTTCACAGACACTACACTGCTCACACCTGCTGGCCCAACACCAACAGTCCCTGATCTAGCCACTAGTTCCATTATACCCACAGTCACCACACTTCCAGACCTACATACATCCACCACATGCTCACTCACCACAACTACAAACACCCCCACATGAAGTACATCCAACTTACCTGCACGCACCACCCCAACAGACAGTCACCCATTCACTATAGCATCTCCCTGCACCTCCTCCCTACATGCCCACAGTTACACACACAACAGACACCCAGCAAACACATGAATTCCACCCATGAACCTGCACCCAAGACACCTACACGAACACACCACACAACCACTCCCTTTCCCTCCACTGCCAAATGCTTTTCCTATGACTGCCCTTGTGTCCCTAAAAAAAGATTCTTTGTTGTAAGTAAGGCCAGCAAAAACTTCGACTTTGTAATGTGATGGTCAACCATTTTCACACGGCGTCACTCCGCTCCGTTGATTTGCTCCAGTTTCTCTGCTTCCCCGATCCGCTGGTTTACCAATCTGGAGAAGCACGTCCACGGCTCCCCTCACGGCTTCACTACGCTCCTCCTGTCAGCACAGTCACTCCGCTTCTCCAATCTGCAGGTTTATAATCCTGGAGGAGCGCACCATAGGGGTTGGACGACCATCCTCCAATTTGACAACCTTTCTGTATGTTTCTCGAATCCGAAGGGGATCGGACAATTTACTACCATTATTCTGCATACGAACTGGGAGCTTGACCCTGACCCATTGCCTTACCTGCCATGTTCTGACCTTGGTACCATTTTTGTCACTGTACCATTTACTGTACCTTTCTTGTTTTTGTCAGACACATTCAGCAGACACTTCCCTTTGCTCACACACTTGCTCCCCACCTTTCAACCAATTAGGATTCAATTTGGTTCCCGGGTGTCTTCCTTTTAAGGACTGGAAAGGTGACAGCATTGGTTGTGGTGTAGCAAGACCATAACATTTGGTTAAGTGCTGCTTCTCCTGATATGCCTGATATGACTGACTCTTGCTCTTTGAATGCACTCTTTAAACATTCTGTTCATTCTCTTGACTAACCCATTGGCCCTGGGATTGTATAAAGCTGTTCTGAAATGATGAATGCCCCAATTTTTGAGGAATTCCTTCATGGCATCTGAAGTGAATTGCACACCATTGTCTGTCACCAGTGTGCTGGGAACTCCTTCCCTCATGAATGCTTATGGTAAAAATTTAACAGTATCCATTGTTGTTATTTGGTTTACAATTTTGAACATTGTCCAATGAGAATGGTAATCAATTAAAACAAAAATGTAACGTCCCCTGCCCCCCAGATGGTTTACTGGTCCTAATATGTCAAGTCCCAGTTTATCCCAAGGTTTCACCGGAGCAGTCACAGGTGACAGCAGGGTTTTGCGTGTTAGATTAGTTTTGTCACTCATGGCACACGCAGTACAATCTCTCACCATACATTCCACCAACCAATCCATTTTTGGAAACCAATACGTAGCTCGCAATTTATTTTTTGTAAGACTACGTCCTAGATGTCCTTCGTGCGCTAGTCCCACCAGTTTATCCCATAGCTTGCTTGGGGGTACAATTTTCTCTCCTCTCATGACCAGCTCATTAGAAATGTGAAGTTCCGATCTCATGTCCCAGTATCCCTTAAGATCTTCCTCCACGTCTTTTAATTTATTTGGCTACCCTCTGATAATCTTCTCCTGGAGTAGTTGTAGTATGCAGTCCTTCCTGGTTTCTTCCACCCATTCCTCCTTAGTGAGACTTGCAAGTTCTATTAATAGCACTGGTTCTGGTGTCTGCATTCCAATCTTACAATCATGCATTTCCCTCTCTTCCGAACTGCTCCTAGTAGATCTAGACAGGTAATCGGCTATGGTATTCTTGCTACCTGGAACATATATTACGTCAAAATTGTAACCCTCAAGGCCCATCATCCACTTAGCTATACGTGGAGTGGCGCGTTCCCTTTCTTCGAGTAGTAAATATGTTGACTAGGGGTTTATGATCAGTTCTGATCGTGAATGGTAAACCCCACAAAAAGAACTTGAAGTGAGTTATAGCCCAAAAGCATACTAGGGTTTCTCTTTCGATAGTGGAATAGTTTCCTTTCGCTCCACATAGCGATCTTGATGCAAAGGCTACGATTCTTTCTTGTCCATTAACACATTGAGACAACGTTGCCCCCAACCCTTGACCACCAGCATCCATAGTCACCTTCGTTTTTAGTTTAGAATCAAAATTTCCTAAATGCAGAGACTGAGTTATGGCTTCCTTGACATTGCTGAATGCCAGTTGGCATTCAGTATTCCATACAAAAGGAACATCTTTCTTTAGGAGCATCCTCATAAGAGCCATGACCATGGCAACATTTTGTACAAACTTCGCCATGTATTCAGCTAGGCCTAAGAAGGATTTCAGATCCTGTTTGTTGGTGGGTGCTAGTGCCTCCTTTACAGCCTTTACCAAATCAAGTTTGGGTTGGACACCATTCTTTGTGATCTTGTGCCCTAGGTATTCTACCGACTGTACACAGAATTGACACTTTTCTCTCTTAATTTTCATTCCAGCCTGACTCAAAACTTTGTATACCTCTCTTAGAGTATCGTCGTGTTCTTCATTACTGTTACCATAGATCAATACATCGTCCTGGAAACATAATACATGATCAATGTTTTGCATGATATTTTGCATAATGCATTGGAACGCGGCAGCTGCAGATGCCAGGCCAAATGGCATCCTGCGATACCTGAAGGCTCCGAACGGTGTGATGAAAGAGGTGAGAGAACGTAAAGAGGGGTGCAACTCAACTTGGTGGTAAGCCAAGGATAGGTCTATGACACAAAAAACCCGAGCCGGGCCCATGGTGCTTAACATTTCGTTAATCCTGGGCAAGGGGAACCTCTCCACCCAAATACTGACGTTCAAGTCTCTCAAGTCCACACACACACGTATACCTTTACCTCCAGGTTTCCTGGCTACCACGATGGGAGCAAGCCATAAGGAGCTTTCAGTCAGTTCAATGACCCCCAACTGTTCCAATCTGTTTAATTCTTGTTTCAAAGGTTCTTGCATAAGGAACGGAATTGGTCTTACTTTATGTGATACAGGAACTGCTACTTCCTTAACAATGATTTTATGTTGGTAGTTTATCAGCCGACCCAATTTATCCTCAAATACTTGAGGGAACTCAGTACATATTGCATATTCGCTACCCGGAGCTTCCACTAGCAGCACAGGTTCCTCCATGTTAGGGTCTAGACGTATGCCCAATTCATGCTGATGTTCCCAGCCTAAAAGATTGGATCCCTTGCTAGTAAAATATAATTTGCCCCTGGTCGGCCTATCCTTAAATGTTATGTGCATGCTCAACATTCCCTTTAACGGTATGGGATCATTATTGTACCCACCCGGGGAAATGTCCACTGGTTGTAGTATATATCCTTTCTTCTTGAAACTGCTTTTGTAGATGCTGTAGTTTATAAAAGTGAACGGGGAGCAAGAATCAGCAAACACTCTTACACGCTCACCGTCCAGAGTGTCACAGAAAGGCTATGCCTCATTTCTACACTTTGTCTCATTACCTCCTTTCACCTGTAATACAAATTTGTTATGGGGATCTTGGGAATCTTCTACTTTATGCACCACTTTCCTTTCATCATTGCATAATGCCCTCTAGCTCCACATTTCTGGCATATGAAATTCCTAGCCGGACACGCCGGATTGTTAGCAAGATGTCTACTATTAGTGCATCTATAGCATCTATTTCTCGTGCTTTCAGGGGTGCTTTTCCTAGGTATGACTTAATGGACCCTAACTTCTTCCTCAAGTTTTGGTTCTCTATACTCCTGTTTGGAACTAATCTTGACCTCCCTCACCTCTTCCTCTGTGGTGGCACTTTTTATTAACTTCATGCACTCTGCTGTGTGCTCAATACTCTTGGCCACTTCAATAGCCCCTTTTAAAGTGGGGTTTAGGATCAACAGTTTTTCCTGTACTTTAATATTGTTGGTGCATCTTACCAATTGATCTCTAATTAAAGAGTCTTCAAGATTTCCAAAATCAGAAGTAGTCGCAAGACCTTTTAGGCAAGCAACATAACTTGAAATCCTCTCATCTTTGCCTTGCGTCCTACTAAAGAATTTGTGTCTTTCTAGAACGATGTTAACTCTTAACCCAAAATGACCTTCTCATTTCTTGTGTGCTTTCTCATATTCATCTAGTTCCTCCCCCTCCTCCTCTTCCTCAGGATATGACAAGTTATCGTAAACCTTCCTTCCCTGTATGCCTAAATTATGTAGTACAATGTGCTGTTTTCTTAGTGGTGAGAACTTCTCCCCACCAATGGCTCTTAGGTATGACTCAAATAATTTTATCCAGTCCTTCCAAAGTAGGCTTGGTTCCCCTACTTCATTTAGGAACGGAGGAGGTTGAGACATACTAGCAGCAGCCATGTTGTGCTGTGTATCTGATAGTCAACCGTTCAGAACTTTTAATTTAATATATATTTAACTCTAATACCCTTGTGCACCTGGAGGGAATTGTACATGTGCTCCTTGCGCTGCACTATTGGAGCAGATTGTTTAGTTGCAGACTGCTATGCAATGGAGTCCTCTGATAAGAATTTCATACATAAACAATTTTTTTAGTACCAGTCTACTATGTGCTCTGTTAGTTCCTGGAAGAAGAATAAGCCAATTAATCCTTTCCTTGCCTTGTGGAACACTTTCCTTAACTGCAGTCTGCCCAAAATTAGTATTCCTCGGCTACTATTCCACAATACACAGTTGATTTACAAAATTGAAAGTTGTTCCATATCAACTTGTTGACTCATAAATAACTCTCCCTATTTCCTTGAGGAATCACGTTCAGGTCCTTCCTAGTTCGTTATTTAGCCGGATAAATGAGGAAGCCTCCACCCTCAGCTGTTAGTCGGCAGGGTAGCTCTGAAATCCGGAAGCACAACAGAAGAAGAAGAAAAAAAAATATTGTCTCACGCTGTTCACGTTGTGTACGAGTGCTATGGAAATACGCCTCTTCCATGCCTCGTTACTCCGCCCCTAGGATCTCCGACATCCGCAGTTTTCACACGGCGTTACTCCGCTCCGCTGATTGGCTCCAGTTTCTCTGCTTCCCCGATACGCCAGTTTACCAATCTGGAGAAGCACGTCCACGGCTTCCCGCACGGCTTCACTACGCTCCTCCTGTCAGCACAGTCACTCCGCTTCTCTAATCCGCAGGTTTATAAACCTGGAGGAGCGCACTGTAGGGGTTGAACGACACTTCCTTGGCTGGAGACAGGCATCTCTGCCACAGCCTCAATCTGGACTCACCCAAGCTTTTGAGGAACGGTCGACCGAGCGCCTAGGTTCCGTGGAAGCTCTGCAGCGCATCACTAGAACCAGGGGTGAGGAGTTCAACTGCTCCCGCGCAGTATCGCACCCTCGTCGCCAAAATAAGTTGTTGTAAATAAGGCCAGCAACAACTTCAACTTTGTGGTGTGATGGTTTATTCTCAGAACTCCTCAATGCCAACACCGCTCCAACCGACCTCGCAGCTATCTCAACAATCCAAGGTAAGCTCCCGGCCTGTCAATTTGTCTAAGCATTCTAAGGAGGACCGGGAGTGTATCAGTGGTTGCTTATTTCCACGTGGTTTAAGTATTCACATAAAGTTTCTCACATTACAACAAACAATATATATGAACTTAACATAATATTTAAAAGAATTTGAGAATGATAGTTCTAGTCACTTTATATTCATATTTTTGCTTCCTGTCACGTACTTCTAACATTCTTCTATGAGTTTTCACTCTTCCCTACGATTCTCCCTCCCCGTGATCTACCAAAGCGCACTGTGTCCTGCCCTGACCCCAGCCCTTCCACCTCCTAGTTCTCCCTTACCTACCCTGGTGTTGGCCATGCCCCTCCCCCAGCCACAAAATCAACCCCCCCAATCCCAAGCTCCCCCCTCCCAAACACAAAGCTAAGCAGCCACAAACTAAGGCAAAATCCAAGCCCCACCCCCAAACCTAAGAGCAAACCCATGGACCCCCCCCTCCCAAACCCAAACTCCCCCCGATCACCAACTCATCACCCCTGAGGTGCTTGCCTGCCCCTTGAAGCCCCTACCATGGGGAGACCACTTTGCAGTCAGGAGTCAAGTTGGGGCATTCACAAGTGCCATATGTGCCTGGTGGCACTTTGACTATTTGGACTGGGCAGTTGGCTCATTTCGTACTTGTTGCATTATTTGATATATGATATAATATATATATTTGCCAACTGCCTGTTGGTCTTGATGAAGACATACTTGTCCTGCCTTTCCTTCGTGATGGATGTGTCATATCAGTGCAATTTTGTTTGTGCTTGTTTTGTATATGTGATGTGATTGTGTTGCAGCATGTGTTGTGGGGTTTCCTTGTAAATTATACTTGATGTGATGTGTTGTGATGGTCTTGTGTGGCATTGTGTGATTGTTGTGTGTGCGTGCATGTGTGTGGTGATAGATTTGTCATGTGCATTGTGTATTATGTAGATATTGTGTGACATTTGACACGTTGAGCGGCAGTGTTTTGGTATGAGTTGGTTGTATGTGGTTGTTACATGTTGCTGTCAGTATGTATTTTCATGTGGAGGTGTGCAGTTCTTTTCCTTGCTAATGGCTTTGTGTGTTTGCGGTTGTGATGCTGTTGTGTGAGTTTCTGGTGTTCTGTATGTTTGTTTTCGACATTGGTGATGATGTGTATTGATGGCAAATGTATGTTGACCGTGGTGTGCGTAGTTTGTGTGTACGTGTGTGTATGTTGGTGTGTGCATGTGTGTTGGTACAGGTGTGAGTTTGCATGTGTGTCTGTGGCTAGCCATCCTGGAAGTGTGTGTTTTGTGTGGGTGTGCACTAATGTCTTTCCCTCCAGTGTGTGCTAGATGGGTGTAATTATGGTTGTTTTCTTTGTCGCTGGTTCTGGAGTCATCAGGAGCAGTGGGAAGACTTCAAGTTCAGGTTCCATGGCGGCTCCGAGTGTGTCTGTGTTCCTGAAGGTGAGTGTCTTCTTCTATACTGGTCGTTTCCGCCAGGGATTTGGTGGCAGTCCGACTGAGCCAGAAATCATGGCAGTGTGTAACCTCGTAATATGCTCGGCAGTAACATGGTCCCCGACAGACTGGAGATGTCTGCCGCCGGCTTAGGCAGTCCGTCCGCACTGGCGATACTGTCAATCTATTGGTTGTGTCTGTTGGGAACACCGCCATGCTCATAATAAGGCGGTCTTCTTCGCTGGGCCTGTGGCAGGGCGACTGCCACCTCCACCCTGGCACTCCTCGGACTGCCAAACTCATAATTAGGACCTTAATTCCCCACCTCTGGATGCTAAAAAAGCTATTGACCACATTAATTGTTAATTTATGTTGACCACCTTTCATTGGTTTGGTTTTGGCCTGAAATGTATTTCATTTATAATACTGCTATACTCTAACCCTATGCTAGTGTTCCTATTTTGACTTACCTGGAGGTACCAGGCAAGGTTGTCTTCTGTTATATTTGGTATCCTTCCTGGAACACATCCATTGTAATACAAATATACCAGGTTTTAAATATGGTTCCCCAGAATTTAAGTTGACTGTATATGGAGACAATATCTTAATATTTATGTCTGCTACTCTGAATTCACTGGACTCATTTGTCCAAGAAATGCCCTTAGTATCTTGGGGTATAAACCTAATTTTAATAAAACTGAGGTTTTATGTTTGTACTCTTATTGTTAACATCTCATGCTTGTCACAACTAACTTTACTTAGTGTCCCTCTAAAATTAAATACCTTGGAATTTGGTTTTCTCCCAATATTCGATAAACAATTTGTCATAATCTTGTTATGGCAAAATCCAGAAACCAAGCATTTTTCTTGATCTGGTCTCCATTTTATTTATCATAGTGGGGCCTTCATTGAAAACTTAATTGGGTGACTGTGTTATTGTGAATTTTAAGGTACCTAGGCCCATATTTATACTTTTTTAGCGCTGCATTTGCTTCGCTTTTGAATGCAAAATCGGCACAAACTTACAAAATACAATTGTATTTTGTAAGTTTGCGCCGCTTTTGCGTTCAAAAGCGACGCAAACGCGGAGCTAAAAAAGTATAAATATGGGCCCTAGTTTTGTCAAGTCTTTGCTATACCCACTCAGTCCTTCTTGTTCTGGCTAGGGGACATTAGAGCCCTTCCATTAGGTTATTTTATCCTCCAGATGTTAAAGGAATAGCTGTACCAACTGAACTCACTGCAATTCAGGGAAGAGCACAAAATTGGGAAATGGCTACTGTAATTTCACAGTTCACACAACTAATCATGTTCTAGCACTTACCTCATTAGATCAGCAGGATTGACTGCAACTACCAGGGACACACTCATTCAGTATCAGTAATCACCAGTCCCCGGACCTTTGTAGTGGGATAAATTTTGAAGTAACAACTGTAGCTGGAATTGTTCCAGCCGGTACTGCTGCTCTAGACCTAGAGCTAACTTCCTGTTCATGTGCGGAGTGAACAAATTACTTTGCCCTAACAGAAGTTAAGTACACAACAAACCTACATCTAGTTACATGGAATGTGTCAGGGATCACTTCCAAGCTGGATGATAAAGACTGGCTGTCCTTTCTTGGAAAATCTGATGTGTGTATGTTCCAAGAAACCTGGGCTGTATCTAAGGTTTTTGTTAATAGGTTTAGTACGTACAGCACAGAGACAACTCCCCCTTCAGGATCAGGGCGGGCAAAGGGAGGCCTTATGATTTTGGTAAACAACAATATTGCATGTGTTCAAGAGCCCCTTATGATAGATTCACCAGATCTAATGGGCATTAAGCTCAAATTTCCTAGGGGGCTGGTTTTGATTATACTGAATGTGTACACTCAATGCCTGTAAAGTGTGATTCACCAGTTTTATGCATGTTAGAGGCTTTAGTTGGAATTTACAGACATGATACTAAGGTAATAGTGGCTGGGGATCTTTGAATCTCTGAACCTTCTTTCACACTTAATTTGGTAATTGCTGAGGAGGACAAGTACTAGGGGGTTCCTAGAGTGGCACGGAGATCTTTGTGTCACTATACCAATTCCGCTCTGCAATTGGCTTCCCTGGTAGTTGTGCATGGTTTGCACACTTATAATGGGAGAACTTGATCAGATCCAAACAAAGAGTTCACCTTTAAGAGAGGGTTCAGAAAAGTGTTATTGATTATGTCCTGGTGGACATCCATATCTGGCCAGACCTTATTGATATGAAGGAGGTAAGCACTATTGTTAGTGATTATAACCCCTTGAGCACTTCGTTTTTAAGCACACAGTTTTTGAGGTCAATTTGCTCAGAGTTATTTGCAGTCCCTGAACCCACCGTGGTCAGTATTTGTTGTAACGTTACATGGCCCAGAGTCATGGTGAATTAAAATCTGCATGCTGAAATTTATACAAATTTTGTCCAACACATGTCAGGTTTTAAGGTAGTCTTTTCAGATCCTGACGTATTATTAAGCACCCACACAGGTTTTTTTGCCAGGCTCAAGGCTATTTTATATAGCGACCAATACAGCAAACAACAGAAGGACAGGAAAGGCCCCAGGTGGGTCTCCAAGGAGTGCAAGCAGGCTAAATCAGAGTTAAGGAAAGCTGTGAGGGAGCGCAAGCAGATAGATATTAGGTGTGCTCACCTTAGGTATGAAACCGTACTTAACCCCTTCTGTGCCGCGGACGTAGTGGTTACGTCCTGCGGCACAGTGCTGCTGTGCCGAGGACGTTACCACTACGTCCTCGGCACACAGCCCAGAGGGAGCGCTCTCGCTCCCTCTGTGTGCTTCCCCCCACCCCCCCAAAGTCAGGGATGGAAGGGGAAGCCCTTCCCCTTCCACCCCCGACCCCCCCAAACCCCCCTGTGACGTCAGCGCGCGCTGATTAGTCACAGGGTCTCCCCCATCGCGGATTGAAAAAGAAATGCTTTTGCATTTCTCTTTCAATCACTGGGGGAGGCCCCGAGAGGCTTCAAAAGGGAAGGAAATGTATTTCCTTCCCTTTGAAGTCTCTCACAGGTTTCAAAAGCCGGATTGCTTGCAATCCGGCTTTTGAAACCCCACTAGACACCAGGGATTTTTTTTTTTCTCAATGAAATTGGCAAAAGGGAGCGACCCCTTGGGCAAGGGTCGCTCCCAGGGGGGCATTTTTATAGGAAGGCCTTTTCTGCCCCCCCTGGGGGCAGATTGGCCTATTATTAGGCCGATCTGCCCCCAGGGGGGGCAGAAACCTCTAGGCACCAGGGACCTTTTTTTTTTTTTTGTGATGTTTTCTTTTTTTGTAGGTGGGGAGCGACCCCTTAGGCAAGGGTCGCTCCCCTGGGGGGCAAATTATATTTAGGCCATTTCTGCCCCCCTTGGGGGCAGATTGGCCTATTTTGATGAGGCCAATCTGCCCCCAAGGGGGGCAGAAACCATTAGACACCAGGGAGTTTTTTTTACGCGCGAATTTCACGCAACGGGAGCGACCCCTTGGGCAAGGGTCGCTCCCAGGGGGGCATTTTTTTGGGAAGGCCTTTTCTGCCCCCCCTGGGGGCAGATTGGCCTATTATTAGGCCGATCTGCCCCCAGGGGGGGCAGAAACCTCTAGGCACCAGGGAGCTTTTTTTTTTTTTGTGATGTTCTTCTTTTTTTTTTGTGGGGAGCGATCCCTTAGGCAAGGGTCGCTCCCCTACGGGGCAATATATATTTAGGCCATTTCTGCCCCCCTTGGGGGCAGATTGGCCTATTTTGATGAGGCCAATCTGCCCCCAAGGGGGGCAGAAACCATTAGACACCAGGGAGGTTTTTTTTTGCGTGCGAATTTCACGCATGGGGAGCGACCCCTTAGGCAAGGGTCGCTCCCTGGGGGGGGGGGGGGGTTATTTTAGGCCATTTCTGCCCCCCTGGGGGGTAGATCAGCCTATTTTGATTTGGCTGATCTGCCCCCAACCACTAGGCACCAGGGATTTTTTTGTTTTTTCGTTTTACAGATAGGGAGCGACCCCTTGGACAAGGGTCGCTCCCCTGGAGGGGCAAAATGTATTTAGGCCAGTTCTGCCCGCTTTGGGGGCAGATCGGCCGATTTTAGGTCAATCTGCCCCCAAGGGGGGCAGAAACCACTAGGCACCAGAGATCTTTTTTTTGCGCCGTCACGCAAGGGGAGCGACCTTGTAGGCAAGGGTCGCTCCCCGGGGGGGGGTGGGGGGGACAAAATTATTTTAGGCAGAAACCTCTAGGCGCCAGGGCAAATGTTTTTTTTTTTGTTTGTTTTTTTAGAGATGGGGAGCGACCCATCAGACAAGGGTTGCTCCCCTGGGGGGCAAACTGTGTTTAGACCATTTCTGCCCCCCTTGGGGGCAGATTGGTCGATTTTATGTCAATCTGCCCCCAAGGGGGCAGAAACCACTAGGCACCGGGGATTTGTTTTTTGGTGCCAATGTCACGCAGGGGGAGCGACCCCGTAGGCAAGGGTCGCTCCGAGGGGGGGTGGGGGTTGGGGGGGCAAATTTATTTTAGGCCATTTCTGCCCCTCCTAGGGGCAGATCGGCCTATTATTAGGCCGATCTGTCCCCAGGGGGGGCAGAAACCTCTTGTTGCCAGGGCAAATTTTTTTTTTGTGTTTTTTTGTTTTGTTTGTTTGTTTTTTTAGAGATGGGGAGCGACCCATCAGACAAGGGTCGCTCCCCTGGGGGGCAAACTGTATTTAGAGCATTTCTGCCCCCCTTGGGGGCAGATGGGTCGATTTTAGGTCAATCTGCCCGCAAGGGGGCAGAAACCACTAGGCACCGGGGATTTGTTTTTTGGTGCCAATGTCACGCAGGGGGAGCGACCCCGTAGGCAAGGGTCGCTCCGAGGGGGGGCTGGGGGTTGGGGGGGCAAATTTATTTTAGGCCATTTCTGCCCCCCCTAGGGGCAGATCGGCCTATTATTAGGTCGATCTGTCCCCGGGGGGGCAGAAACCTCTAGGCGCCAGGGCAATTTTTTTTTTTTTTTGTTGTGTTTTTTGTTTGTTTGTTTTTTTAGAGATGGGGAGCGACCCATCAGACAAGGGTCGCTCCCCTGGGGGGCAAACTGTATTTAGAGCATTTCTGCCCCCCTTGGGGGCAGATTGGTCGATTTTACGTCAATCTGCCCCCAAGGGGTCAGAAACCACTAGGCACCGGGGATTTGTTTTTTGGCGCCAATGTCACGCAGGGGGAGCGACCCCTTAGGCAAGGGTCGCTCCTGGTGGGGGGGTGGTGGTTGGGGGGGCAAATTTATTTTAGGCCATTTCTGCCCCCCCTGGGGGCAGATCGGCCTATTATTAGGCCGATCTGCCCCCAGGGGGGGCAGAAACCTCTTGTTGCCAAGGCAAAGTTTTATTTTATTTTTTTATTTTTTGTTTGTTTGTTTTTTTAGAGATGGGGAGCGACCCATCAGACAAGGGTCGGTCCCCTGGGGGGCAAACTGTATTTAGAGCATTTCTGCCCCCCCTTAGGGGCAGATGGGTCGATTTTAGGTCAATCTGCCCGCAAGGGGGCAGAAACCACTAGGCACCGGGGATTTGTTTTTTGGCGCCAATGTCACGCAGGGGGAGCGACCCCGTAGGCAAGGGTCGCTCCTGGTGGGGGGGTGGGAGTTGGGGATGCAAATTTATTTTAGGCCATTTCTGCCCCCCCTGGGGGAAGATCGGCCTATTATTAGGCCGATCTGCCCCCAGGGGGGGCAGAAACCTGTAGGCGCCAGGGCACATTTTTTTTGTGTGTTTTTTTTTTTTTAGAGATGGGGAGCGACCCATCAGACAAGGGTTGCTCCCCTGGGGGGCAAACTGTATTTAGAGCATTTCTGCCCCCCTTGGGGGCAGATTGGTCGATTTTATGTCAATCTGCCCCCAAGGGGGCAGAAACCACTAGGCACCGGGGATTTGTTTTTTGGTGCCAATGTCACGCAGGGGGAGCGACCCCGTAGGCAAGGGTCGCTCCCGGGGGGGGTGGAGGTTCGGGGGGCAAATTTATTTTAGGCCATTTCTGACCCCCCTGGGGGAAGATCGGCCTATTATTAGGCCGATCTGCCCCCAGGGGGGGCAGAAACCTGTAGGCGCCAGGACAAATTAGTTTTTTGTGTTTTTTTGTTTGTTTGTTTGTTTTTTTAGAGATGGGGAGCGACCCATCAGACAAGGGTCGCTCCCCTGGGGGGCAAAGTGTGTTTAGACCATTTCTGCCCCCCTTGGGGGCAGATTGGTCAATTTTAGGGCAATCTGCCCCCAAGGGGGCAGAAACCACTAGGCACCGGGGATTTGTTGTTTGACGCCAATGTCACGCAGGGGGAGCGACCCCGTAGGCAAGGGTCGCTCCTGGGCAGGGGGGGGGTCAAATTTAATTTAGGGCATTTCCCCCCCCCCCTGGGGCCGGCTGAGCTAGAGGTCAAAATCCACAGGTAGGCACTTTGCAAAAAACACCTCTGTTTTTTGTGAAAAAATATGTTGTGTCCACTTTGTGTTTTGGGCCATTTCCTTTTGTGGGCGCTAGGCCTACCCACACAAGTGAGGTACCATTTTTATGGAGAGACTTAGGGGAACGCTGGGTGGAAGGAAATTTGTGGCTCCTCTCAGATTCCAGAACTTTCTGTCACCGAAATGAGAGGAAAAAGTGTTTTTGGGACAAATTTTGATGTTTGCAAAGGATTCTGGGTAACAGAACCTGGTCAGAGCCCCGCAAATCACCCCATCTTGGATTTCCCTAGGTCTCTAGTTTTCAAAAATGCGCTGGTTTGCTAGATTTCCCCAGGTGCCGGCTGAGCTAGAGGCCAAAATCCACAGGTAAGCACTGTTTTCCATGAAAAAATTTGATGTGTCCACGTTGTGTTTTGGTCCGTTTACTGTTGCGAGCGCTAGGCCTACCCACACAAGTGAGGTATCATTTTTATCGGGAGACGTGGGGGAACGCTGGGTGGAAGGAAATTTGTGGCTCCTCTCAGATTCCAGAACTTTCTGCCACAGAAATGTGAGGAACATGTGTTTTTTTAGCCAAATTTTGAGGTTTGCAAAGGATTCTGGGTAACAGAACCTGGTCCGAGCCACACAAGTCACCCCATCTTGGATCCCCTAGGTCTCTAGTTTTCAGAAATGCACAGGTTTGGTAGGTTTCCCTAGGTGACGGCTGAGCTACAGGCCAAAATCTACAGGTAGGCACTTTGCAAAAAACACCTCTGTTTTCCTTCAAAAATTTGGCTGTGTCCACGTTGCGCTTTGGGGCGTTTCCTGTCGCGGGCGCTAGGCCTACCCACACAAGTGAGGTATCATTTTTATCGGGAGACGTGGGGGAACGCTGGGTGGAAGGAAATTCGTGGCTCCTCTCAGATTCCAGAACTTTCTGCCACAGAAATGTGAGGAACATGTGTTTTTTTAGCCAAATTTTGAGGTTTGCAAAGGATTCTGGGTAACAGAACCTGGTCCGAGCCACACAAGTCACCCCATCTTGGATTCCCCTAGGTCTCTAGTTTTCAGAAATGCACAGGTTTGGTAGGTTTCCCTAGGTGGCGGCTGACCTACATGCCAAAATCTACAGGTAGTCACTTTGCTAAAAACAGCTCTGTTTTCTGTGATGTGTCCACGTTGTGTTTTGGGGCATATCCTGTCGCGGGCGCTAGGCCTACCCACACAAGTGAGGTATCATTTTTATTGGGAGACGTGGGGGAACGCTGGGTGGAAGGAAATTCGTGGCTCCTCTCAGATTCCAGAACTTTCTGCCACAGAAATGTGAGGAACATGTGTTTTTTTAGCCAAATTTTGAGGTTTGCAAAGGATTCTGGGTAACAGAACCTGGTCCGAGCCACACAAGTCACCCCATCTTAGATTCCCCTAGGTCTCTAGTTTTCAGAAATGCACAGGTTTGGTAGGTTTCCCTATGTGGCGGCTGAGCTACAGGCCAAAATCTACAGGTAGGCACTTTGCAAAAAACACCTCTGTTTTCCTTCACCAATTTGACTGTGTCCACGTTGCGCTTTGGGGCATTTCCTGTCACAGGCGCTAGGCCTATCCACGCAAGTGAGGTATCATTTTTATCGGGAGACGTGGGGAAACGCTGGGTGGAAGGAAATTCGTGGCTCCTCTCAGATTCCAGAACTTTCTGCCACAGAAATGTGAGGAACATGTGTTTTTTTTAGCCACATTTTGAGGTTTGCAAAGGATTCTGGGTAACAGAACCTGGTCCGAGCCACACAAGTCACCCCATCTTGGATTCCCCTAGGTCTCTAGTTTTCAGAAATGCACAGGTTTGGTAGGTTTCCCTAGGTGGCGGCTGAGCTACAGGCCAAAATCTACAGGTAGGCACTTTGCAAAAAACACCTCTGTTTTCCTTCACCAATTTGGCTGTGTCCACGTTGCGCTTTGGGGCATTTCCTGTCACGGGCGCTAGGCCTACCCACACAAGTGAGATATCATTTTTATCGGGAGACGTGGGGGAACGCTGGGTGGAAGGAAATTTGTGGCTCCTCTCAGATTCCAGAACTTTCTGCCACAGAAATGTGAGGAACATGTGTTTTTTTAGCCAAATTTTGAGGTTTGCAAAGGATTCTGGGTAACAGAACCTGGTCCGAGCCACACAAGTCACCCCATCTTGGATTCCCCTAGGTCTCTAGTTTTCAGAAATGCACTGGTTTGGTAGGTTTCCCTATGTGGCGGCTGAGCTACAGGCCAAAATCTACAGGTAGGCACTTTGCAAAAAACACCTCTGTTTTCCTTCACCAATTTGGCTGTGTCCACGTTGCGCTTTGGGGCATTTCCTGTCACGGGCGCTAGGCCTACCCACACAAGTGAGGTATCATTTTTATCGGGAGACGTGGGGGAACGCTGGTTGGAAGGAAATTTGTGGCTCCTCTCAGATTCCAGAACTTTCTGCCACAGAAATGTGAGGAACATGTGTTTTTTTAGCCAAATTTTGAGGTTTGCAAAGGATTCTGGGTAACAGAACCTGGTCCGAGCCACACAAGTCACCCCATCTTGGATTCCCCTAGGTCTCTAGTTTTCAGAAATGCACAGGTTTGGTAGGTTTCCCTATGTGGCGGCTGAGCTACAGGCCAAAATCTACAGGTAGGCACTTTGCAAAAAACACCTCTGTTTTCCTTCACCAATTTGACTGTGTCCACGTTGCGCTTTGGGGCATTTCCTGTCACAGGCGCTAGGCCTACCCACGCAAGTGAGGTATCATTTTTATCGGGAGACGTGGGGAAACGCTGGGTGGAAGGAAATTCGTGGCTCCTCTCAGATTCCAGAACTTTCTGCCACAGAAATGTGAGGAACATGTGTTTTTTTTAGCCACATTTTGAGGTTTGCAAAGGATTCTGGGTAACAGAACCTGGTCCGAGCCACACAAGTCACCCCATCTTGGATTCCCCTAGGTCTCTAGTTTTCAGAAATGCACAGGTTTGGTAGGTTTCCCTAGGTGGCGGCTGAGCTACAGGCCAAAATCTACAGGTAGGCACTTTGCAAAAAACACCTCTGTTTTCCTTCACCAATTTGGCTGTGTCCACGTTGCGCTTTGGGGCATTTCCTGTCACGGGCGCTAGGCCTACCCACACAAGTGAGATATCATTTTTATCGGGAGACGTGGGGGAACGCTGGGTGGAAGGAAATTTGTGGCTCCTCTCAGATTCCAGAACTTTCTGCCACAGAAATGTGAGGAACATGTGTTTTTTTAGCCAAATTTTGAGGTTTGCAAAGGATTCTGGGTAACAGAACCTGGTCCGAGCCACACAAGTCACCCCATCTTGGATTCCCCTAGGTCTCTAGTTTTCAGAAATGCACAGGTTTGGTAGGTTTCCCTAGGTGGCGGCTGAGCTACAGGCCAAAATCTACAGGTAGGCCCTTTTCAAAAAACACCTCTGTTTTCCTTCACCAATTTGGCTGTGTCCACGTTGCGCTTTGGGGCATTTCCTGTCACGGGCGCTAGGCCTACCCACACAAGTGAGATATCATTTTTATCGGGAGACGTGGGGGAACGCCGGGTGGAAGGAAATTTGTGGCTCCTCTCAGATTCCAGAACTTTCTGCCACAGAAATGTGAGGAACATGTGTTTTTTTAGCCAAATTTTGAGGTTTGCAAAGGATTCTGGGTAACAGAACCTGGTCCGAGCCACACAAGTCACCCTATCTTGGATTCCCCTAGGTCTCTAGTTTTCAGAAATGCACAGGTTTGGTATGTTTCCCTATGTGGCGGCTGAGCTACAGGCCAAAATCTACAGGTAGGCACTTTGCAAAAAAACACCTCTGTTTTCCTTCACCAATTTGGCTGTGTCCACGTTGCGCTTTGGGGCATTTCCTGTCACGGGCGCTAGGCCTACCCACACAAGTGAGGTATCATTTTTATCGGGAGACGTGGGGGAACGCTGGGTGGAAGGAAATTCATGGCTCCTCTCAGATTCCAGAACTTTCTGCCACAGAAATGTGAGGAACATGTGTTTTTATAGCCACATTTTGAGGTTTGCAAAGGATTCTGGGTAACCGAACCTGGTCCGAGCCACACAAGTCACCCCATCTTGGATTCCCCTAGGTCTCTAGTTTTCAGAAATGCACAGGTTTGGTAGGTTTCCCTAGGTGGCGGCTGAGCTACAGGCCAAAATCTGCAGGTAGGCACTTTGCAAAAAACACCTCTGTTTTCCTTCACAAATTTGGATGTGTCCACGTTGCGCTTTGGGGCGTTTTCTGTCGCCGGCGCTAGGCCTACCCACACAAGTGAGGTATCATTTTTATCTGGAGACGTGGGGGAGCGCTGGGTGGAAGGAAATTTGTGGCTCCTCTCAGATTCCAGAACTTTCTGCTACAGAAATATGAGGAACATGTGTTTTTTTAGCCAAATTTTGAGGTTTGCAAAGGATTCTGGGTAACAGAACCTGGTCCGAGCCACACAAGTCACCCCATCTTGGATTCCCCTAGGTCTCTAGTTTTCAGAAATGCACAGGTTTGGTAGGTTTCCCTAGGTGGCGGCTGAGCTACAGGCCAAAATCTACAGGTAGTCACTTTGCTAAAAACAGCTCTGTTTTCTGTGATGTGTCCACGTTGTGTTTTGGGGCATATCCTGTCGCGGGCGCTAGGCCTACCCACACAAGTGAGGTATCATTTTTATCGGGAGACTTGGGGGAACATAGAATAGCAAAACAAGTGTTATTGCCCCTTGTCTTTCTCTACATTTTTCCCTTCCAAATGTAAGACAGTGTGTAAAAAAGACGTCTATTTGAGAAATGCCCTGTAATTCACATGCTAGTATGGGCACCCCGGAATTCAGAGATGTGCAAATAACCACTGCTTCTCAACACCTTATCTTGTGCCCATTTTGGAAATACAAAGGTTTTCTTGATAGCTATTTTTTACTCTTTGTATTTCAGCAAATGAATTGCTGTATACCCGGCATAGATTGAAAACCCACTGCAGGGTGCAGGTCATTTATTAGCTCTGGGTACCTAGAGTTCTTGATGAACCTATAAGCCCTATATATCCCCGCAACCAGAAGAGTCCAGCAGACGTAACGGTATATTGCTTTCGAAAATCTGACATTGCAGGTAAAAGTTACAGAGTAAAACGTAGAGAAAAATTGATGTTTTTTTCACCTCAATTTCAATATTTTTCTTTTTCAGTTGTTATTTTCTGTAGGAAACCCTTGGAGTATCTACACAAATTACCCCTTGCTGAATTCAGATTTTTGTCTACTTTTCAAAAATGTTGCGGTTTCTGGGATCCAGCGTTGGTTTCATGCCCATTTCTGTCACTGACTGGAAGGAGGCTGAAAGCACAAAAAATCGTAAAAATGGGGTATGTCCCCGTAAAATGCCAAAATTGTGTTGAAAAATTGGGTTTTCTGATTCAAGTCTGCCTGTTCCTGAAAGCTGGTGATTTTATCACCGCAAACTCTTTGTTGATGCCCTTTTCAGGGAAAAAACCACAAGCCTTCTTCTGCAGCCCATTTTTCCCATTTTTTTGAAAAAAACGAAATTTTCACTGTTTTTTGGCTAATTTCTTGGCCTCCTTCTGGGGAACCCACAAAGTCTGGGTACCTCTAGAATCCCTAGGATGTTGGAAAAAAAGGACGCAAATTTGGCGTGGGTAGCTTATGTGAACAAAAAGTAATGAGGGCCTAAGCGCGAACTGCTCCAAATAGCCAAAAAAAGGCTCGGCACAGGAGGGGGAAAAGGCCTGGCAGCGAAGGGGTTAAAGCTGCAAAGAAAAAATGGGATGAAGACAATTGGCAGGACCTGCTTTAGTTCGTTAGGGGCATATTTACAAGCACCTAGTGTCACCCGTGCTCCACATTAGCGTCATTTTTATAATGCTAATTTAGCCCAACGAGGCAAAATCATTGCACCATATTTACAAAGTGGTGCAATGCGTGCATTGCACCACTTTGTAACCCTTTGGGCTACATTAGGCCTTTACCAGGCATAATGTATGTAAAGGGGGCTTTCCCTTTAGGGGGCCCAAAAAACTGGTGCAAGAAAACCTAACAGATTTACTTGCATCAATTTTTATGGCACTTTATGCCTGCTCTGATTGGGGGCTCCCTTTATTTATAATGGGCCCCTGTGTACTTTGCATGAGTAGCGTTAATATTTTGGTGCTACTCCTGCAGAGTACATCAATAGTGTCAATAAAATGACACTATTCCCCCCTACCCTGCACCTTTGTGCACCATATCTAAGATGGTAGTAGGGGGGCCCAAAGGGGAGCAAGGAAAGTTGCGCTGCACTTGGTGCAGCACCACTTTTCCTAAATATGTCCCTTAAAGCGAAAGACGCTTGCACTTTCTGGTAGCTGATTGCGACTGGGACCAAAGCCCAGGGAAACCCAAGGTGCTCTCATTTTCAACCAGACAAGTGGGAGGATCACATTGGCAACTTATGATTTAAGAGTAGTATTCAGGAGAAACCCCAGGCCAAGGTAGAGGTTGAGATAGAAACCAAGGCCCTTTGTTGTGCCAAATTTACGTCATTTTTTTAATGCAAATTCAGCGCAACCCTAACTCCAAATCTATACTTCGGCGCTAGACCGCCCCACGCCAAAGTTTTGGAGTTAACTTAATTTTTCACTTGCGGGAAACTACCTGCCATCAATGAGATACAAGGTCGGCGTTTCCATGCAAATAATGACGATATGGCCTTAGCGTGATATTTATCACCCCGTGCTAAAATGATGCACAGAGCGAAGGGGGCCTTAAATAATGGTGCTAAGCTTGCTTAGTGCCATTATTTAACGCCTGGGTCAGGGCAGGTGTTAGGGGACCTGTGGGCCTATTTCCAAGGTCAGAGACCATGGAATGGGCCCAAAGGTGCCCTTCTCTTGCCCCAGCGACACCCCCAGGTAAGTAAGGTAAGTACAGGTAGACATTTCAATTTATTTTTTAAGTGCCATAGGGAGGCCTAACTTGGGTCCCCCTAAATGGCACTGGGCCCAACATATGTCCCCTGGGCATTGGCATTGGGGTGGTGGGCATGACTCCTGTCTTTACTATGACGCTAGCCAGGCCTTACCACCGGCTACCGTCATTCCATAAATATGACACTCAGCCGGTGTCTTGGAATGGTGCTAGCTGGCGGTCAACTTTTTCACGCAAAACTGTGTTATTGCAGTTTTGCATGAAAAAGTATAAATCTGCTCACAATTGTTTTACTCCAGCTAGTGGCTCTAGTGAACCATCCTTCCTTAGTATGGAAGATACCCTTGTGGCAATAGATATCTTTAAACCCTTAAAGGCCCCGGGTGGGGGATCTATATTAATCTGAAGCCTGAAAATGGGCCTGGTATGTGAACCCCCTTTCCAATGCTATAGTAAATGGGTTTGAGATGCTAGTCACTTGGAAAGGGGCTGAAATCATCCCAATTTATAAAAAAAGGGGATGAGGGATGCCCTGGTAATTATTGGCCCATCAGTTTATTGGATAATCTCCCAAAACCTTTGATGAGACAGGTGCTGGATACATTGTTAGTGTGGTTATACTTACCCCTCCCCTAGCACCATTGACCAGGTGTTTAGGTTTTCACTCTTTCTTTGGAAGCAGGTCATCTTGTGTGGGCAGAAGATACATGTAGCTTTTGTCGACCTTTGAGCGGCTTTTGACTTGATTCCCCATCACAAACTATGGAGGGTGTTAAAGAAAATGAGGGCCAGGTTTAAGGAAAAGTGGCATAGCGCGGTGCTGCACCAAAATTGGCAGCGCCATGCTGCGTCACATTAGAAAGGCAGGGATGCACTGTATTTAAGTGAATACGGCACACCTCTGTGTTTCCCCCTGCGATGGCGCTAAATTTAGCTGCCAGCACCAACACAGGCATCCTTGCATGATCGTGCAAGGCTGTCTGCACTGAGGGGTATGATGGTTTATGTGCGGGAAGGTGTCCCTTCCTGCACATAAACAATCATGAATGCCTCTTTGGCACTTCTGTATGTGCTGCACAATGTAGCATACACAGAAGTGCCAAAGCGTCACAAAGCAGAATGCGCACACATAGAAAAAGCAAAAACCAAGGAGGAATAAAAGTACTCCTTCTTGTTACGCTCTGCTAATGCCACCCCTGAGGGTGGTGTTAGATTTTGGTGCTGCATCAGTTTAAAAAATTCATAAATCTGAGTCAGTGTTAAAATGCAATGGGTATTGCTGTGTCACACCCACAGCAACATCCATTGCACGCCCGTTCCACGAACAATGCTGCGTGGGAAGGGGCCATATTTACAAGGTAGCTTTGAGCCACAAAAAGGGGCTTAACGGCACCTTGTAAATATGGCGCAGTGCTTAGCGCCACAGGAGTGTCACAAAAGGTGACGCTCGTGTGGCACTAGGGGCCTATAATTACAGCCCTTGGTGTCCCTGGAGATTTTGTGAACATTTTTGTTAGGTCACATCAGGATAATTATGTTCAAGTGCAGTGGGGGAGTCAGGGCGAACTGACATCTAGAATCCCCATTTGCTGTGGAGTGCACCAGAGTTGCGTGCTGGCCTTCACTCACTTTTCTCTTTACATAAATGATGTAACCGAGTCCCTGAGGAAGTGTGTTAATGATTCGCCCACCCTAAACTGGGAACAAATTTTCATTATTCTTTTTGAGGATGATTTGTTGTTAATTTCTAAGTCCCATATGGGTCTCCAAAATTGATTGTCATTTTGTGTGGACAGGGGCTTAGAGATAAAAGGCACAAAAACTAAATAAATAGGGGCATATTTATACTCTGTTTGCGCCGAATGTGCGTCAAAATTTTTGACGCACCATCGGCGCAAACCCTGCCCCATATTTATACTTTGCCGTCCGACCCCGCGGGCGTCAAAATTCCACCATGTGCGTCATTTTTTGGAAGGGGGAACCAGCCTTGCGTTAATTATATGCAAGGTAGGCGTTCCCTTCCAAAAAATGACTTTAAGGCCTGTGCCCCTTATTTATACTCTGACGTCATTTTGACGCACAGGAGGGGGCAGGCCTTAAAAAACGGCGCACAGCCTGATGAGCGCCGTTTTTTAACGCCTGGGTCAGGGCAGGCGTTAAGGGACCTGTGGACTCGGAAGGAGCCCAGAGGTGCCCTCCCCTGCCCCCAGGGACACCCCCTGCCACCCTTGCCCACCCCAGGAGGACACCCAAGGATGGAGGGACCCATCCCAGGGAAGTTGAGGTAAGTTGGGGTAAGTATTTTTTTTCATTTTTTAAGTGTCATAGGGGGGCCAGATTTGGGCCCCCCTAAATGCCACTATGCCCAATGGCCATGCCCAGGGGACAAAAGTCCCCTGGGCATGGCCATTGGGCAAGGGGGCATGACTCCTGTCTTTGCTATGACAGGAGTCATATCAATGGAGGTTGGGTGTCAAAAAATGGTGCAAATCCGGTTTGAGGCCTGAATTTTGCCTCAGACCTGACTTGCACCGTTTTTTGACGCACAACCCCCATTTTCCCATACGCCGGCGCTGCCTGGTGTGAGTCATTTTTTTTTACGCACAGCAGTCCGCAGCGCCGGCTAACGTCATTCCATTAATAAGGCGCCCGCATGCACGTTGGAATGGCGTTAGCCGGCTGTAAAATTTTTGATGCACAACTGCGTTGGCGCAGTTGTGCTTCAAAAAGTATAAATATGGGCCATGGTCTTTAGTAGGTACTCTATTAGAACTAATTGTATCAGCATGGGCAATGCAAGCCTCGACAGGGTGTCGCGCTTTGACTACTTGGGAGTCACTACGATGGATATTTTTAAGTGGGATTCCCAAACTGCAAAGAGTTTGCTCACACTGACACATAGGTTGAATGCCATCTTACGCTTCTTTAAAGCAACAGTCACCCAATCTATATCACCTGCTCTAGAGGCCTACCGTGCTAAGTCTTGAATGCAGCCATGTTTGGAGCTGAAATTTGATGGTACACAAATACACACAGGCTAGCAGTTGCTGAAAACAACTTTATCAGGCCGCTAGTGGCTGTCCCTATTAGTACACCATCTATCGCCCTACACCACGATCTAGGCATCAATGGGGTGTCTGACCTTGCCCTGTTGAAACCTCTCTATTACTGGGTGCGTATTTGGTTGACTCCCAAATTGAAAACATAGAGATAGTTTATGGGATTTAATAGGACAGAACCACACCCTAAAAACACCTTGGTTGAGGTTTGCGTTTAACTGGAGTAGGAGGTTAAAGTTACTCGCACTCTGGGATAATCCTGAGCTTATTCACAAGGCAGATAAACAGGTTGTTAAGTCAGCATATCTGTGTTTCATTTTGGAGCACAAACATTCGAGGACTAATTTGGGTCATCTAACAGAAAGGTTCCCAGATGTTAAACCTGCTCCGTTGTTCGAGTCCTGAAAATTGTATCTCCCCCTCGCTAAGAGCCTCTATCTGAGATTTAGGTATGGATGTCTTCCTTTGAAAGATTTTTATAACGCTTGGTCCAAGGGGTGTGTATCTGCTTTATGTCCTGTATGTTGGCTGGCTTCTGAGTCAAAATCATATTCTTATCGTCTGTCCAGGCAATTGCAAAGCAAACATTGATGGCTCCGACCTCTCTGCTTATCTCTAAGGATTGCAAGCTTTCAGATGGCACTGCATCTTTTTAGGACAGACATTGCTGAGCCAATTGTATACTCAGTAAGCTGATTCCTTTGTAAGTGAGAATCGATCGAGCAACAATACGCTTGTGGCCAAAACCAAATTACAAAGGGGAGTTGATAACCAGTAAATTTAATGGCTGGCTATGTTGTTATTAACAACAGGACTATCTGAAAGTTTATTGATTTTTATTGATCAGGTTGCATTGTATTTATTGTTATATGGCACTTTTATCAGGTTTGATCATGGGTGCAAGGTGCTGTAAGCAGGGTTGTGGATTATGAGTTAATTCTGGTAGTTTTTAATGGCCTACAACCCTTGCACCGCCTTTTTAGTCAATTTTTGCTGGAGAGTTAAAGCCAGAGGAAATGTGTGTCTTTTTCAGGGTTACAGTTTGCACTAGCTTAACATTGTGTATTTTATCTACTCCGTGCTAAAGCTTATTAACATTTACTGGGGGTTATAATTTAGTAAATTGTTTAATGACCTGCAGGGCCTTTTTTAATATATGTATATTATGTTTTTATTATATTATATTTATTGTTACCTAGGTAATTTTAATGGATTTGATTGATTGTTTTTGTATTATATGATATCATGCATTTTTTTCGGTGTTTTCTTTTTGAGCTTTTATTGTCGTTGTACCAAATAAAGTTACATTTAATATCATGGTGGGTTGGAGTCAACACCATTAAAATAATGATTGTACCTAATATTTTATGCACTGCCACTCTGCTTCCCTTCAAAATTCGTAATTGCTATTTTAAACAACTTGACTCTTTTTGAATTTAATTTCTATGGAATAATAACTCTCCATGCATTGCTTCCTTAAAGCTCAAACACTCAGAACCTTTTTAGATTTAAAATATCATTACTCTTTTTTAATCAGACAGTTTTGTGCTTAACTCTTCAACACTGTTTCTAACATTTCTCCATTTGGTATAATGGATTTCTGAAGATGTGTAATAGATATTTCAATTTTAATCACTGGAAGGAATCACCTGAGTGCCCCAATTTTTGAAAGATAACTCTATTGCACATTGTGATTACCTACAAACTCAGTATCAATTACAGAACTCCTTTTTAGAAGAAAGTAAATCAATTTCCTCTGATATTCAATATTTTTTCTCCAACTACCGCATAACTATGAATCATTAATATCTCTTCTAGCTGTACCTCTTGATTGTGTTTTACATGGTGCTAGTCCCACAGCTTTCCCTGTTTCTAAGACCTTACTATCTCCAAATTCTATTGGAGCTAAACATTCTGAACTGTTGTAGGTAGATTATTTATCTATTTCTCTTTCTACCAAGTTTTAGGATAAAACAAAGGTTAAACTATTTGCAACCTCTAAAGCTGTTCCTATTAAGCAGTCACTGTTTTTGTTTTACCTATCTGTAGTAAAGCTTTTGTTACACCAGAACATGCTACTAAATCTGACCAATCTGTTTTGCTTCTCTCCATTTCCTGTCCTAAACATAGTGTCTCTTTAGTTCATGTTAAATGACTGTAACAATGTTAAAACCTTTTGGACTTTAGTTCAGTCTAACGCCCATGTTTATACTTTTTTAGCACCACATTTGCGCCGCCTTTTGACGAAAAAAGGGTGCAAACATAGAAAATACAATTGTATTTTGCAAGTTTGCGCTGTTTTTGCGTCAAAAGATGACGCAAATGAGGCACTGAAAAGGTATAAATATGGGCCTAAATGTTAAAATATTTTTCAATTTAATATTCCCCTTACATTACAGAATGTTTTCCTCAGTTTTTTATGACCTAGTATTGATCGATCATCAAATAGACCTCTACTGTTAGATCTCCTCATTGTTATTGCTTTTAAAGTCATACTTTCTTGTTGTAAGGGTTATTTTACTCCCATTACTTACTTAGTGGAATTTTGTATGTGATGAACATAGAATACTTAGGGGGTCATTCTGACCCTGGCGGTAAAATCCGCCAGGGCCAACGACCGCGGGAGCACCGCCAACAGGCTGGTGGTGCTCCCTTGGGCATTCTGACCGCGGCGGTACAGCCGCGGTCAGAAACGGAAAACCGGCAGTGTACCGCCGGTTTTCCGCTGCCCTGGGGAATCCTCCATGGCGGCGCAGCTTGCTGCGCCGCCATGGGGATTCCAACCCCCATACCGCCATCCTGTTCCTGGCGGTTTTGGCCGTCAGGAACAGGATGGCGGTATGGGGTGTCGTGGGGCCCCTGGGGGCCCCTGCAGTGCCCATGCCAATGGCATGGGCACTGCAGGGGCCCCCGTGACAGGGCCCCACCAAGATTTTCAGTGTCTGCCATGCAGACACTGAAAATCGCGACGAGTGAACTGCACCCGTCGCACCCCTTCCACTCTGCCGGCTCCATTCAGAGCCGGCATCCTCGTCGAAGGGTGTTTCCCGCTGGGCTGGCGGGCGGCCTTCTGGCGGTCGCCCGCCAGCCCAGCGGGAAACCCAGAATACCCGTGGCGGTCTTTTGACTGCGCAGAGGTATTCTGGCGGTCCCAGCCAGGCCGCCGGCTTCCGCCGCCGGCCGGGGTCAGAATGACCCCCATAGTGTATTTGCCTTTACTTTACCTCAAAAGATTAAAAATGATTTATACTAGTTACCCTTCACTACATTTCTTTCTTTGGGCTCATCACTTTATCTATTTTCCCTTCTCTTTCTACTTTTCCACCTTGCTCTTTTATTCCTAGTTTAGTTTCTCTCTTTTTCTTTCAGCTCTTTCTCTTATTTCGGTATCTCTATAAAACTAAACTAAAATTCTTTCTTTGTAATATCTAATTTGCACTTTTAGAATCCTATAAAGCTACATCTATTTGAATAAGTTGCCATTTTGTAAAATATTTGCTTTATGATCCTGAAATAAAAATCATTTTACTAAAAAAAATAAACACAAGGACCAATGAAAATGCTAAATGTACAACAAACAGTCAAGTGTTCAAATAACTCATGATAGCCTGAAGTACAGCAATAACCAATCAAGCCATTAGACCTATAGAAAGAAACATTGCATAATAGGAGAAAAATTTAAAATATGTCATAAAATGCCAAGCAGATTCCCCTTTCATATAATACTTGAAGAAATGATAAATTAATTATCAACAAATCTATTCTCATTGATTCAGATATTTGAAATGAATACACATTCATTCTTTGGTAACATACATCAAGTATTTTACATTTCCCATTACCTTCTAGTAACACTAGCTTCTCAGAGAAGAAAGAAAACAAAATAAAATGAAAATCCAGTATTTTCATGGAAATTAATTAAAAACTGGGAAATCATATGGTTGCAAACATTGTAAAGGTGAGAGTTGTACCTTGAAGGAAACACTGGCTGTTACATACTGCATTTCTCGGAGCATAACAAAAATTCAAAAGTGCAGGCTTCATCTCAACAGTACCTGCAAACACAATTTTACAAATTTTACTAAGCTGAGGTGGGATGCACACCAAATGTTACATGACTCACAGGGACATGTGAAAGAGACTCATCACAGGAAATGCCACTAGGCCTCGCTTTCATGTGCTAACATGTGCAAACACAGGTATGCATAGATGTTTCCAGGCCTTGCCAAATTAAAGCCAGATCTGTTAGCTTTGTCATTGCTTGTGTGAACATTGTGAACCCTAAGAAAACCAGAAATTACCTGTTTTGTAGTGGATCGCTTGAGCCAGTGATTGGAGCACCTTGTAAAACTTGTAGCTTAGTAATAACAAGATGCTCTGAAAATTAAGCTTGTAAGGATAGTGGGTCTGTATCTCTTTTCAGTGAGAAGCTAGGGGCCAGATAAGGTTAAGTCATTGGGAGTGGATTAGGTCAAGAAAGTGTAAGTGCAGGTGGAGATGTAAAAAAACTGAAGGTGGGTAAGAGTGCCAAAAATATGTTTGTAGGAGATAATGATGAAACAGAAGATAGAAAGTGTACTGGACTATGTAAAAATGAAAAATATGTTTTTGTCAGTGAAAGAGTGTGCAGGAGTTTAGTACAAGAAAATGTATGAAACATGTCAATTCTCAAGATCAGCAGAAAAAATTAAATCAAAAGGTCACCCAAAAGAAGGCCTATTGACTAATAAACCAACCAGCAAAACCTTTAAGCTGAGGAGGCCTGACCTGTTCCGAGTACACGTTAGAAGTTATTATTGAAAATTGGGCACTGGGCCCTATATCTACGATCATTATAATAGTAACCATTTATATGAACCCCAATGCTGCCCAAAAACAATGCCTTATAAGTATAACTGAAAGTAAATTACTAACTCAAATGCAATGGAAGCATTGCCCCCACTTTGTAAACCCATGTGCCACATTATGCCTGTGCCAGGCATAACTTATGCAAGGGGATTGTTCCCCTGTTAGAAGGAATACCCAAGGCAGGTGTTAGATTGACGCTCCCAGTGTTTCCAATGGGCCTCCGCACGCATTGCTAGGCTAGCTCCATCATTTGTGGCTATAGTTGATCAATGCACCACTATAGCATCAAATATGTTGATGCTTTTGTGCTAACATGCGCCATGGTGCACCGTATTGCAAATACAGTGCTATAATGGTGACATTGGGTGTGTGCAGGGGGTCACAAGAAAAGTGGTGCATCTTTGCTGATGCACCACTTTCTTGTAAATATGCCCCAAAGTTTCTTTCCATGCTGTTGTATGATTTGGAAACTTTCCCCAGCAAGTTTGCCAACTTCTTGAATGCTTCTCAGAGCAAAGCCTCTTGCCCCCTCTTTTTACAGCCACACAGTATTTCTCCGGTGGAATTCAAACTGTAATTTGGACTCCAGGAGCAAGAACTGGTACAATAGGGGTCCATTCTCAAATATGCCTCACTGTTAGGACAGGCAATGGCAAACACACTGATGGTCCTTATTTGGAAAGAAATTGGTCTTAACACGTCCCAGTATTCAAACACATGGGTAAAACAGTTAACATCTGCAGGTTGAGCATCTCTGGCAAAAAAACTTACCAAACAAATCCTTTAAGCAACTATTGAATGAGCAAATTAAGCAGCTCTCTTGGAGCAATGACAAAGCTAAGTTTAGCATACGTTCTCATGCATGGATTGCGATCAATACTAATAAGGTGCCAGCTGCTCAGCCGGCTACCTTATTAAAAAAGCATCTAAAAATAGAAGTGCTCTATGCTAGACTTGGCCTGCTTCCTTCACCCGATACAGCTCCAAAATAGACTTTGCCCTCAAACTGTGAGAGATGCAGGCTATGTGCATACGTCCGGGAAGACTTTCTACATATCTTTTGCATATGCCCGCTCTGCTCCCTTGGCAGACAGTTTACCTCGAAAACATCTTAAAAGCCAATGACAATAGGACCTGTTGCCACGCAATTCTAATTTGTCTAAAGGGGCTGACACCTCAATACATGGCATTCTTTGCAAAATGTATATGAAAAGCTGACTGCCTGCTCAAGCAGGTGTCAAACAACCAAGAAGGTAGCTTGAACACGACAGCCCAGTAATACCTGCTCAATGTCTGACCCCTGTCTCCTGGTTAACTGCCATGCCTTATGACAAACTTGCACTGTACTTTAATCCTTCATTGACGTTTCACTCTTTTGCAGCTAGGATCCTGAGCCAGCATAATAAAACAGTGAGCTGATTTACCAATGCAGAACTTTCAGTCTTGTCAGGGTCCTGTGGTGGCTCATTTACTTGTCAACCTGCTAACCCTTGCAAGGACAAACATTGCAGCATTTGCACTTGCATTTTCAGCTGTTGTTGCAGCTCTGCTGATTTCTAATCTACCTTTCGGTCTTTTAAATCTTATTTGTACTATGGTACCTTTGCCTTTTGATCTTTGCATGTAGGGCATCTAAGGAATAGTCTGTGTTCAATTTTTAACTTCTCTTTGTTTCTAAATTGCAATGGATTTTATTAGGTGCACAAATAGATAAATATCATCACAAGAAAATGTATGTGTTTGAATCCAAGGCAGTGGGGCCTGTGTACACGAATGTAACAGAATTGATGCAAGGAAATAAAACCAGTAATGTATGAAGGCAGGAAAATAACTAATGAAATACAGAAGGACATTATATACAGGATTGTAAGTGAACTGCTGTGCGTCAGAGAAGTAAGTCAGACAAAAGAACCGTATGTTAGGGGAGTGTAAGCAAATGCGTATGTATGTAAGAAGGAAGGAAGGACATTTTGGAAGTTAGAGTATGTGGAAGAGCGACTGAGAGAGGGCAAGGAAGTAAGGGAGGAAGAAACAACATTGTGGGAGAAAATCTAAAAGGACAGCTGCAAATAAGAGAGGAAAGGAATGGAGGGAGGAAGAAGAGAAGAACGTTTGTTGTCTGAAAGACAGTAAGAGAAGTAATATCCATTAAGGAAGATAGGGAAAGAAGAAATGCAAAGAAAGAAGGTAGGAAGAGGAGAATGATATTGTGTGAGATGGTTGGAAAAGTTGTCAGACCTCCCGCTGAGGTGGCCCTAGGGCAGGTAATGATTACAGGGCAACAGCTGTGCTATTTGAGGTAATTTGCCCCTGTCCTGGTGCCCTTCCTATTATGGCTGTCCAAATCAGGAAATTAACAGACACCCTTTTCACACTTGAGCCTCAGGGTAGCTAGGACAAGAAGTCATAGGTTTTGCTGGAAGATAGAACGGTGGGTAGAGACTCAAACAACAGACAGAGTACCTCACTGTCTAGCCCAGTGCTGTTCTTATTAAAAAGAGAAGTATTTTAATGTCACAACTGAACACAATACTACATACTGTAATGAGGATTTAGCTACAAGGTTCAACAATCAAATCTTTAAGCTCTGGACAGGTTTCACACCATATATAGTAGCTTAATACCGCTCATAGAGTGACCACAATATTGACAGTGCTGTAGCAGAGAAAAACAGTCATAGGTACCAATCAGGCACTAGTTTGGGCTCACCATAAGTCTGTGCAAGCAACTACCAAGTTAGGTTACCCATAGGTCAGTTTGTTCAGATGCTGAGCAAAAGAGTTTGTGCAGTCAATTGTTAGTCTATTAACAAGCAGGCCTATTTTTACAAGTTTAAGATACATTGGCCTAAATTTATGAGAAATTATGCACAATTGTGCTAGAGCAGTTGTGCGTTAAAAAAAATTAATGTTGCCTACTGACATTTCCTTGCGCCATCCACGCACCATATTTAGAAAACGATGCACCATGGCACTAAGGAAAGGTTAGCAAAAAATGATGCTAACCTTTGTGACATGTCGTAAGGAAAAACAACACTAATGCTGCAAAATTGGCATTAGCATTATCAGCGGCACGTTTTTTATGCTAATCGTGATAGCATCATGTTTTGCAGCATTTGCATTAAAAAAAAAGCCAGCGATAAAGAAAAAAAACACAAGGACCCAAGATGGAGAATGCAGAACAAGAGAGACCCCAGAGAGACCCCAATCAGCCTAGTACAAGCAAGTTTGGACCAGCAAAATCACAGCAGGAGAAAAGGAAGCAAAAGTGTTGCTTCAGTGAGGAGGAGAATGACAGCTTGGTCAGAGAGGTGACGTAGCAGCAGCTCTATGTCACCTCCAAATAGTCAATAGGTAGAAAGAAGGTCATATGGCAGTCAATCGTCTATAAAGTCAAGAGAGTGTGGCAGAGGTAAAGAGGACTGTCATTGATTGTAAGAAGCACTGGCACAAGTGCAATCACAGAACTGAAGAGGAATTGGCCAGGAACCGAAAGGCAGCACTGCAGACTAGAGGTGGACGTCCCACACCCCAGGAGGACTTGGGTAGCCTGGAGGAGATGGTGGCAGTGGTCATCCCTGAGGAGCTGGTTAATGGAGTCTCAGGATAGGACAGCACAGACTTTCAAAACCTACCACAAATACAGGATAAGTTGCAGTGGGGCACAATCTTGAAACTAAAAGTGGCAGAAGGGGGACAGACTGAATGCATGCAAAAGGGTCACAATACTAGGTGAACACTTGTAATGCGTCCACACCTTACCCTCTATATGCACGGATCATTACCCAACCATCACATCAATCCCTACACTGTCGCAACTGAACCACCTGCCCACGTGTAACAGTCACTGGGCAACATTTACAATGTTTGTTGCACAGGGTGGGCCAACGAGTACTGCGAGATGCCTTCATGCACCATTGGGAATGGCCACAAAAGTGATCAGACACAACATATGAGGCATGTCTATGATCATCATCTGTACTGCTGTACAAGTAGCTTACATGTCACCGAGTAGCAAGGTTGCCTGTGTCCTAAGAATGGTTGGTGTCATCCACAAAGGGACACCTTCATGCATAACATCAGCTATAAGTGGTCTCAGTGTCTCACGAGGGGCACAACTTTACAAGCCCTTACTGCAACATTTGCATCAAATTGAATGATGATAATGTGGCCTTAAGCCACCCATCCCCCTTGTGCTACCTTAACAAAGTCACACAATGCATACACAGATTCACTTTGTACATCCTTGCGGCAGAATATGCCTGTGCAATATATGATGTATGCAAGGAATTATTTCTTACGCAGGTAGGGAAGAACAAATGGGGCTGACATTCCATAAATATTGCACTGTGCTATCTGTAAACCTACTTTGTGAGAATTGCCAAAAGCATATGTGAAAGCATTTTAAGCAATGGACCGCCCTGTGCTTTGCTGCACTAGTGACATCATATATGGTGCCAGTAAAGCACCACAATAGTCACAAAACTCATGAGGCTACTGGGGAAATGTCCACCACGGTGACCAGTAATGTAATGGTGTTGTTGGCTGGGGCAAGGGGGCTGCTAGAAAAATGGTGGTCTGGGATCAATGTATCAAATACACAGAAAGTTTGCCCTCTGTGTGATGCACAATGCAACACACAATGAACAACTGCAATCTTTGGAAATACAAACTTGTCACCCACCCACTTGTCACTCACACACCACCCTTGAGTTCCTGGACAATACTGAACCAAATACAAATGTGAAAAATGTGTAAAGGCATCAGAAGTTGGGTGGGTCACACGTGTGTTACACAGGAAGATCCCAAATATACACATGGAATATCTACTACATGAAGTGTCAGGTGTGAGAAGGGGAAATGTGATTTGGGACACGATAAGGTATGCAAGGTGTCTTATCTTGGCATGGTAATTATGATCTTCTATTATTCACCACTGGAGTATACAGTAACACAAATATGCATTGGTAGAGCACTATGATGGCTGTGTCTGGATATTGCGGCACATATGTACCCATTTCTGAAGAAAGACACAGGCTTCATCATTTCAAATGTGGAGGGATGTGTAATTGTCACAGATAGTCAAAGCAGCCCTTTATTTACCTTGTTTATGTCAAAATATATGATGAACAAAATCAACTTTGCCACACAAACTGCATCTTGTAGGGGTGTTCCTCTTGCTGTTCCTAATGCACATGCGCGGGAAGGTACACATCCTGCAAATTCATCTAACATGAATGCTGTCTGCCACTTACAGTGATTGATGATGAATTCAACACACATTGAAAGTAGTCCACAATATGATTACAACAATGTCAGTCACCAGTATTAATACTACAATGCCACCCCTGATGTAATGTCCCAACATGATGCTTCCACACATCCAAAATGTGTAAGGTCTCATGCCACCTCAAGTGTGTTGACTGAGTGATGGAAGTTGGTGGACTTTCCACATGCATCCCCCTAGACACTTTGGCCCTCATTCTGACCTTGGCGGGCGGCGGAGGCCGCCCGCCAAAGTCCCGCCGTCAGGTTACCGTTCCGCGGTCGAAAGACCGCGGCGGTAATTCTGACTTTCCCGCTGGGCTGGCGGGCGGTCTCCTTCAGACCGCCAGCCAGCCCAGCGGGAAAGAGGCTTCCACGATGAAGCCGGCTCGGAATCGAGCCGGCGGAGTGGAAGCTGTGCGACGGGTGCAGTTGCACCCGTCGCGTATTTCACTGTCTGCGCAGCAGACAGTGAAATACATGTAGGGGCCCTCTTACGGGGGCCCCTGCAATGCCCATGCCAGTGGCATGGGCACTGCAGGGGCCCCCAGGGGCCCCGCGACCCCCCCTACCGCCATCCGGATCTCGGCGGTCCGACCGCCGGGATCTGGATGGCGGTAGGGGGGGTCAGAATCCCCGCGGCGGTGCAGCAAGCTGCGCCGCCGCGGAGGATTCAATGGGGCCGCGGTACACTGGCGGGACCCCGCCAGTGGTGCCGGTCCGACCGCGGCTTTACCGCCGCGGTCGGAATCCCCATTGAAGCACCGCCGGCTTGTCGGCGGTGCTCCCGCGGTCCTCCGCCCTGGCGGTCAAAGACCGCCAGGGTCAGAATGAGGGCCTTTGAGTCATGTTTTCATCATCCTGAACCACACAACCTAACGATGGACCACCACATGTGTATGTGTGCCAACAGGAAGGTGTACCTCCCAGCAAAACAACACTCATTTCAAAGATGCAGGCATTCTTTCAGCTCTTCGATAAGGAAACCTGTGATGCAAGGGGGAGTGTTGTTCTGCAAGAAAGGAGAAATTCCTGTTTGCACACATACACACAAGACGGCTGAATCTCACAATGGGTGGTGCAGGATGCTGGACACATGACTCAAAATGACTAGAAGGTTGCATGTCGATAGCTCAGTCACTTCCATTACTCAAACAACACACGTAGGGTAGCAGAGGGGTCAGTTACTTACTCAAATATTTCTAAAACCAAATGCAAAATATTCTGTACATCTACTTTTGTGGTGTGTGCGCAAATCCCTAACAATGTCCATGGCATGCATATGTAACAGTCAAATCAATGAAAGAGGCACATAATGAAAAGACCATGATAAGGCAATCAAGGTGTGGGTAACACACTGGGAAATGTGGACTGACCGATTTTGCCACTGGTGATTCCTTTGAAATGATGCTCAGGTGGCACAGTGTGCCACTTGGGGTCCATAAATGTGTGCCTTAATGTGTGGGTATATACCATGTCAACAGCCACCATCGTCCAATATTGAACTTTCACTATCCCATTGCAGAGGATGAAGCCTTCCCTCCTACGGAGCTGCCCGTCTTGGATTTATCTGCTGATCTGGATGACGGGCAGCCAGCCATGAATGCTGTCACTCTCCAGGATGTCCTGGGTTCACTTCCAGACACCATCTCCAGTGACAGGGAGGACAGAAAGCATTGCAGGATCTTCACTTGAACTACCCAACAACAAGCAATAAACTGCACCGACCACTCCTGTCACAGCCCTGGACACTGAGGACCCAGGCATTACCTTTCAGAGGACAGCAGTAGGAGTCCAGTGGGAGCTGGCACAACAGGTGCAGGTGGGGTGATAGAGACCATGGAGGGCAGCCTAGCAGGAGTGCAGATGTGCCTGAGTCTGAATAAGGACAAATCTGCTGCCATCAGAGGTACTCACTCTCTGCTATGTAGACTTCAGCAGTTCCTGGCAGACACACCTGCTGCTGTCCCAAAGTTGCAGCAGCATGATTGACAAGAGGCTGTGGGCCATCTAAAATGTACTAGAGTTCATGCAATGGGATATGGCCTCCTTCATTAAAAACATGGCCGTCTATCACTGTGATGTAGCTGCTAAATGGTTGAACCAGCAGATCCTCTTTGATGCAGTGATGCCGTTCCCCTTCCCACAAATGGCAGATGCTGGGACTTTTGCTTCCAAAGCTCTATCCCCTGATGTGTGTGTTCCCCTCAACTTCAACTACACCACCACCCATGGCACATGAGTCACCACACACATCAGAGGATGAAGATGTGGAACGAACAACATTCACTAGAAAAAACACCCATTAGCAACAGTCTGTGTCACACGAACAGTATCTCCTTAATTCTGTGCTTAAGAACATGCCAGTGTAGTGACCGCTGACAACATGCCCTCTTCACTCTACCACAGTTGGCTCATCATGCCTGGACTGCCATAGTCCTGGTTCCTACCTATTGTAAATTTGGACACCTCCTCACTGATGCTCACTTCTCCTACACATGTCTCATGATATATCCCTCACCTTTGGACTCTGACTGGACATTCAATGGCTTGGGATCTCTCATGGCGTTAGTGAACGGTACATTGTACATCATCTGGTACAAAACTTGCACATGTAAATAAATTGTCATAATCACATATGGACTGTTTTTTTCTGTGATCCATCAACTGTTTTAAATGTATGCATTGTGTGGAGCTCGGACAACAACTACAGAACAAAAGGACATGTGTGGTTTTCTGTCTGACCAAAAACACACACATAGATCCAAACATGAATAAGGTGAGTGATAGCATTGTGGACTACAATAAAATATTTGAATTTCCATCCATGTGATAAGGAGGTACCATGAAAGTTTGCATATGGCATGTGTGGTTCACAACACAAGTGTTTTGAAGTATCCCTGATGATTAAACCAGTACAACATTGAGGTGACCAACAAAATAGGTATATGTAAGACTGTGAGGGGCAACCGTTTGAGTGCCAGTATCCATTTCCTGAATGAGGTGGAGTGCAATGTCCTAACCTTTTCAAGAATGAATGTCACAGAACCTAGCATTGATTACTTGTCTTAGAATTTGGATCCATACACAATCAGTGCCAGGAACTGCGCTGAATAGTGTATTGAGTAGCTGATGTCATAACTTTGCCAATCTGACAGGCCATCGGTCATAGTGTATACACATAGTCACACATGTAAATCAATACTGAATGCTCACCCAAAAGCATTAGTTTAACATGACCAATGCAGACATGATAACACCCAGACAGTCAATCATCATGGACACCATATTGTAGAAAACTATTATGATTTATTTATATTAAAAATACACTACCTGTTAAAAACCTAAACTACCTCTAACCTAACCTATACTAACTTATCCTAACTTATTCATACAACTAGCTATCCTATTCTAAACATATCTTATACATGTAATGCCACACACTAAATATTGCCACCCCCCCCACACTCCTTAAGAGACAATAGACGAGAAGGACAACATGAACTAAAGCTAAACATAGACTAACTAAACCTACTCTTTATGCTTTGTGGTGTTCACCCTGAGGGAGGGAGCTGGGGTACAAGCACACACTGGGGACAACACATGCGGGTAAGGGGCAGATGACACGCAGTGCACTTGAAAAATCACACTTCCTTGGCTTGTGTGTGTTGTAGTGAGAAGAGTGGGTGCATGAGACAACTAACCATTGATAATGACTGATAATGGCTCAGACACATTAAATATTGCAACCTGGAATGTGTGAGGTCTTAATGCCTACACAAAACGATACAAGCTGCCAACATACCTCCTCGACACAGCAGTTGAATGGCCATGTTCAGGAAGCACACCTCACTGAGGAGGAAACGTGAAAAATCTAAAGAAAATGGAGGGGACAAATGTACTCCTTTGCATTCTCCTCCTATGCAAAAGGGACAATGATCTGGGTTGGCCCTGTGGTACCATTCCAACACCTCTACGTCCACACATAGATGGAGCTATGTGTTGTGTTCATTTATGGCATACTGGAAGGCAAAGAGGTGTGTCTCCTGAACTCCTACACACCAAGCACACACAACTAGGCATTTTATTGGACCATGATGGGCATTCTGCTCCCTTACATATACATATCACTCAGTTGTGGAAAGAATTTCAACTGTGTGTTTTAGACAACAACCTTGATAGATGGCTTCCTAGACAAACCATGAAACCAGAGATGATGGTGAGACTGGCTGACGTGATGGCCCAACTGGATTGTGCACAGATCCAAGAGGTGGCTAGTAATGCTAAGTTCAAACTGATGCACTTTCACTTCCTATAACACTCATATATGACTCATGTTAGAATCCTCAGGATATACCCTGGGTGGTCCTCGGGGTGCCCTTGGTGTTGTGAACCAAGCGCTGCATTTGTACATGTGCCCTGGACCTACAGGATGTTGCAGGCATACTGGGAGGACATGGTTGGGAAGCTGAAAGAGGTTACAGGGTTGCTATCCAGCTTACACTCTAGCATTGCATGCTGGGATTAATCCCTAGACCCAAGAAGACAGTGATGCAGTATAAATTAAAAAAGTTGGGTCTACTGATGGCTAGGCAGTGAGTGGCAATCTACGGGATTGCCGTTGCTGCTCCCATGGTGGTAAAATGGCAGAGAGAAATGCAGGTGTGTGCAATAGCAGGGGGATCTACCTTGAGGTGGTCCGCACAGATGATGGGGTTGAGGAAGACCCCAGGAACTGAGTGACCATGCTTCAGCACCTAGTGGAGAGGGGTGACCCAGCAGAGGATGGCGTCTCTCCAAGCTTGGATGAGAAGTGAACGAAGGACAATCATGGGGTGAGTGTCTGCATCTACAACTATAGGAATTTGGTGAAAGGCACTAGGCAGAAGGGTGCTGGAGGGCACTGTGAAGATGGCTTCTCATGGACAGATACTTCTGGAGTTGGCTGTCTTGCGGTGTGCTTGGGGAAGCAAGTTGCTGTTTACTGCATTTTATGATACATGTTGTTATTGTAGGCTGGAACTGATGCGACAATGTACAGACATGGGATTGCTAATAACTGCCACCACGGAACATGCCAGAATGCCACTTTACTGATATACACCTGTATCACCATTGTGCAAAACACTGCTACAGTGATGTCTATACCTCTATCCTGCGTAGCTTTTAAAAAAAAAGTAAAACAAAATGGATTAGGTAATCGCATTTAGACATTATAAGCAAACACTTGACTTAACCTAACTATAAGTCACGCCTCCTCCATGCACAGTTTTTCATCAACAATTTTATTAGAAATGTTACAGTGATAATATTAATGATGTCATAGAAGATCTCGTCAATTACGTAATATGTGCGGTAATTGGCTGTGCATGGTGGGGGCACAAGTTATAGTTACCTTATGGCACGAGATATAGTTACATGAAATAACTAACTATAACAGCCAAATTTCAGTGGTTTTCTGCATATAAATTCAGAACCTAGCTGTAACCTTTTTTTCAGTGAACGTATATGTTTTTTAAATGCAGCAGGGGCTTGGCTGCAGAACCTGGCCTGTGGCCAGACCCTGCCGCAAACCCCCTGCATGCATCAAGACCAACACCGCCACAGCCTTTGGCTGTGGGAAGGGGGAGGGCTGGCCGCAGGGCATGGACTACAGCCAGGCCGTGCAACCAACCCCTGTACACATCTAACCCAGCACCATACACAACCTTTGCCCATGCGCAGCAGGGTTTGGCCAAAGAGCCTCATCTGGGGTTTGGCCGCAGGGCCTGGAGCTATGAACAGCCTTCGGCTATGCATGGCGGAGGTTGGTGGACAGGTGGCTAACCGACTATAGGCATCCAATCCTTTGGCTGTGCATGGGAGAGGTTCACTGCAGGGCCTGGTGTGTGGCCAGGCCCTGTAGCCAACTCCCCAGGCACCCTAGGTGTGGGTTTTGGTGTAACCAGCTAGGCAGGCCTGCCTTTAAAATGGCACTGGGCACCTCAGCAGTGCACCTATGGGTGCACTACCTATGCTGTGGTCCCTAAACCTACATGGCCTACCATATACTAGGGACTTATAGGTAGGTTAACTTAGCCAATTATAATTAGCCTAATTTGCATGTCCATTTTACACAGAGCACTGACCCTGGGACCGGTAAGGAGTACCCAGGGCACAGCCAAGAGTCAGTAACCACCAGTACCTGTCCAAAAAGTGTGGGGTGACCAGGGCAAAAAGGAGGACTTTCCTACACTGCCCCCCCCCCCCAGATGAAAGGTGATGGGTACTAACCTACACCCTGGTAGTCCTCATCAGCTAAGTGGAAAAACCTGGAAAGGCCATCTGCATTGGCATGGGCAGTCCCAGGTCTGTGCTCCACTTTGAAGTCCATCACCTGTAGGGAAATGGACCACCTTAACAGTTTTGGGTTCTCCCCCCTCATCTGCATCAACCATCTGAGAGGTCTGTGGTCAGTTTGTACACAGAAGTGAGTGCCAAACAAGTATGGCCTCAACTTCTTCAGGGACCAGACCACAGCAAAGGCCTCCCTCTCAATAGCACTCCATCTTTTCGCTCTGGGGAGTAGTCGCCTGCTGATGAAGGCAACTGGTTGATCTTGGCCCTCTTCATTAACTTGTGCTAACACTTCCTCAATCCCTTCCTCTGAAGCATCTGTTTGCACTATAAACTCCTTGCTATAGCCAGGGGCCAGTAACACTGGTGCTGAACACATAGCCTGTTTTAGGGTGTCAAAAGCTTTCTGACACTCTGGGGTCCAAATGACCTTCTTGGGCTGTTTCTTGGAGGTAAGCTCAGTCAGAGGGGCCACTATGGTCCCATAATTCTGAACAAACCTCCTGTAGTACCCAGTCAGGCCAAGAAAGGCCCTGACCTGAGTCTGGGTTTTAGGAGCCTCCCAATCCAGGATAGTCTGGATCTTGGGCTGGAGAGGTTGTACATGGCCTCCACAAACAAGGTGGCCCAGGTACACAACTGAGCTTTGCCCTATCTGGCACTTGCTTGCCTTGATAGTCAGGCCTGCTTGAAGCAGGGCTCGGCTGTGAAGTCCATCCCCTGTAGGGAAATGGACCACCTTAACAGTTTTGGGTTCTCCCCCCTCATCTGCATCAACCATCTGAGAGGTCTGTGGTCAGTTTGTACACGGAAGTTAGTGCCAAACAAGTATGGCCTCAACTTCTTCAGGGACCAGACCACAGCAAAGGCCTCCCTCTCAATAGCACTCCATCTTTTCTCTCTGGAGAGTTGTCGCCTGCTGATGAAGGCAACTGGTTGATCTTGGACCTCTTCATTAACTTGTGCTAACACTGCCCCAATCCCTTCCTCTGAAGCATCGGTTTGCACTATAAACTCCTTGCTATAGCCAGGGGCCTGTAACACTGGTGCTGAACACATAGCCTGTTTTAGGGTGTCAAAAGCTTTCTGACACTCTGGGGTCCAAATGACCTTCTTGGGCTGTTTCTTGGAGGTAAGCTCAGTCAGAGGGGCCACTATGGTCCCATAATTCTGAACAAACCTCCTGTAGTACCCAGTCAGGCCAAGAAAGGCCCTGACCTGAGTCTGGGTTTTAGGAGCCTCCTAATCCAGGATAGTCTGGATCTTGGGCTGGAGAGGTTGTACATGGCCTCCACCAACAAGGTAGCCCAGGTACACAACTGAGCTTTGCCCTATCTGGCACTTGCTTGCCTTGATAGTCAGGCCTGCTTGAAGCAGGGCTCGGCTGTGAAGTCCATCCCCTGTAGGGAAATGGACCACCTTAACAGTTTTGGGTTCTCCCCCCTCATCTGCATCAACCATCTGAGAGGTCTGTGGTCAGTTTGTACACGGAAGTGAGTGCCAAACAAGTATGGCCTCAACTTCTTCAGGGACCAGACCACAGCAAAGGCCTCCCTCTCAATAGCACTCCATCTTTTCTCTCTGGGGAGTTGTCGCCTGCTGATGAAGGCAACTGGTTGATCTTGGACCTCTTCATTAACTTGTGCTAACACTGCCCCAATCCCTTCCTCTGAAGCATTGGTTTGCACTATAAACTCCTTGCTATAGCCAGGGGCCAGTAACACTGGTGCTGAACACATAGCCTGTTTTAGGGTGTCAAAAGCTTTCTGACACTCTGGGATCCAAATGACCTTCTTGGGCTGTTTCTTGGAGGTAAGCTCAGTCAGAGGGGCCACTATGGTCCCATAATTCTGAACAAACCTCCTGTAGTACCCAGTCAGGCCAAGAAAGGCCCTGACCTGAGTCTGGGTTTTAGGAGCCTCCCAATCCAGGATAGTCTGGATCTTGGGCTGGAGAGGTTGTACATGGCCTCCACCAACAAGGTGGCCCAGGTACACAACTGAGCTTTGCCCTATCTGGCACTTGCTTGCCTTGATAGTCAGGCCTGCTTGAAGCAGGGACTGAAGCACTTCCTTCAGGTGGGCCAGGTGGTCCTCCCAGGTGGAACTAAATACAGCTATATCATCCAGATAAGCTGCACTGAAAGATTCCAACCCGGATAGGACTCTATCCTCAACCGTTGGAAGGTGAGAGGAGCATTTTTCAGGCCAAAGGGCATCACCTTGAACTGAAAGTGGCCCTCTAGTGTGGAAAATGCTGACCTCTCCTTAGCTCCTGGACTTAAGGCAATCTTCCAGTTTTCTGAGGTCAGATCAAATGTGCTCAGGAATTTGGCAGCCCCCAACCTATCAATGAGCTCATCAGCTCTAGTATGGGGTGAGCATCAGTCCTAGTGACTGCGTTTAGACCTCTGTAGTCCACACAAAATCTCAATTCCTTCTTCCCACCTTGAGGATTAGGTTTGGGCACCAGTACCACTGGACTGGGCCAAGGACTGTCAGAGGGCTCAATTACCTTGAGCTCCAACATCTTAGCCACTTCAGCTTTGATGTTGGCCTTGACCTGGTCAGACAGCCTGTATAGCTTGTCCTTGACAGGCAAGATGTCACCAGTGTCAACGTCATGGACACACCAATTGGTGAGTCCAGGGGTCAGGGAGAACAGACTAGCAAACTGTCCCAAAACCTGTTTGCAGTCTTTCTGCCTGCTGCTGGTCTGTCAACTTGGGAGTGAGCACCACTCCCTCCACTGACCCATCTTGTGCATTTGAGGACAGGAGGTCTGGCAGAGGTTCACTCTCCTCCTCCTTCCCTTCATCAGTGACTATCAGCATGGTCATGTCTGCCCTGTCCTGGTGGGGTTTCAGCCTGTTAAAATGCAGGATCCTATGAGGATTCCTGGGGGTGCCAAGGTCCACCAAGTAGGTGACCTCACCCTTTCTCTCCAGAATTGGATAGGGCCCAGTCCATTTGGCCTGAAGTGCCCTGGGAGCCATGGGCTCCAAAACCCACGCCAGCTGTCCTGGGTGATACTCAGGCATGGTAGCCTTCTGATCATGCCAGAGCTTCATGAGCTCCTGGCTGGCCTCCAGGTTTCTGCTTGCCTTCTTCATGTACTCGCAGGCCCAGCACATAATCCAGCACATTCTCCTTGGACTCTCTGAGAGGCTTTTCCCAAGACTCTCTCACCAAGCACAGGGTGCCCAAACAGTAACTCAAAGGGGCAGAATCCAACCCCCTTCTGTGGCACCTCTCTGTAGGCAAACAGCAGGCATGGGAGGAGAACATCCTATCTCCTCCTGAGTTTGTCAGACAAACCCATGATCATGCACTTCAGGGTCTTATTAAATCTTTCCACCAGACCATTGGTCTGTGGATGATAGGGGGTGGTGAACTTATAAGTAACACCACACTCATCCCACATGGCTTTCAGATAGGCTGACATAAAGTTTGTGCCCCTATCTGAGACCACCTCCTTTGGGAACCCCACTCTGGTGAAAAAAACAAGTAGGGCCCTAGCCACTGTGGGAGCAGTGACTGTCCGGATGGGTATTGCCTCAGGGTACCTGGTGGCATGGTCCACAACCACCAAAATGTACCTGTTACCTGAGGCATTTGGTGGTGGGTCCAGGGGACCAACAATGTCAATCCCCACCGGCTCAAAGGGAGTCCCAACCACTGGCAGTGGTATCAAGGGAGCCTTTGGCTTGCCCCCTGTCTTGCCACTGGCTTGGCAGGTGACACAGGAGCTGCAAAACTCTTTGACTTTTTCTGACATTTTGGGCCAATAAAAATGGTTGACCAGCCTGTTCCAGGTCTTGGTCTATCCCAAATGTCCAGCAAAGGGAACATGATGGCTTAAGGTAAGGAGGAATGCTCTATACTTCCGGGGGACCACTACTCTCCTGGTGGCCCCTGGTTTGAGGGCCCTTGCCTCAGTGTTCTTGCCTGGCAGCAGTCTGCCTCAAGCCCACAAGAGTGGGATACTCTCTTTGTCCCTGGCACAACTCTTCTCTGGTGGGCCCACCTGCCCCTTGCAGTTCTGCCAAGAAAGGCAGAGCTTGCAAGGGAAGTGTCCCTCCCTCAGAGGTCAGATCCTCCCCCTCAGGGTTGGATTCCTCCTGACCCTCTGTACTTGTAGGTGCTTGCAAGCCAGACCCAGTGCCCTTTCACTTCTTCTTGGTGGCTTGGCCCATTGGTCCAGCACTTCCCTGTTGTGCTGCCTGTGACCTGGTCACAACACACACCCATTCAGGGAGGTCCAGCATCTGTGCATGGACCCTTCTCTCCACCTCTGACCATTCAGATGCTTCAAGATAATTTCCCAGCAGACACTCTACTGGGAGGGCAGGAGCTGCAGCTACCTTCTTAGGGCCAGTCACACCTCCCCATTCCAGACTCACCATGGCCATGGGATGGAGTTTGGTTCTGCATAAGTCACTTGGTGGAAGACACCAGGTAAGACCTGTTCTGGAGAAACCAGCTTCTCTGTGACCATTGTCACACTGGCCCCTGTATCTCTCAGAGCTTCCACCTCAGTCCCATTGACTTTAGGCCTCTGCCTATACCTCTCCATGCTGGGAGGTACGGTGGCCATAGTTGCAATGTCCACCCCACCCACGGATACTAAGGTGAACTCTGTGTACCCTGATCCCAGCCCTGGGCCAACTTCCACTCCCGACCCTACACTAGCAATCCCCTGGGATTGCCCACCAGTAGGGGCTTCTTGGAGTAGATAGCATCTCCTCTTTTGTGTCCAGGTTGATGACACTCAAAACACTTGCCGGCCTTAGCAAGCTCCTAAAACTTTCCTGCTTTAGCAGGATCATAATTCTTTCCCTGATACCCTTTCCCCTTAGAAGTGGAATGGCTCGGGGCTCCCCCAACCTGGGAAGTTTTTGGGGACTCGGGTGAGGACTCCTTGGGCTTTTTATCATCTTTCCCTTGGTTCTTCCCCTGAGAAGAACCATGTCCTCCCTTTTTCTGATTACCCCCCTGGGGGTTTCTGGTTAACCCTAGTTCTTAACCAGTCATCTGCTGCCTCCCCCAGCTCTCTGGGGTTGGTCAACTTAGAGTCAACTAGATACTGGCAGAGCTTCTCTTGGACACAATTGGTTAGAAGGTGCTCCCTCATAATCAAATTGTACAGCCCCTCAAAGGTACTTACGGTGTTGCCCTGTATCCAGCCCTCTAGTGCTTTTACTGAAATGTCCACAAAGTCCACCCAGGACTGGGTGCTTGTCTTTTGGGTGTCCCTAAACTTGAGCCTATACTGCTCTGGGGTCAGACCAAACGTTTTAGTCAAGCATCTCTTCATACTGGGGTATGAGTCTGCCTCCTCCCCCTCAAGGTTAGGAGCCTATCCCTCCCAGAGTTGGGAACCAACTCCCAAAGAAGTGAACCCCGGTACTGAGGTTTGACTCTCCTCATCTGGAGGGCCCTCTCAAAGGCCCCCAGCCACTTATCTATATCATCCCCCTCTACATAGGCAGGAACCACCCCTTTGGGTAATCTGGGGCAAAACCCCCCACCCATGGACACATCAGCTTCTTTGTCGCCGCCACTATCTCTTTCTCTTCCCTTGCCCACCTTTTCTTTTCTAGGACCAGCTTCTCTGCCTCCAAAGCTATGAATGCTAGCTGGGCCTCCAGCTCTCTTTCCCTGATGGACAGGTTCTCTCCTCCTGAAGGGACCCCCTTCCCCCAACTAGCTTTGGGTCTGCCCCTAGTGACTGTATGTAATGAGGACCGGTCTTCCTCATCCTCACTTAGGCTCAGATGCCCTCCCACCCCTGAGTGGTTGGAGCTAGCATCCTCCCCTAGTCCTCCCACCTCTGGAGCTTCTTCTGAGTCTACCTCTTAGGCCTCAGCCCATGCTGTCAGGGATTTGATCAGGAAATGCTTCCTGAGGTCAGTGGTTGCAGGCAACCCTCTTTCAGTACACAACCCCCTAAGCTGGACTACTGTCAGTATGGGTAGGCTAGCCAGATCAAGCTCCATGGTTCCCTAGTTTTGTGTCAACAAAAACTTTTTGCAAAAATTGGAAACAAGAATTTAGAAAAATCACAAAAATCCAATAATTGAAATTAATCCAAATTAAAAATTAAAAACAATTTTTGTACTAGGACAATTTAAAGGATTTTTAATTTGTTTTACCTAAAACTGTAATGTGATACTGAAAACAAGTACAGGATCCCACCACAGCTCACTAAAAATGTTGGAAAATGGGTTATTGGTAAGGGCAGGTAGGTACCTACACTTAGCAATAGGCCACTAACCTCCACTAAGGTCCAGTTAGGTCTCAGTAAATTAAACCCAGCTCAACCCTTGGTAGCTTGGCAACGAGCGTCAAGGCTTAACTTAGGAGACAGAGGGGGTCATTCTGACCTTGGCGGACGGCGGAGGCCGTCCGCCAAGGTACCGCCGTCAGAACACCGCACCGCGGTCGAAAGACCGCGGCGGTGATTCTGACATTTGCCCTGGGCTGGCGGGCGGCCGCCAAAAGACCGCCCGCCAGCCCAGGGCAAATCAACCTTCCCACTAGGATGCCGGCTCAGAATTGAGCCGGCGGAGTGGGAAGGTGCGACGGGTGCAGTTGCACCCGTCGCGTATTTCAGTGTCTGCTGGGCAGACACTGAAATACTTTTTGGGGCCCTCTTACGGCATGGGCATGCCCCGCGGCACCCCCTACTGCCATCCTGTTCATGGCGGGAGAGCCGCCATGAACAGGATGGCGGTAGGGGGTGTCAGAATCCCCATGGCGGCGGAGCACGCTCCGCCGCCATGGAGGATTCAGACGGGCAGCGGAAAGTCGGCGGTACACCGCCGACTTTCCGTTTCTGGCCGCGGCTGAACCGCCGCGGTCAGAATGCCCAGCGGTGCACCGCCAGCCTGTTGGCGGTGCTACCGCCGACCTCCGCCATGGCGGTAATTACCGCCATGGTCAGAATGACCCCCAGAGTGTAAAGCATTCAAATATCACAAAACAGTAATTAAAAAACAGGAAACAGTTTAAAAATCCAAAACCAAATTATAAATATAGATTATATTTTTATCTTTAAAATGACACAAAAACGAATAAAATCGGATAAGGGAAACCGGAGATATGAATTTTTTAAGATTTTTTTTTTTTTTAGCACCTAGAAACAAAAAGTGCCAATCGGGTCATCTGGTTGCACCTCGACCGGGGCAAAGTCAAAGTTTAAGGCCGACGGCGATGGTGCCCTGCTCGGCTACAGGCCGCGGGAGGCCTCGGCTAAAAGTTTACCTTCACACTTAGTCAATTTTTTGAAGATTTTCTTCAGCGGGACGAACCTGCCAATCGAATCCGACCTCCTGGAGCCCTTCTCCAGATATGCGATGCGGGAATACTCGGTGGAGATTTTTACCTTCGGACTTAGTTGTTTTTTCGAGGTAAAAATCCTTCGACCGGTGTAAACCTGGATCTTGATCCGACGTCCCTGGAGCCCCCCTTGGATATGCTGGCTGGGAGGTCCCGGTCAACTTTTTACCTTCGGACTTAGTCTCTTTTTCTGAGATTTTCTTTACCGGGACGAACCAGCAAATCAGGCCGGGTCGCGGTTGAGGCAAGCCGGCTAGAGTTGCCGCGGCGGGTCGGTCCCTCTATGGAGCTTTTTTACAAAAGTTCTCCAAACTTGTCCAAACTTCTGGGGCTTCTCCCAGATGCCCTTTTAATGTTCATTTGAGGTCCACAGCTCACCCCAAGGGTCCAGAAGTTCTGAGATGGTCCTTGGGGGTGCGGACTACAACTTCCAGAATGCACCTGGCGCAAACTCCTTTTTGGCCACTGGGCAGTGGCCAGCTGGTTGATTTCTTCAGGAGTTGGTGCAGGGGACTCTGGATAGCAATTTTTTACCTGTACCAAACAGGGAGTCCCTCCTTGAACCAGTTGAAGCCAGGCAAAGTCCTTCTTGTGGTGAAGCCCAAGTGTGCAGCTGGTGCAGTCCTTCTGAGTGCAGGTTCCAGGTGCAGGCCAGGGGTCCTGCAGAGCAGTCCTTCTTCCCAGTTGGTTCTTCCTTGTTGGAATCTGATGGGGATCTGAGGTGTGGGTGTAGGTCTGCCAGTTTTATCCTTGCTCCTGGGTGAAAAATAGGGGGGTCCTGGTTCTCCAATCAGGTGCAGGGTCCTTCCCCCTGTGATGACCACTTCCTGTGAAGTGTGACAAAAATCAATCCCAGGAGGCAACAGTCTCCAAAAATCCATCATGGCTGAATCTGATTTTTGGAGATTCCATCTGGCTGAGCCCACACACTGGTGTGGCTAAAAATCATAAACATACCCCTCTCCTGCCCTCTCCTAATCTATTCAAGGGGGCACCTAGTTGTCTGGGGTTGCAGGATGTGGGGGTGTTGCTGGTTGCTCCAAATGTCCTTCTCTGCCTTTGAAGACCAGTTTGGCAGCCTTCCCCCTTCCTGCCTCACCATCTGCTGAGGGGAGATTCCCTCCCACAGGCACATTCCTTTGTGTGAAGCCAGGCCACTTCACACCTCGTCAAGTCAGCCTGACCAGGCTGCTAGAGGCTGGCCAATCAGAGCTCAGCAGCAAAAACAATGCAGGGCTGAAATTGGCAACTTTTCAGGTAAAGTTTAAAACTCTTTACCTGAACAAGTTATATTAAATCCAACAAATGGAAGTTGTGGGATTTATTACAACAATTAATTTGATACCAAACTCTTGGTATGCATAATTTAAGGAGATTTTAAAAATTAAAATAAAGTCTCCCCATTCTAGCCTATGAAGGCCATTTACCACAATGAGGGAAAAACAAATTTGGTTGTTTTTACCTCACCAGCGCTTATAAAACTATGTTTATAAAGTCCCTGCTTATAGTTACATGGCACCCAGCCCTAGGGGCACATAGTGCACACCTTAGGGGTGACTTATATGTAAAAATAAGGTAGTTTAAGACTTTGGAACTACTTTTAATTCCAAAGTCGAATTTGCATATACATTTAATTTAAAAGCAGCCAACAAGGCAGGCCTGCCTTTAAAATGACACTGGGCACCTCAGCAGTGCACCTATGGGTGCACTACCCCTGCTGTGGTCCCTAAACATACATGCCCTACCATATACTAGGGACTTATAGGTAGGTTAATTTAACCAATTATAATTAGCCTAATTTGCATATCCATTTTACACAGAGCACTGGCCCTGGGACTGGCAAGAGTCAGTAACCACCAGTACATGTCCAAAAACTGTGGGGGTGACCAGGGCAAAATGGAGTACTTTCCTACATCATTGTTTAGAGATTACTCAGATGCTTTAGGAGTTTACATTGGGGGTCATGCTGAGCACCATGATGGATCAACAGATCTACAGACTGGCCCAAAAAAAGTGGGCACTTTTTTACTATGAGGGTCCCTCAGAGACCCCTCTATCTTTCCTATGGGTTCAGGATACCTGTATCCTGACCCCTTTTGTCAGTTTTCATTCTCCCCACCCCCCACCCGATGCAAGAAACAAAATCACAGCCACAACTTTCCTGTTAGGTTTCAGCCAGCCAATCAGGGCCTTGCTTTTCCTCCGGATCCTTATTTTCTCTGCGAGTAGATATCTGAAGTGTCCTAAACCCTATATATCAGTGTTTTCATTTTCCTTTAACTCCAACTACAAAACTACTGCACAGATTTAAACCAAATAACAAAAGGGGCCCTTTCTGGACCAAGAGCTGGCTATTTGCCTAATTTGGTGTAATTCCGTCCAGGTGTTCGGGCTGTAGTCATTTCTAAAACCATTATGAAAAATTGCATGGGAATAACATATTTTGGAATCTCTCTTTTTTCTCGGCCCGCTTGACGAATCACGCTGTAAGTTTACACATAGCAGCTTAAGTGACTTGCATACAAGTTAAAAAAATTTAATGACGATTTGTGAAACTGCGCCAAAGTTATAGGCAGAACAAAAAATGCTTTTCCTATGGAAACTAGGTCCTAACTGTAGCTACTTACAGGCTATCACCAATAGGTAATCTATCTATCTATATATATATATATATATATATAGAGAGAGATATATGTATATATATATATCTCCTACTGGTGGCCATTGCAAAAAATGCATAGTTTTTAACGGTTGCATGGGTCAAAAGCTACATTGAAAAGAGTTGTGTGTTATAACATTTAATATATGAAATGTAAGTGTTCACCCACAATATCCAAAACAACTATAATGCAGCGGTATTTATGGGTTTGCCAATGCGTCATGCATCTTTGGGAAGCGCTACAAAGACTGAAAAGTAACAGAATTCCTCTGCATCATCAAACCTGATGTAGGCAATGAATGTAGTGGCATAAAAAGATCAAATCATCTAAACAATTTGGCAAGCTCAACTACGCCATGGAGGTCGTCATACAGCAACTTGGAGTAGTTAAGAGACGTAGGCAGCAAAGAAGGAAGGAGCATGTATTCCAGCAGCACATGTCCCTCATTGACCTCAGGGAGGAGGAAGTTATACAGTTTTACAAACTCAAGAGGGAGTCCATCATGGTGCTGCTGGAGAAGATTGGGCCAAGTCTCCAGCCACCAACAGCAAGGCCCGCCATCACCCCACCACATATGAAACCTATGGCTGTGCTCTACATGCTGTATCAGGTTACTTCCAAGTGATTGGCAGGAATCGTACAGTAATCATTTTCAGCCTTCCTCCTCTCTGTTTTGGATGTCATCATCAAACTAATACCCCACTGCATTCTCTTCCGCAATAGCCCAGAGCAGTAACTGTCACGGTTTCGGGCGGGTCTGATCAGTTCTCTGGTTGGGAATCCCCTTGAGGTCACCAAATATCCTAAAGAGGTAGTGTACTGGGGCAGAGGAGCAGCTAAAGGCATGCACAGAAAGGACAGCCATGGACAGGCACAGGAAACAGGAAAGTAAAAGCAGAGCAACCCTTGTGTGAAAAAACAGGAAACGGATTACTAATGGACAAACACGCTAGGGTTGTACACAGAGTAGTGCGCAGAACCTCCCACAGTGACAGGGAATGTCAATGCCTCTATGCAGTTTGCTCTTACAGATAGGCTCCCTGCCAGGCCCATAGAAAGGAGGCAGCAGAAGTGATTCTGTCTCTGGACCCTTGAGCACAAACAAGGATAGTACTTACATACGCAAGACACGCTCTTGTGGGTCCAGCTGGAAACACAGTGGCGATTCCTGAGAAAACAGCAATAGCACACTGTCACTGTTAGGCACAAAAGACAACGTATAACATTAGACAAGGATGGGGGCCAGAATTGCCTCCTGGAAACCAGGAGCCAACCCCAGTACAAAGTAGGACACATACACTGGTGAAGACTGATAGAACACTTACCAGACACAAATAACCAAGAAGAAACGGAAACAGAAGGGAACAAACTAAGAGGCAGAGGCAAGAACTGGGAACAGGCTCAGGCTGAAGCAAAGGTGGGGCTAGGACTTGAAAACAGGGCACAAACTTCTGGCTGGAACAAACATAGAGAGGACTGGGAAACTGAGAGCGGGCTCTGGCTGGAACAGGCAAGGACAGGGCTAGAATACAGGGAGTAGGAATGAGCAGTAAACAGGACTGGGAAACAGAGAGCAGGCTCTGGCTGGAACAGGCAAGGACAGGGCTGGAATACAGGGAGTAGGAATGAGCAGTGAACAGGACTGGGAAACAGGTACAGGCTCTGACTGGAACAGGAACGGACAGGGCTAGAATACAGGGAGTAGGAATACACATCAAACAGGACTGGGAAACAGAGAGCAGGTTCAGTCTGAAACAAGACAGGAGCAGGACAGAGAAACAGGGAGCAGGCTTTGGAAGAAACAAACACGTAGAAGGGTAAGAGATAGGGAGCAGACTCTGGCTGGAACAATCAGGGGCAGGGCAGAGAAACAGGAAACAGGTTCAAGCTGGAACAGAAACAGGAACAAGACTGGAACACCATCCGATAAAGGGTCTGTATTACAAAGGAATCGAGCTCCAAGGCACGACGGGGGTCTTGAGGAAATGGCTGCTTATAAGCAGTTCCAAACTGGGTTGCACAGAAGAGGTCTCAGGTGTGTGTAATTTCAGACACTTCCAAGTCCTGGAGGAGAGGATCCGGTGAAAAGGAGCAACTGGACTTCTCCCATAGAAAACAATGGGAAACAGAATCCAGGCTTTCCTGACTACCAGGCTGTGCATTATGGGATTTGCAGTACCAGGAAGCAAATGTAGTACTACACACGTATATCATGGCGAAAAGAGAAACAAACAGGAGTCAGCAAAGGACTCTAGATAAGTGTTCAAGGTGATTCCCAGGCTTCTGACAGTCCCCTTACATCATCCCCTAGAAATGGGACGACAGAGTCATAACAGTAACTGGCTACCAAACAAAGATTCTATGCATATAACATATTTCTTACACATGCAAATGCTTTCTTAGCTTGTTTTTTGCTTTTAGCTTTTAGTTCAGAAGCAACTTTTTAGCATTGGGGTTCCTGTACCTTCATCATACCTGTTACGGCAATGGGGAGGGTGTAGTGACTCCTAGTTCGTTTTAATGGGATAAATGGAGTTAGCTTAGCCTCTGGCTTGTAGACTCGTGCCCCCCGTCACCTAGTGACTTTTAACCTACTTAGCTTGCTCTGTCTTTGCCCATTTAATTATTTATTTCTTGTAAGATGGCTGCCTTGTTTATAGTTAGGCCACTTGTTATGAGTTACATTATCAGTGTCACCGCGCCAAGGCGTCAAGATCAAGCACCAAAGACAAACAAACAGTAGGTGTTCACACTTAGGGATTTTCCCTCTCTATACTTTCGAGGGATTGTTGATATTAATTGCCGTCCCAAGCATGCCTGTTATCTATTGTTTACGAATACACCTATGTCAGGGGACCTTGTAGATCTGTCTAAATACATCACAATTTAGACAGATAATCAGAGGGATTCCGACCAGAGGGCATCACCACCATCGCTGATACCGATGCTGCAGTTGTCTTGACGCTGACCCAGTCTTCGTGTCCCTGCGGAGTCTGAGATAGAGACCTCATTCCAAGGTAACGAGGGTTGGGGGCTCCTCTCATGGACATGGCATTGGCAGATTAGGTTTAACAAACCCAGCTCTCCTTTAGGTAGGAGGTTAGGCCTTTTAACATTAGGGTATTAGGGCATCTTACATCTCATATATCTTTTCTATATATTGCAAAATGGTGGGGGTCTTCGTAACAATGACTCTCATCTTCCCAATACTGTTCCTTGCTTTATTCATTATCCTAATCATTGCAGTCCATGCAAATTATCGCAAATTGCAGTTATGTTAAATAAAAAGCTATTATAACTTTACTGCATCTGTGTCATTGCCTATGTTTGTATGAGACATAATATATCTGTGAGAAAAGGGTAATCTCCGTTTAACCACGACACTCCCTGAGATATCTTATTTTCAAGTCCATGCGTAAATGGGTGCCATAAATCACCTTTTACTATTGTGTTTCTGGTGAGGTGCTGCTAGTGAGCCGGTAAGGTTGGGATAACAGTTGCGACTTGTTGTAGGAAAGACGCAGTCGCCTACAAACAAAAGTACTGTCATCCTTAAACCAGCAGTCTTGCTCAGAGCAAGAGTCCAAACTACGAAAAGATGTTCTTGGGGCAAATTATTGCACACATGTGCACTTGGTGTCCCTTGCTGTAACACCCCACCTGTACAGAAACTAGAAGCACAGATATTCCACCAATGTCCAGACCATAGTGGATCATCAGGGAATGTTTATCAATGTGCTGGCTAACTATCCTAGGAATGCACACAATGCCCTCGTCTTCCACCACAGTATCATCAAGAACAGTTTTAGAATGGAAGAAATGGAAATGGCCTACTCATTGGTAAGGAACTCACAATTATACTTAATACAAACTGAGAAGTTGAATGTATAACAAAATTAGCCATCTATGTGTTTGTGAATGGATCTTGTGTCATATGCACATAGTGGGAATAATCCACTTTAACATGTAGATAATGATTTTCCATTGTGTTATTCCCTCTTTAATCCTGCAATGCAATTAGGGAAAAATGAACTGTGAGAAGTATTGTCATCTCACACTGTAGGGGTCATTAGGACCCCAGCAGTCGGCGATAATGTATCGGTAGTACAGCCAACGAATGTACCACTCCGACCGCCCTGGCGGTAGCAGCCGCCGGGCTGGATCTGGCGGCCGTCATTGTGCCGCCTCCAGGATTATGACTCTGCCTACCACCATGGTTTTCATGGCGTTCATAACTCTTTCCCTGTCACTGATAGGAGGCCCCCACCCTCCTCCTCTCCAAACATCCCCGCAACCCCCCACCTCTCCAAACACCCCCCACCCCTCTACATCCACGCCCCCATTCACACACACACACACACACAGTCACACACTCATTCACACATACATACACATACATACATGCATGCATACTTTCAATCACAAATAGATCCGCACACCTTTTTAATACATACACGCAGACACACATTATGATTTCTATACATACACGCACTCACACTTCCATACATTCACGCACGCAATCAACACTCGACACACACCCGCAATCATGCACACAAAAACATGCACACACACACACAACACCCCCCTCCCCTGTCGGAGACCTGACTTACCTGGATCCAGGGGGTCTTTTGGCAGGAGACTGGACGGGGCACTGCTACCGCAAGCAGCGCCCTCCAACAGAACACCATCAGACCGTATTATTTCTCATAATACGTCTGGCAGCGGTCTACTGGTGTAGTCTGCAGGTGGTAGCAGTGCCACCTTACCGCCATCCGCCAGTATGGCTACAGCCGGATTTCCGCTGTGGTCATAATATGGCAGTGACGGCTTTTTGGCGTCTGTCGCCGTGGCAGTAGGCGTTTTTTACCACCAATGTTATAATGAGGGCCTGTGTGAGTGGAGAGAAACACATTTTTTGCACTGGTTAATAAATCAGTGCAGTATTCATGTGGTTCATAAGTGAACTCAATATGAGTAGAAAGGGTTCCTATTAGCTAATTGTGAAATATATATGTTTTCAGTGGGTTATCTAGCCTTGGTAATTTCTGAAAGCTACACTAAAATAATGGGCACTGAACAAATCAATTATTCCTAAGTAAATTTGTCACTCATGGCAGTAAATTTGTATGTTGACCAAAGAATCAGGAGCACTAGTGGAAGACGTTGTTGCATATTGTATTTATGTCATGCACAGCACGTACAGCTACAATTCCTGTTTGAAATTGCAATTCTAGGTTCCTATGTGATACAAAAAGTACATAGTACACTTATATCTTAACCATTCTTACAGTCTAGGTCCAAACTTACACATGGTTATCAACGCACATAGACAAACTTGATTTATGTGATTGACGACCAGTCTGGTGCATCAAGTTGCCTACTTTTCCTGCATCTCAGTCTTTCAATGTTAAACATCAATGCCCACAGACAACAAATAGGCTGTCAAACATGTCATACACCAAAAATAATGTACAAATAAATGCAACCAGGGTCAGGTATCACAGTGTACTCAGGATCCTAAACTCAACACTCTCTTGCCACATCAATGATGTCATAATCAAGGCATATAAGTACTGAATAACCTACAAGGCAAATTGACATGCATTCATGTGCAGTGTATAGGTCTGTAATATAAAGTTACCTCTATCTATATCAGTTTACCCAATATAAAACAACCTACATTGCCATACTTATGTGTCAATCTAAGTTCAGCATGACATCTTGCCTATAAAAAGCATTAACTGTTGTTTGCCAAAAAACCTTACAACTATCAATTGCACATGCTAGACAATCACTACATGTACTGAGCAAATAGCCATTTTAAATCCAGTGAAAAGACAAAGGCTGAGCTTATGTAATGTAGGCAAGCAAGCACATCATAGGTGACAAAAGTACAAATTTATGTGTGAGTGTCAAACATTTTGGCACTCTCACAACCTACATAGGGCAGAATATATGACAGAGATTCTGATCATAGGTTTGTAACTTTGCACATATAGTGAGTGCAAATTCCGTAGACCTATTAAGAACACACCAAACTATTTATCATATAAGCCTACTGCCTAAACATGACAGTCAGCATGTAGAAGCTTTATATGTCTCAGGACATGGCAATATGTGTAATGACACATAGAAATTGAAGATTTATGTGTAAAACAATGGTCAATAGTATCCAACACAGATTGGTCAAAAGTGTAAGAAATTTGTATGACTTTGCCAGCATGAACACTTATGTCTACATAACAATGTCTAAATTCATCTACTCTTCCACGTTTGTATTTTTCAGTTGACCATGGGTCATGGCCCCTTTTATCAGTCCTCAGATGGAGGCATAAAAAGAGATTTAACCCAGAGCTCCCAAGACACGGAACATTGTATGGAGGAGTTTTGGTGTTCTTATGTCCAGGTTCTGATGCGTGGCTATGTCAGGTGAAAGACTAATATACTCACCCCCTATAATCTGTAAAATAATTCTGCCATATGCACAGGGACTCTGAGCCACTTCTTCCAGAGGAACTTGAAGATGATAAAGATAATGACAGAGAGATGCAACACACAAATGCAGGTCGTCAAAGAGGTGACCAAACTGTGGCAATTTTGTTTTCTTAATAATTTTTACCTGGTGGGAATAATGATGGCAATAGGTCGACTTATCTACCAATGCATGTTTTTGAACACATTCATTGTGTGGTGTATGTGTGCATGTCAATGTAAAAATCTATTAACTCACATCTTCTCTACTAGTTGTAGGCCTCAACATGTATGAATCATGTTGTCAGAGTTGTTGGTCAACATAAATTATACCTCCAAATAATATTAAATCAACACAGTAAGCCAATGTGATGCAGTGTGCTGCATGAAAGGGACAGGGTAGGATTGCCACATATCCACACAGTAATGAGCCACGCTGTCCTGCTGTGCTCTGCGGGAGCAAACTGTGTTTCATTGGGTATTGAGGGCCTCATTTACAAAAATCTGATGTATCGCCATCCATGTGTCAGATTTCTTGCTCTTCCCTAACAAACCCCTAACAACTCCATGGATGTGCTGCATTTACAATACAGAGCTCCATGGCATACGTTTTCACAGATGCACCAGGAATTCTGATACATCTGTTGGCGCTAAACTCACGCTTTACTGGAGTGGCATTGTTAAATTGATGCAACTTCAGCAATGCGAGTAGTATCCCTTAGGAAAAAGTACGGAGTCACGGATTAACACAGTGAAATGTTGAAAATTTCACAGCATCAGTTCTGTATGGCATTTTACACTGGTACGCCTACCCTGCATACATTATACCTGGTGCAGTTACAATGAGATGCAAAGCTTTACAAACTGACTCGTGGGGCACCAAGAATCAGTTTGTAAATGTGGAGCAGTGGAGCGCTCTGCTAGCGCCACAGCTGTGTAAAAAAAAATGATGAAGCAGTGGTGCAAAGAGCTTATAAATGAGGCCCACAATGTATGATGGAACGGAAATCTCCCAAAAACAGTATTTTAGGCAAACTAATCATTGTAGTGTATTTCACATATGGATTAGCATGCAGAATACCAACACTTTGGAGGGTCAAATGTTGCAGTAGATATCATAACCGATCATGAGTGACAGTTGTCATGGACAAACGCCTAGTCTCAGGTGTTGATGTTAAAATGTAATTTGTAAAGATGGTAGTTGTGAAGGAATCCAACATTTATTACACATATGACACCTTTCCTGGGCAGATGAATGTCAATATCACATCTGGCAACAGTTGCCAAAATACACATTTACCATGCTTTGCACAGCTGTGCTAGGAGCCACAAAGGTCTGTAACAAAACATAGCAAACCGCTGAAGTAGCAATGTGTGGCATTAACCAGGGAAGTAAGGCAAGGGAGATGTTTGCCAACCATCATATCACATCAGGAATATAGAGATGATAAATGTATGAAATTTGTATGACAACAGTCAAGCACAAATGTATGTGCAAAGTCTCATTAAACAGGGTGCAACTGTGGTGTTGGGTGTAAAATTACCCCTGCATGGTAAAGTAGTGTACTCCCAACCTTAGTGTCCAACTGCATAGTTGTGTGGCTCACTAACTTTGGCATATACCCATAGAGGAATATGGAATATGCATGTGTGCCATACTCTAGGCCAGGCAATTACAGTCTTTGTGGACTAGGAGGGCCGCACAAACACATGCCCTCATAGTAGATGTACGCTACTGCCTTTGCCACAAGTTAGAAAGATCTTAAGTGGGAATGGCAGCATACTGTGTTGTGAGCAATAGTAGTGTAAATTACTATTCAGCCCTTTTTCACTACAGTGAAACATACTGGCTTACACACCTCTTCAGAAGTTCTGTTGCTGTGTGAAATAGAATTCACAAAACAGTGTTCATGGGCTCACCTGATGAGGTGAGGCGATGTGCCGTTCTCATTGATGTGCTGATTTAAACCTCATGTTTAAATGTTTAAAATGAGATAATGTTTATTCTAGGATTCACATGTTTCTCTTTAGCACCTCTATTGTTGGAAGATCTCAGAGTGCTGCAACACAAAATCCATATGCCACTGTGGATGACAGCATTTTCAAACTAGAAGGCATGGAAGAACTCATCAATGTACTGCAATCATAACTTCTGTGTTTAATCAAGTGAGTACCGATGATCGGGAGCTACATCAGTCGTAGGCACGTTAAACCTAGTGCTATATTACCATACTGTCATTATAATAATGGAAACGTTTAGGGCCTGATTTATGAAAAGTTAATGCTGTCTTTGCCTAATTTTTGGACACAAAAGCAGCACAACCTTACAAAGTTAATTATATTTGGTAAGTTTGCACTGCTTTTGCGTCAAAAAATGACCCAAAGCCGGTGCTAACTTTTCATAATCAGGCCCTTATTTTTTATTGCACAGACATGTGCTATGGACTATTGTACACACACACAATACCATTACACCATTATTTTTTGGATCATTCTACTCATTGCTTTTTTAATATTTCTGAGGCAAAAGGCATTTCCTACAGGACATAATTTATGACTAGAGCTTAGACAAAGAGCAGCCAGGCCCTGACAAATAGTGATGGATTAGAGATTAAAAGACACCCATGTCTTTAAATGTGGAAGCTTACAATCTCCTGCATACTTATCAAGTGCAACAGGAGCAATAAGTGACAATGCCATATCAGTCATCAGTACCTTTCTTAGTGCCATGGCAGAAGCATATGGTGTAGTGGTCGTCACAGGCTGGCATCCCTTTGATAAAAAACAGAGGCCCTCATTAGAACCCTGGCAAAAAAATCCCACTTACCGCCGTGCCTACGGCCGCCAACATACCCTGACCGCGGAGGAAACCCACTATGGATATTATGACCCACAATGAGAAATCCGCCACTATACGGACACCCACACAAGTCCTCCACACCAAAAGTCAGTGATAAACTGGTGATAGCAACAACCACACCATCACACCAACAGGAATACGCCCACAGTATCAGGACCCACGAATCAATGCAGCGGTCTTTCAACCAGGGTAAACATTGGTGGTACATACTGCTGCGCTAAAAATACACACACACTTACAAAACACAACCACATTGGACAATTCAAAATACACACACCTGATACACATACACACACAACACCCACACCACCATAAAACACACTCACATTACCCACAACCCCTTACAGCGAACAATTTTGAAGAAGCAGAGAGACAGAAAATCAAACACCACACTATCATCCAGAGGCACCGAACACCATCACGCATACACCATCCATGCACCTCACACCACACACCCGAACACATCACCCCACACATCACTCACACCACATCATGGCACCTCAAAGACACCCCAGGTTTTCTGAGGAGGAGCTCAGGGTCATGGTGGAGGAAATCATCCGGGTAGAGCCACAGCTATTCAGATCACAGGAGCAGCAGATATCCATTGCAAGGAAGATGGAGCTATGGCGGAGAATTGTTGACAAGGTCAACGCAGTGGGGCAGCATCCAAGAACAAGGTATGACATCAGGAAGAGGTGGAAAGACCTACCGGGAAGGTACGTTCCGTGGTATCAAGACACCAGGTAGCCGTACAGAGGACTGGCGGTGGACCCCCACCTTCTCCCCCACAACTAACAAGGGAGGAGCAAGTTTGGCGATCATGCATCCTGAGGGCCTCGCAGGAGTAACAGGAGGACTGGACTCTGGTAAGTCAAATCTTTACTACTACATCTCCCCAGCCTACCTGCATACCATCACATACCCCCACCCTCACCCTCACTCCCATGACTCCACCACCTCCCACATACCCCACCATCACAACAACAATGCATGGACACCAATCACAGACATGCATGGACACCCATCTCCAAAGCATGTCCAATAGAGAGACTCGCTGTAGGAAAGCACCATCTTGCCTGGCATGTTACCCCCATTTTTTCTAGTGTGTCAGTTTGTTTTTGCCTGTGTCACTGGGATCCTGCTAGTCAGGACCCCAGTGCGCATAGTTTGTGGCCTATATGTGTTCCATGTGTGGTGCCTAACTGTATCACTGAGGCTCTGCCAACCAGAACCTCAGTGTTTATGATCTGTCTGCTTTTAAAATTGTCACTGCAGGCTAGTGAGCATTTTCACCAATTCTGATTGGCACACTGTAACACCCTTATAATGCCCTAGTATATGGTACCTAAGTACCCAGGGTATTGGGGTTCCAGGTGATCCCTATGGGCTGCACGATAGGGAGCTTAGACAATTCTTACACAGGACTGCCACTGCAGCCTGAGTGAAATACAATCCACATTATTTCACAGCCATTTTACACTCCACTTAAGTAACTTATAAGTCACCTATATGTCTAACCGTCACCTAGTGAAGGTTAGGTGCAAAGTTACTAAGTGAGAGGGCACACTGGCACAAGCCAAGGTGCCCCCACATTGTTCAGTGCAATTTCCCCGGACTTTGTGAGTACGGGGACACCATTGCATATACCTATATGTAGCTTCACAATGGTATCTCCAAATATGGCCATGTAACATGTCTAAGATCATGGAATTGTCCCCCATGCTAAATTTGGTATTGGGGTGCCAATCCCATGCTTCCCCAGAGCACCAGCATGGAGCACTGGTACTGCCAAACTAGCTCTCTGGGGTTTTCTCTGCAGCTACTACTGCTGCCAACCCTCAGACAGGTTTCTGCCTCCCTGTGGTTTGGGCAGCCCGGTTCCAGGAAAGCAGAACAAAGGATTTCCTCTGAGAGAAAGTGTTACACCCTCTCCCTTTGGAAATAGGTGTTAAGGGCCTAAGAGCAGTAGCCTCTCCTGGCCCCTGGGAATGCTTTGAAGGCCACAGATGGTGTCATTCTTGCATAAACAAGTCTACACCGGTTCAGGGATCCCCCAGCCTCTACTCTGGCACGAAACTGAAAGACGGAAAGGGGAGTGACCACTCCCCTGTCCATCACCACCCCAGGGGTGGTGCTCAGAGCTCCTCCAGTGTGTCTCAGACCTCTGCCATCTTGAATGCAGAGGCGTGAGGGCCAAAGGGAGGCCTCTGAGTGGCCAGTGCCAGCAGATGACATCAGAGACCTCTCCTGATAGGTTGTTACCTGGTTGGTAGCCAATCCTCCTCTGAGGGCTATTTATGGTCTCTCCTGTGGGTTTCTCTTCAGATAACAAATGCAAGAGCTCACCAGAGTTCCTCTGCATCTCTCTCTTCAACTTCTGCCAAGGATCGACCACTGACTGCTCCAGGACGCCTGCAAAACCGCAACAAAGTTGCAAGATGACTACCAACAACATTGTAGCGCATAATCCTGCCGGCTTTCTCGACTGTTTCCTGGTGGTGCATGCTCTGAGGGCTGTCTGCCTTTACCCTGCACTGGAAGCCAAGAAGAAATCTCCAGTGGGTCGACAGAATCTTCCCCCTGCTAACGCAGGCATCAAACTTCTGCATCACTGGTCCTCTGGGTCCCCTCTCATCTTGACGAGCATGGTCCCTGGAACACAGGAGCTGGATCCAAATGACCCCGACAGTCCAGTGGTCCTTCTGTCTAAATTTGGTGGAGCTAAGTCCTTGCCTCCCCACGCCTGACAGTAATCCTGTATACTGTGTGAACTGCAGCTGCTACTGCTTCTGTGTACTTTTGCAAGGAATCCTTCATGCACAGCATAGCCCAGGTCCCCAGCACTACGTTCTGCATTGCTCAACTCACTGAGTTGACCACCAACTTCGTGGAACCCTCCTTTGTCATGTTGAGATGTCCACTGTGCTCAGATTTCTTGAATGCCTGTTCAAGTGCTTCTGTGGGTGCTGCCTGCATCTGCATGGGCTCTCTGTGCTGCTAAGCACCCCCTCTGTCTCCTCTTCCAAGGGGTGACCTCCTGGCCCTTCCTGGGCCCAGGCAGCACCCACTGTCTTCAACCACGACTCTTGCAGCTAGTAAGGCTTGTTTGTGGACTTTCTGCATGGAAACAACTCTGCATCCTCCAGCACACCGTGGGACATCTTCTACCTAAAGGAGAAGTTCCTGGCATCTTCCGTTGTTGCAGAACCTTAAGCTTCTTCCACCTGGAGGCAGCCCTTTTGCACCTTCATCCGGGGTTTAGTGGACTCCTGCCCCCCCGGACACTTGTGTGACTCTTGGACTTGGTCCCGTTCCTTTACAGGTCCTCAGGTCCAGGAATCCAACTTTAGTGCTTTGCAGTCAGTTGTTGCCTTTGCAGAATCCCCTATCTCGACTTTACTATCTTTCTGGGGTAGTAGGGTAACTTTACTCCTACTTTTCAAGGTCTTGGGGTGGTGTATCTTGGATACTCTTAGTGTTTTCTTACACTCCCAGCAACCCTCTACACTAGGCTTGGGGTCCATTTGTGGTTCGAATTCCACTTTTGGAGTATATGGTTTGTGTTGCCCCTAGGCCTATTGTCTCCTATTGCATCCTATTGTATTCCACAGTGCTTGCACTACTTTTCTAACTGTTTACTTACCTGATTTTGGTTTGTGTGTATATTTTGTGTATTTTACTTTCCTCCTAAGGGAGTATATCCTCTGAGATACTTTTGGCATATTGTCACTAAAATAAAGTACCTTCATTTTTAGTAACTCTGAGTATAGTGTTTCTTATGATATAGTACTATATGATATAAGTGGTATAGTAAGAGCTTTGCATGTCTCCTAGTTCAGCCTAAGCTGCTCTGCCATAGCTACCTCTATCAGCCTAAGCTGCTAGAACACTACTAATCTACTAATAAGGGATAACTGGACCTGGGACAAGGTGTAAGTACCAAGAGGTACCCAATATAAGCCAGGCCAGCCTCCTACACTCACCCAGGCCACAAAATCGCCACTCACACAAGGGCCAAGGTAATAGTGCAAACACATTAACACAGGGAAACACACCAATTGCACAAGATGGCGCCCACAGAAATAATAACAATTAATTTACATCCCAACAGGACCCCTACCCAACGTCACCGGACAGGAGGTGCCAGCCATATGCAGTCCCCCCACAGACGAGGCCCACAGTGATGACAGCAGCTCTGCATGCCTGCATGACGATGACCAGCCTGGCCTATCAGGGACCTCTGCACAGTCGGCTCCCCTGCCACAGTCCCAAACCACCACAGAACCTCCCCCCTCAGGAACCACCACCACAGCATCCACCCAGCGGGCCCATGCCGCTGTCCCCAGAACACGTCAAGTCAGCAGTGTGTCCACCACTACAGGGACCCCAGGCAACCCCACTAACCCAGGACGATCAGGGACTTGGGGTCAGTGGCAGTGGGCACACAGTTCAGGGGACAGAGGCACAGGACAACAGGAAAGCTGGGAGGACTGCTGTGCGACAGGGGGATGACAGGCCCAGGGATCCGACCCTCCACGAGGCACTCTCCAACATCATAGGAGCATACCACCATTCCCAGGAGACCATGGGCATGGTACTGGCCAAGTTTCAGGAGACCCAGCGGCTGCAGGAGGGACAATACATGGGGATCAGGGAGGACCTCACCAACATATACACCATCCTGGTCCCATTGCAGGGGTGCTTGCTGACATAGGTAAGACCATGAGGTGGGCAGTGGCACAACAAAGGGCCCCTGACACTAGCCAAATCGAGGAACACCCCTACACCTTCACTGGCGCTAGTGGACAGGAGGCCCTGCCCCAGGACCAACAGGCCACCAGCACCCCACCCCCTGCAGAAGGAGAACCACCGCGCAAACGTCCCCTGCTATCCAGGCAGAAGACAGAGAACATTGCCAAGACCCCCGCCAGGAAAAAAGACTCTCCTGATTATCACCCTTCTGTCCCACTCTGTCACCCTGTCGACCTTGAACTGCCATCACTCCCCTTCCTATGCCCAATTGGACAATGCACCTGTGATTCCGAGAAACTGGACTCTATCCTGGACATTTCTCCACCATCACCCCAGCCCCATGCACATACCCCAATACTCATTAGCCCCTAAATAAGCACCCTTTAAGCACAAACCAATCTGGAGTCAGTCTGATCTTTCACAAATGTATAATGACAACATTAGTAACAAATAGCAATGTAAATGTTAATTTACTCATACCAATGTATGACAGTTGTTGGGCAGCAGCACATATAGCTGAAGGCAGAATGGGGTACCCAAATCTGAAAAATGGAAATCCAAAGTGAACTGTCAGTGTCCATAGACAGAGGTTAAGAGGCTGACTTATACAATGTCCTACAGTATTCTGAAATGTGAGGAGGAGTTACAGTGTCTTACCTGTGTGTCACTGGAAGTACTGCATGATGATGTTCGTTTGGTTGTCAATATCTTCTTCCTCTGCCTCCTCTTCCTCACTGTCCACAGGCTCCACCGCTGCCACAAGACCATCACCAGGCTCATCCTCCTGCAGAAAAGGCACCTGACGTCGCAATGCCAGATTGTGCAACATGCAGCATGCCACGATTATCTGCCACACCTTCTTCAGTGAGTAGTATAGGGAGCCACCTGTTAGATGGAGGTGCCGAAATCTGTCCTTCAGTAGGACGAACGTCCTCTCAATGATATGCCTAGTTCACCCATGTGCCACATTGTAGCAGTCCTCTGCCTTTGTCCTGGCATTCCTCACTGGGGTCAGTAGCCATGAGAGGTTCGGTTAACCAGAGTCACCTGCAAATGTTGAGAGAAACCTGTTAGCCAGACACTCACCCTTGGGGACAACCCAATACCCATACAACTACTCATACTGTGTGGGGACCTTGGCCTCACATATTAGGCACACCCGGTGCCTCTGGAGTTGGCCCATCACATAAGGGATACTGCTATTCCTCAAAATGTAGGCGTCATGCACAGAGCGATGATACTTCGCATTCACATGGGAGGTGTACTGGTCCGCCAAACACACCATATGCACATTTATCGAATGGTAGCTTTTTCTATTTCTGTAAGCTTGTTTCTGCGGGGGGGGCAAATGCCACATGTGTGCCATCAATGGCACCAATGATGTTGGGGATATGTCCCAGGGCATAAAAGTCAACCTTCACTGTGGGCAAATCCTCCACCTGGGGAAACACGATGTAGCTGTGCATGTGTTTCAGCAGAGCAGACAACACTCAGGTCAACATGTTAGAAAACATTGGCTGAGACCTCCCTGAGGCCATGGCCACTGTTGTTTGAAAGGAGCCACTTGCCAGGAAATGGAGCACTGACATGACCTGCACTAGAGGGGGGATTCCTGTGGGATGGTGGATAGATGACATCAGGTCTGGCTCCATTAGGGTACACAGGTCTTAGATTGTGGCACGACCATGTCTGTAGGAGATTATGATGTGTCTGTCTTCCATTGTCAACAGGTCCACCAGGGGTCTGTACACGGGAGGATGCCGCCATCTCATCATCTGGCCCAGCGGTTGTGGCCTATGGAGGAGAACTGTGAGCAGAGGGTCATGTACCACAAAGGTTGCACAAGTGTGTCTGCAGTAATGTTCGTAAATCTGTGTGTGACGTTGTTAGTCTGTATATGTCCCAAACTGTGCTGTGATGCAGTTAGGTGCCATGGCATGTGTACCCCTGAAATGGAGCCTGCCTGACTTGTGAGGAGGGCCAAGAGGAAATTAGGTATCTTCGCTGGCGTTGTGCTATGTCGCGGTAAGCGGTCGAGGACCGCCGCCTAATTCAGCATTGGATATCATTGAGCCCTATATGTTCCAGAAGCCAATGACTATGTACGCCGGCGGTGACAGTACGTACCATCGCGGACGTGACCACCATTTTCTATCTGTTTATTCACTTGATACCTGACCTTCAACAGGAGAGGACCTACACTGCAAGTGCTGCTGTGACCTGTGTCTGGAAGCGTCAATGGCTCGAGTTTCTGGGGAAAGGGCCCCAGCCTGCACTGCAGAGGAGTTGTACAAACTAGTGGATGGGGTCCTCCCCAGTACACGCTACTCTACAGTCCTCAAGACAAACAGGTGAGTACACTGTGAGCATGAAGCGTGTGCAATGCCTGTTTGGAGTGGTGTGGATGGAAGATACATGTTGGGGGGGCTGAGGGCTGCATGTGAGGACGGTCAGTTTATGTGCGTCAGGGCATGGTTGGGAACTGGTGGGCAATGAGTCTGACGGTCTGGACGGTTGAGTAATGTCCTTTCCTCCTGTATCTTTCCTCTAGGTCACCACCCACCATAAGAAAGGTATTTGGCGTTCTATCGCCAAGGAAGTGCGGACCCTGGGGGTCTATCATAGATGGAGCACCCACTGCCGCAAGCGATGGGAGGACTTGCGCCACTGGAGTAGGAAGATGGTGGAGGCCCAGCTGGGGCTGGCCTCCCAACGTGAAAGGGGTGGCCGTCGCACCATGACCCCCCTGATGTCCCTCATCCTGGCGGTGGCCAATCCGGAGTTGGATGGGCGCTTGAGGGCATCACTGCAGCCACAAGGGGGTGAGTACAGTGTCATTAAGCCGACTCTGCATGGTTTAGGAAGTATCTGGGTGGGGTATGTGGCCTGTGGGTGCCCCTAGGCCAGGGTGAACATGGCAGTGTAGGTCCCTTGTTGGGCAGGCTCTGTGCCACTCCAACCCCAATAGTGTTAGTGGGCATCTACTACTGGGTAGGCTCCTGTGGGTTTCAAGTGTGCAGCTAATGGCGTTAGGCATTGTACCCCATGGGCTGGTGACTTTCCTACTAACTAGTAGTGCATGGCCTAGTGCATAGGGCTGCTCCCTGTGTGTTGTGTCCGCCAAAGGTAGTGGTGTTGCTGGCATTGACCATGCGTGTTCTATGTCTTTTCCCCTGTTCTTGTTTTGTCACCATGTCCTTCTGTGCATTAGCATCATCAGGCTGAGGAGCAGAGGCACAGGCGATGGAGGGAGCTGCATCCCACATGGCCGAGGAGGGTGAATCCACGGAGGGTTAAAATCACCAGGGGGACGCAGGGCAATGGGAGCTCCACGACAGGAACAGGAGGGGATACCAGCGACAGTGATTCCTCCTCTGAAGGAAGCTCCCTGGCGATGGCGGACACCTCTGTGCCCACCTCAACAACAGGTACACCCACCACCCCCCCCACCAGCACCGCCCTTCCAGCAGCCCCTCAGCGATTTTCCCGTGCCTGTTAACCCAGGAGGGTGGGCATCTCCTTCGCCCCAGGCACTTCAGGCCCTGTCCCAGTCAGCCCTGCTGCCCTCAGTGAGGAGGCTATTGACCTCCTGAGATCCCTCACTGTTGGGCAGTCAACCATTCTGAATGCCATCCAGGGTGTCAAGAGGCATTTGCAACAAACAAATGCATACCTGGAGGGCATTGATTCTGGTGTGGCAGCCCATCAGAGATCATTTCGGGCTCTGGCCTCAGCACTGATGGTAGCCATTGTCCCTGTGACCTGCCTCCCCACTCCAACTTCCACTACCCAGACCCAATCCCCTCTGCCTCGGCCTATCCCAAGCACACCATCAGACCAACATGCACACACATTAACACACAAAAGTGGATCAGGAAAACATAAGCACCACACATCACACAGGCACTCACACAAGCACCATACCCATGCACACATACCAAAATCCACTTCCTCTACTGTGTCCCCCTCCTCCATGTCCTCCACCTCCCTCCCAGTATTGTCTCCACTCAAACCTGAATGCACTACATCATCAGCCACTGCCTCCATCACCAGCACACCAATCACAACACACCACTTACGTGCAATCACCACCCCATTACCATTCACACATCCCCTGTGTCCTCTCCCAGTGTGCCTGTGATCCCTCCTCCCAAAGGCACACACCCACTCAATAGCCATCCACCTCACAACAGCCTCCAGCCCATGCACCTTCACCCAAACTCAGCAGATGTATACCTCCTACAACCACTACCTCTTCCTCCACCCCCACACCACCTACATTTTCCCGTCCCAGTGTGTCTGAAAAACTTTTCCTAGCTAACATTAACCTCTTCCCTACGCCCCCGTCCTTCTCCTAGCGCCAGGATGTCTAGATCCCACCCAGCACCTCAGCCACCAAATCTGCATCCGCTGTGGTCCCTGCTAGTCCGGTATGGACGAAGGGAGCACTAGTCAGAGCTGCCAGTGTGCCACCAACAGATATGAAGGACCACCCTATTTTGCCACCTGCAAAGGTCAAAAAGGGCCCAGCTTCCAGCAGGGGAAAGTCACACCACCCACCCAGCAAGGCCTTGTCCAAACACAGAGAGGACAGTGCCAAGGTCCCTGCAGAGACTGCCAAGGTAGGGAAGGGCCAGAAGCCAAAGGGCAAGTCACCTCAGGGCATGATGTCTCCTGGTGAGGGGCTGGCGACCACCATATCATCAGGGAAGGCAGCCACCTGCACTGCCACCTGTACTGCCACCTGCACCACCACTGCCACAACATCAGGCTGCAGCACCCTCCCCAAGGATCAGTCATCCAAGGCTGCCGGAGACGGTATGGTGTCTCCCCCCACCACAACAGACACTTGCACGATGGGCAGCACTGGCAGCATCTCCGCCGCAGCCACTGCCACCTGTACCACCATCAGCACCGCTACATGCACAGCCGATACCACTCTGTCGGATGCCAGCACCATCCCTAGTGGGCAGCCGTCCGAGTCTGCAGGTGACGTCCTGGACCCTGGACATACCACTTGAGACACCACCTCCAGCACTGACACGAACCAGCAATTGGCAGCCTAAGTTGCCACAGGATGGAGTGTGGCTCTGCCTCCATGGAGTATCATGCTACATGTTCCAGGTACATCGTATGGCTAACACACCCAGGTGAGAGGATGTCAACTGCCACAACCCAGGTGCAACATTACTGGGCACAAAGTCCCCTCCAGAACCAGTGAAGAAATGCATCCACTCCCCCAATCATTGGCTGGATGAAGCACTCTGGGCACAAAGCCCCCTCCAGAACCAATGGAGAAATGCATCCACTCCCCCAATCCTTGGCAGGATGAAGCACTCTGGGCACAAAGCATCCTCCAGAGCATGTGGGCAAAATACCCACTTGAGAGACTTGAGATACTGACAATGCAAACTATCACCTCCAGTCACAGATTTGGGTTTAATACATTGTGTTGTTTGCTTACCCCGTCACCACTGTTTAGTTCTAGCCATGTGCAAATCAGTCTTGACCTTGCTCCACATGGAAACAGTCCAGTCCAAACTGCCAGGCCAAGTCCTTCCTAGACCACAAACAGGCATCCTGGGCACGGTTAAGTGGATATCACCCCTCATCAGACAGGCTAGATTGAATATAGTGGCACAGTGAGTACAGAACCAACTTGTGGGAATACGCTTCCCACTTAGGCCAGCAAAAGCAAAAAGAGCAGATGACAGACAGAATGCTGAACAATGCAAACCTTCACCCCCCAGCACAGATTTGGGTTTAATCTATCATTTTTTCTACATACCACTCCATCCCAGTTTGGACCCAGCCATATTTAAATAGGTATTGACCCTGCTCCGTATTGGAATAGCCCAGCCCACCTGCCAGCCAGATCCTCCTTAAACTGGTAGCAAGCATTCTGGGACCACTTTTGGGGTATAACTCCTCATCAGCTAGGCTAGCTTGAATACAAAGAAGAAGTGAGCACCGAACCCTTGTCTCAGCATATCCTTCCTAATTATGAGAGCAAAACCAAAAAGAACAGATGACAGACGTGATGCTGAAAAATTCAGGCATTCACCCCCAGTCCCAGATCTGTGTTTAATCTATTCTTTTTTTCATTTATCATGCCACCACAGTTTGGTACCAGCAATTTGCAAATCAGCCTTGACCAAGCGCCACATGGGAACAATTGCAACCGAACTGAGAGACTAGGTCCTCCCTAAACCAGAAACAAGCACCCTGGAACTGATTTCAGGGGGGTTGCCCCTCATTAGCCATGCTAGCTTGAATATAGTGGCGCAGTGAGCACAACACCAAAACTGAGCATACCCTTCCCACTTAGAGCAACAAAATAAAAAAGAACAGATGATGAATGGAATGCTGAACATTTTAAATATTCACCCCAGTCACAGATCTGGGTTTAATCCATCTTTTTTTGCTCACCATGCCACCCCAGTTTGGACCCAATCATCACATTGCTCCACGTGGTACCAGTCCATCCTAAACTGCCAGGCCAGGTCCTCCCTGGACTAAAAATAACCATCATGGGACCCCTCATCAGCCAGGTCAGTCTGAATCCATTGGTGCAGTGAGCATGGGATCCACATAAGGGCATTCCCATCCCGCTTAGTGTGACAAGAGAAAAAAAGAACAGAAGATGGACGCAATGCTGAACAATGCAAACATTCATCCCCAGTCACCGATCCATGCTTAATCCATTGTTTCTTTTGCTCACCATGTTAACCCAGTTGGGATCCAGCCATATGCAGTTTTGTCTTGACCTTGCTCCACATGGGAACAGTCCAGCTTCAACTGCCAGGCCAGGTCCTTTCTGGACCTGAAACAAGCACCCTGATACTGGTTTCAGGATATCATCCCTCTTTAGCCCAGTTAGTCTGAATCGATTGTTGCAGTGAGCACCAGATCCACATCTGGGCGTACCCCTCCACTTAGGGCAACAAAAGCAAAAAGAACAGATGATGGACTGATTACTTAACAATTCAGACATTCACCCCCATTCAAAGGTCTGTGTTTAATCCATCATTTATTTGTGCACACCACGCCACCCAAGGTTGGAACCAGTCATCTGAAAAAAACAGTCTTGACCCTGCTCTACATGGGAACAGTCCAGCCAGAAGTAACAGGCAAGGTCCTCCCTAGACGGGAAACAAACATCCTGGGACTGGTTTTGGGAAAATCACCGCTCATCAACCAGGCTAGCTTGAATCCAGTGGCGGAGTGATCACGGCTTCCACATCTTGGTATACCCTTCCCACTTACAGCAGCAAAATCACAAAGAACAGTTGATAGATGGAAGGAATGAAAACATTCTAACCCATGACAGATCTAGTCCAGCCCGAGCCAGAAACAAGCATCCTGGGACTGGTTTTGAGGTATCACCCCTTCTAATCCAGGCTAGCTTGACTTTTACGAGGGGGAGCAGGGTGAAGACTGATTTGCATATGGCTAGTTGCAAACTGGGGTGGCATGGTTAGCAAAAGAACAATGGATTTAACCAAGATTTGTGATGGGATGAGTGTTAAAAGTTGCTAAAATCATCCTGAGTGGTCAGGGTATGACCAGACGTTGGTCCCTTGCTCACTGTGCCATTGGATTCAAGCTAGCCTAGCTGATGGTGGGTGATACCTTGGAACTGGTCCCAGGAGGCCTGTTTCTGGTTGGACTGTTCCCATGAGGAGCAGGCTCAAAACTAATTTGCTTTAGGCTGGGTCAAAACTGCAGTGGCATGACAAGGAAAAGAATGAAGAATGTAATCGAGACGTGTGATTGGGTGTGAGCGCTTGAAAAGCTTCATCACTCTGTCCATCGTCGTATATATATATGTGTGTGTGTGTGTGCATTTGTGTGTGTGTATATATATATATATATATTTAAAAAGCCAAAGGTGTCAGGTAAGTTATGATTAGGAAATATAAATGTAAAAAGAAACATTAAAAATTCACTAAAACCAAAGGTTTTGGGAACGTTGGAGTTAGGCTTACATTTCAGATTTACAAAACCATAGAAATTCAATAGGTACAGCTGTCTCACCTAACTATAACGTACACCCTTTCAATGCATTGCTTCTGACCTCACACATTACATTACTCATGATGTAGTCAGTGACATCACTAATGATATCATTGATGACATATATCCGCTGTGTGTCAGTGTTTTGTAATGTATGTTAGGCATAGCAATATATAATAAGTTGCTGCATAAGTTATATTACTAATTGTTCTATACCATAATAAGTGACAGTAATTCTTACGTAGGTGCTCTGAATGGGTATGTAGGGGTATCTACAACAACACCAAGTGTTCTTTATAACCATCATTTAGATACTTAATAAATAAGAATATCACAGGAACGCACTCATGATCTTACTAAAGTCTCTTTTAACATTTTGAACGCAGTAAGAAAGACACAGCGTCAACATTTTCCAAGAATAAGTGATGTAATTATGAACACAAAGTGCTCGTGATAATAGTGCTTGTGAACTGTTCAAGTAAAACACAGCAAAGGTACAAATAAAATGTCATATGGGCTACAAAAGTGTAAATCACATTTAAAAATGGGGAATCCCAACTTAGTCGTACCAATTGTTGACGTTTCCACCCTTGTTTACTTAAGGGTCATCATCAGGACAGAAAAAGAGGATGCAGTGCTGTTGAAAAAAAAAGGAAAAACATAAAAACATCAGATCAAGAAAAGAGAATGGGTAAAAGGAGGGAAACAATGGAGTCTCAAATGTCCACCAACCTTGAAGGTACTCCAGAAAGGGTTCTCACTGGGACTAAATAGTCAATCAACCCATCCAGAACCAACATATACCACAATTCGCAGTGGCATCTGAACGGTGTTGAAGAGTTCTATTGATCTAAATAGAAGTTCAAAACCTATTAGTAATCTCATTATGGACAATCCGATATGTTGTGAAAAAGAAAGATCATCAGAGGAACCCACCTTAAAATATTGCACTAATTAAGTTCCTATTTCGAGCCAATGCAGTCTTGAAATCAACATATATACCTACATAATTCAAACAAAATAAAATAAAATTAAAACAATGATTATAAAGACCCCTAAGTAACAATACATGCATCCATTAGAAATATAGTACTCACCTCCTAGTAACTTGGAGGAGCTCCTGAAGTAAGAGGCATGTTCACAAAATCAGCATCATAAGAAACTCGGAACCATATCACACACTAGGAGCTTGAATCAATTCAAAGCTTATGTTACTAATGAAAACAAAGGTGTTTAGCCAGAATTATCGCCCTTTGAATAGGTAGAGAGCGATTTTTACCAATTGCCTCTGAACTCAAGTGAATGAATCAATTAGTTTGCCACTAATATTTGTGAATAAATCGCTTAAATCTAAATTAAAACAAATATGAGCAAACATAATCACAAACTTAATCCATATTTGGTGGTCCTAACACCAGAAATCGGAAGAATAACTGCTTACTTATAGATTCCGAGATAACCTCCACAAACAATCGAAAACACCTGTTAGAGATGCAGAGTGAAGCATCTTATAGCAGAAGTGCTTCACGTCTTGCAACCAGAGAAAACTAGACATGTAGACTATAACTCATGTACGCAGCCTAATAGTGCCCCGGAGGGACTTGTCAAACCATTCAAATCTAGGGACATCAGAATACTTAAACTCAAATATTTTTCTTAGGTACATAGGCGAAATAAAGATTCCCAGTAACCTTCGTTTCTCCAGGGGGTGCCATTCCTGGTGTGAGAAGACACAGTTTACCCTGCCCGAGAGCACCTAACTTTGATATTTGGGGTTGTACAGAGGTCTCATTAGAGATTTCTGCTAATAAAAAAAGTGATTGTGCACAAGGAGAAATGTTTTGTTGTAAGTAGTTTTATTTTTTTGATTGGCGAATCTGTTGTGAACTGTCCTTTCATATATTTCCGGATCCAGATCCGGATTCTTTGAGGGTGGTGGTTTTCTAAAAACAAAAAATGTCTGAAACAAATAATTTTAGTAAAAAGCGCTTTAAACCTTGTTTTACTACATTTCCGGGATTTGCAATTATGTCACAATTATGTCGCAATTATATCACAATGTCATCACGAATCCCGTGTGACACAAGAACAAATGGCTGTGAATTTTCACATTCCTCCACCTATAGCAACAGTTTTATTTTTGTCCTGGTGCTTTAGAGTTTTTTTCATTATACAACATGTCTCTGCTCCTGAAGATCCAGCACAGGACCTTGGAAGCTATTCTTCTGTTGAAGATATTGCATCAAAAAAGGAGAGCATTGTATGGAAGGTTTTCACGATTCCATTTGTGGAGAAAAGAGAAGGTCAAGTACATGCTATGCAGCTAAATATTGTCCAGAGGAACTTAAGTACTCCTTTGGTACTTCTAGTATGCTGAAGCACCTTAAAACAACTCACCCTAGACATCTAACTTGTGTTGCGCATGGGAGCAGCAACCCTTCAACATCCTCAGTGGGCAAAGCTGTTCCTGGAACCTCTGGTACCGTGGTATCTCACCTTCCACCACGAGTTCCACAGTTTGCCACTTTGGGGCAATTTTGTCTCAAGTTGAAAACGTTTTGAGCATGGGAAAGCAGTCAATTTCTGCTCTTGTTGATATTTGTGACAAACGTGGCATTTTTATTTCTTTCCAAAGCTTTGCATTTTTGTGGATGTTTCTGAATTTTGTTCTAAAAGAACATGTTTTCCAGGTTTATTTTTCAAAAAAAGATAAACAATTGTCTTTAAATACAACAAAAGAAAACAATTATATTCTTACATAAATGGTGCTTGTTAGAACCATCTATTCTGGTTTAAGAAAAAAAAATGATATGTATGGTTGTAAAAATCTGAATAGGTTTTGTTACCTCCATCTCTGTGTCAGTGCGTATATGAGTGAGTGAGTGAGTGCAGGCATAAGTGATTGTATAAGTGAGTGATTTAGTGTGTGAGTGCCCTCTATAGGTGATTGAGTGACTGTGTGAGTGGGTGTATAACTGAGTGAAGCTAATTTGTGTGTTTGTTAGTGTTTGCATCAGTGTGTGCCTGGGTATGTGAGTGTATGCATCAGTGTGCTCCTGGGTGTGTCAGTATGTACATTGGTGTGTACCTGGGTGTATCAGTGTATGCATCAGTGAGTGCCTGGTTGTCTCAGTGTATGTATCAGTGTCTGCCTAGGTTCATTTGTGAATGCACAGTATGTGCCTGGATGTGTCAGTGTATGCATCAGTGTGTGCCTGGATGTGTCAGTGTATACATTAGTGCATAGGTCTTCAAACTTTTTGACATCAGGACCCCCTCTTAAAACTCTTTGGGCATAAGGACCCTCTCCTGAAAGTAAATTCCAGAACCTGGTACTCCTCAACATCTACATTCATAAATGTCCCCAATACCCACAGCAAATCATCATTACGGTGAAGAAATAATATTAAACAGTGTTTAGAAAACCAAAGGTCAGTGAGTGTGGTGGAGAGGTCATAGGTGTGGCGTAGGGCAGCGCCACAAGTCGTCTTGCAACACGGGCCTACGCCAATGTAAAAGTGCAGGAATGGACTATGTTTATGAAACACAGGGGCAAATTTATAAGGCCCTAGCACCACCATTAACATAATTATTGTTTACGTTAATGTGGCTCAACGAGGCCAAAATCCTTGCATCCTATTTACAGGGTGGAGCAATGCATGCATTGCACCACTCTGTAACCCTTTGCGCTACATTATGCCTACGCCAGGTTTAATGTTTGCAAAGGGGGCGTTCCCCCATTAGAGGCGTCGGAAAAATTGCGTAAAGAAATCTATGAGATTTCCTTGCACCATTTTTTATGGCACTTTTAAAGGGGGCTTCCATTCTTTAGAATGGGGCCCTATGTACTCTGCAGGAGTAGCACCAATATTTTGGCGCTACTCCTGCAGAGTACATCAATAATGTCATGAGAAATGACACCATTGCCCCTACCCTGCACCATTGTGCGCCGTACTTTAAATACGGCGCACACATGGTGATGGTAGGGGGTGCTAAGGAGCAGAGGGAAAGGGGCGCTGCACTCAGTGCAGTGCCACTTTCCATAAAGGCACCTTCCTGCACAAAAACAATCCAGAGAGGCATTTTCCTCTTTCTATGTGTGCAGTAGAATGCAACACACATGGAAAGAGGTAAAAAATAGGCAAAATGAAAACATTTCTCCTCATTACGTCTGCTTTGTGAAGACGTAAGGATTTAGCACTGCTCTTGTCTATGTGATTTTGAAAGTCTGGGACAGTGTCAAAATCCATGGGTGTTGCGTGGGAACAGCTACTGCAATGCCCATGGGACGCCTCCTTGGTGCCAGGTAAGCCAACGCAGCAGCTTGTGCTGCTTTGCCTTACTCCATAGCTATGAGGCCATGAAAGCCACATAGGGTGGTTTTGCATCACCTCAAAGGTATTATTTAGAGGCTTATGCTGCCAGAGCATCAATAAATTAATGCTTCTGAGATGCAAGCCTCTCATAAATAAGCCCCAAAATATTCTGTACGTTTTTTAGGTCTTTCACAGTCAGGTAGCTGCATAAATAATAACAGCCATCATAAATGAAAAATAAATAAAAGGAAGTTGTTACTCACTGGGAAATGCACTGTAGTGCATTCTGAAACCTCTATTAGTTAATGCACTTCAGAGGTCTGTGTGTAACTGGAGAGGACAGAAAGCACTGTGAATATGTAAGTCATTATGTTATATTTGCATTACACACAGTATAAAATAGACTACTACAAAATGTGCAAAATATTTACCATAAAATAGTGCTTCCAAAATATAGATTTTAGAAATATGCAGACCACAAGTGATAACAATTTCTTTTGACATAACTGTCCCTTCAACACCTCCTTATGGGTAGTAAATACTATGTAAATAAATACAATTACAATTAAAAGCACACACTTCACAGTTCAGTTGTAAACTATTTTTACTACCACTCAAAAAGAATAAGGACCTCATTACGACTTTGGCGGTCTTTAGGGAAGATCGCCACTCTGTTGAGTGAAATTTGGTCCAGCTGCGACCTCCAGTTGCTTGGTCAGCAGCCAGCTAGTGAACTAGACATCCCTGGTCTTTGGGTCTGTGTTGATTGTTACAATGAGAAGCAACATCACTACCTGGTAGACTTAGGTTTACTTTCTCCTCTAGAGTTGGGGAAGAAAGCAGACCATTGGGTCAAGACAAGGGTGACTAAAACAACCACTGGTGGGGGAGACCCAAAGAAAGAGGCCCCAGCCCCCCCCAGGTAAGAGGGGAGCCAAAATAAAAATAAAAATAAAGAGTCTTTTCAAGGCCCCCAAAACAAAAACCTGTACAGGAGGGTGGGTCCAGATACTCCTCACCGTCTAAGGGTGGGTACAAAGGGAAGAACTTTGATTGAAGAATAGAGGACACCAAACTGGAGACCCTAAAAACAAAAATGTGCCTCTTGTCAACCTGCAGTAAATGCAGATGCTAATCTCCATATAGGATCATAGTTGTGGCCTGACCATGTCAGTGAACCCACAGAGCCATCACTAGTCTCAGAGGGGGAGGGGTAGAATGATCCTGTGCTGCTTGGCCTAACAATATGCAAAAATGCAGGTGGCACCCTTTGATAAATGAGGACAACGTTGAAGTCTGGGGGACACAGGAGCTAGTTTCACTGTGGTGACCCAGCACTTGGTCCACTCTAATAATTTCCTGGTAGGAAAGTCTTATCCTGTCACCAGTGCTGACAGTGAGACAAAGTTCCATCTCATGGCTTTCGTAACATTTGATAGAAGGGGAGTAGTAGGTCAAAAAGTAGTGATTGTGTTCCCATCCATTCCAGTAGATTGACTGCTTTGAAGTGGCCTGGAGCATGCCCCCTGGGCTGAAGTAGAACTGAAGACTCATGCAGCCATGCTTGGGAACCCAGAAGGGGCCTCTGTTAAGACTAGGGCATAGTGCAACCTTCAGAGAGAAAAAGGAGAGCTGGATCCTGAAACAGCGTACCAACCTCCCAATAGAAAAGGCATGACGACTGGGGATCCAGATTCAAAACAGATCCCAAGTCAGAACCCCTCTTCTCAGGAAGAGGACATGTTATTCCCAGAAGGAACTAAGCTTGCAGAGCTTGGGCTTGCCACCTAGTGCTCCTGGACCCAGGGGGACCCTCCAGGGAGGTTATGTGCCAGGGGCAAATAACTGTACCACTCTTGAAGGCCTGAGGCAGTAAGCTACACAGGAATAAAAGGGTAGTGTCAGTGGTACCCACAGGGTTTATTTAGAGGATGGACACCTGTTCACTGAGGCCAGAGATCTCAAGCCTGCTGCAACCAGGAAGGTGGTAATACCTGAGCAGTTCAGAGAGTTTCTCCTTACTCAAGCCCATGACATTCTCCTAGCTGGAAATCTGGGCCAAAATAAAACTTGGAGCAGACTAGTAAACCATTTTTACTGGCCTAGAATGTCTCAAAAAGTTAAGGACTTTTACCATCCCTGTGTCACCTGCCAAGCCAGTGGCAAAGCAGATGGCTACTTAAAGGCCCCTTAATTCCACTTTCTGTGTTTGGGGTACCATTTGAGAGGAGTACAATTGATATTGTTGGCACCCTTGACCCTTATACAGCATCAAGACACAGATATATGCTATTGGTAATGGATGATGCCACTAGATATCCTGTGGCTTCACCTCTTAGGACCACCACTCCTCCTGCAGTAGCAAAAGCCTTCCTGGGTATTTTTACCAGAGTTAGGTTCCCTAAGGCGGTACTACTAGACACAGGGTCAAACTTCATGTCTGCATACTTAAAACACATGCGGCAGGAGTTTAGAGTGACATAGGTTCACTACACCATACCATCCACAAACAAATGGGTTGGTTAAAAGATTTAACCAGACCCTAAAAGGCATGATTGGAGTACTCAGAAGGAGATAGGAAGTCACACTTCCATGTCTGCCTTTTGCCTACAGGGAAGTGCTCCAAAAGGGAGTAGGATTCTCTCCAGTTTAACTTTTGTTTGAGCATCCTGTTTGAGGACTACTGAGTCTTATAATGGAAATCTGGGAAAGGCCTCGTAGAGAACTCAAGCAGGACACAGACGACTGTGCTCTTGGCCTACATTCAATGATGACAGAATACAAGGGTAAAGGAAGCCAAAATCTTTAGGCCAGTCAGGAGCTGCAAAAGCACTGGTATGACCAAAGGGCTGCTATGGTGGAGTTCCACCAGGCCGGAAAGTTTGGGTGTTAGAGCCTGTGGCTCCGAGGGCTCTCCAAGACAAGTGGTCTGGGCCCTATCCCATTCTTAGAAAGAAAGGGGAAGTTACCTACTTGGTTGACTTAGGTAGTCAATCCCTATTATGACAGAGCTGATGTGATCATGCTCATGGTTGCAGATGAGGGACAAGAAGAAGAGAGTGAGCCTCTCCCTGATCCCCTCTCCAGAAAACCACAAGATGACTCTGTGGATGGGGTACTCTTGTTAGCCATCCTCACAGAACAGCAGCAGGGTGATCGCAGGCAGCTCCTCAACCAGTGTGCTGCGTTATTCTCCTTGACCCCTGGGAAAACTGATTGGTGTACCCATGATGTGGACAATGGTGACAGCTTTCCTGTTAAAAAAAACATTTACAGACAGTCAAACCATGTCAGTGAGAACATCCAAAGTCAAGAAAATGTTGGATTTGGATGTCATTGAACCATCACAGAGCCCCTGGGCTGTCCCAGTAGTTGTAGTCCTCAACCTCACTCCAAAGTAGAGAAAAGGAAAATTAGGTTTTGTGTGGATTAAAGGGGCCTCATTCAGTAGCTAAATCTGATGCACACCCAATTCCAAGAGCTGATGAGCTCATAGATAGATTAGGGGCAGACAGATATCTGAGTACTTTGGATTTGACATCTGGATACTGGCAGATTATTTGACCCAGGAGCAAAAGAAAGGTCTTCCTTTCCCACTCAAAGTGGGCATTATCAGCTCACTGGTATACTTTTTGGATTGAAGAATGCACCTGCCACCTTCCAAAGTTTGGTGAACCAAGTCTTTGCTTACCTAGAATCCGTTAGTGTAGCTGATTTGGATAACATAGCTGTCTACAGTTCCACCTGGCAGGATCACCAGATCCACCTAGGAAAGGTCCTTGAGGCCCTGCAAAGGGCAAGTCTCACTTTCAAGGCCAGTAAGTGTCAGATAGGGCACGGTCAAGTTGTTTACTTTGGCCACCTGGAAGGTGGAGGCCAAGTCCAACCCTTCCAACCCAAGATCTAGACCATTCTGGCTCGGGAAGCTCCCACAACCCAGATGCAGGTCAGGGCATTGCTTGGATTGACTGGCTATTGTAGGAGATTTGTGAAAGATTATGGTACCATAGTAGTCCACTTCACAGAACTGACCTCCAAGAAAAAGTCTAAAAAGGTTAACTGGACAGTGAGTTGTCAATAGGCCTTTGACACTCTGAATAATGCAATGTGCTCTGCCCAGTCCTACAAGCTCCAGACTACTCCAGGCAGTTTAGTGTCAAACCAAATGCCTCAGAACTGGGGGTAGGAGTGGTCCTAGTCCAGACAAATGATGAGGGACATGACCAGTCTGTTGCATTTATAAGCAGAAGCCTACTCCTTCTTGAGCAAAAAGGGAGTGCCATAGAGAGGGAAGCCTTTGCTGTGGTTTGGGTCTTGAAGAAGCTGAGGCCACACCTGTTTGGCTCTCTACACATTGTTCAACCAGACCACAGGCTTCTCAGATGGCTACAACAAATGAAAGTTGAAAACCCCAAGCTGCTTAGGTGGTCAATTTCCCTACAGGGAATGGACTTGCAAGTGGAACACAGACCTGGAACTGCCCATGCCAATGCAGAGTGCCTTTCCAGGTACTTCCACTTAGATGATGAAGACTCTCTAGGGAAAGGGTAGTCTCATCTTTTTTCATTTGGACATGGTTAGCCCCAACTTTTGCCTGGTATTTGATGTGGTTTCAAAGTTGTTAGTGCCTAGGGACCCTGCTAACCAGGTTCCTTTTGGCCAGATCTCTTTCTCAAAACTGTCGTGATGCATTGGCACAATTGGCAACACCTTTAGCTGCCACTATAAGTCCCTAGTAAGTGGTACTTAGTTACCCAGGATATTGGGTACTAAGGTTAGGCCCTTGAGGACAGCAGCACAGATTGTGCCACCCTCTGTGACCATGCATCCAAGTGTGCCCAGCACTGCCATTGCAGGCTGAGTGTCCTGGTGGAATCCAAACTGGTACCAAGATTGGATTTACTGCAAATTGTACCCCCTGCAAAAGCTAACTATGCTGGCATAGTAGCTGCCCGGTCACAACCAGCCTGCCACCACCAGACAAGATTCTGGAACCCTGGGGTGAGAGCCTGTGCTATCTAGGTCCAGAGAACAAAGCCCTTCCTGATCAGAGGTGTTATACCTCCTCCCCTGGGAATGTGCACAGCCCTGTCTATGAGTTTCAAAGAGATTACCACCCTTGAAACTCGACCCCAACACTGCTGCTAGCAGCAAATGGCCACCCTCATTGTAAACCCCCACTTTTCGCTGAAGCAACAGTGGGGAAATTCAGAACGGACAGGAGGAGTGGAAACCCCCAGCTTGCACCACCCCATGGTGTTGCATGTGAGGTGACCCCTCCATTTCATTTTCCTCCATGGTACTGGTCACTCAACATCGGGCACCAAGAAGAAAAGTCCACTCTGGACTCCAAAAGGACCAGAAGGAAGCCCAAGTTGAGGGACTTCAGGAACCACCAGAACCATCCACCAGAGTGGCCCTTGTGACCTACAAGTGACCCTCAAATTGACCTCCCTCCTGCTTCCAATGGCACCTTTGCACACAGCTCTTGGAATATTATTTGCTCTGTGCCTGGCCTCCCTGAGTCTGGAGACCTAGCTATTCTCTAATGGTCCCCCAACCCTTGAAACCTCTATACTCCAAGGGAAACTCACCGGACTCACCTGGAAGTCCACCTGTGCATTGCTTTTCCAAGTGGTCCCCCCGCAGTCGTCCTGCACCAGCTCCAAGGACTTTTCAGGAGCTCTTCCCGTCAAAACCAGGAACTGCCTGAACTCCTCTAGCTGGCCCACAAGACTTCTTGATGACCTCAAACTAAGAACAAAATATGACATTGGTAAACACATTGCCTAAATTTATATGCATTTTTAAAGTGTTCTCCCATTGATTCCTACAGTGCGTAATTACGCACAAAAGAATATTTTTGCTAATCTTTAAAAAATAATTACTTAAAAACTGCTTACTTGATTTTAATGATCTTAGTCTTGTATAAAAACCTGAAGTATTTTTGTAAATTGGTCTTGAGTTATTCCTTTGAGTGTGTATCTTGCTTTCTTGATGCTGTGAGTACAACAAATGCTTTGTTCTTCTCCAAGATTGGACTAACTTTTCGACCAAGCTACCATAAAAATTAGAGTATTAAGTGGTCTAGGTTTCACCTCTGTAAACAAAATTGTGGTTTCCTGGTCTCTCTGCTTAGTGTGCCTGGTTTTGCACACTACATAGAGAGCCTGTCTCTTACATTTGGTGTCAGCAGTGGGATAAAGACTTTGCATTTGCTGGTACCACTTTAACAATGTGTGAGCACATGAACAACTCTCCAAATTGTCTTTAGCTTAAATGCATTTTTTTCAATTGGCTAAAAGTTTGTGCACATTTTTAAACTAACTGATATGGCCCTAGTTAGGTCCATACAAAAATAATTAGAGTTAAAAGTTGTTGCATAAGTTGCCCTTATCCAAAAAAGGTTCCAAATTTATGAAAAGGTCCCTACTTTAGTAAAGTAAACATGTAAGATTCAGAGATCCAGAGCCAGGAGAGCAACCTGGCCCCTTATATGGAACGTACCTATGCCCAGTTAAAGAAACTCTGCAAGCTGTTCAAAATTCCTACTGGACAACATGCTAAAGATGACTAGCTTAGATTCCTGGTAGCTCAGCATCAAAAAGCCCAAGCTTTTTGTCTTTGAATGTAAAAATATTTTTTGGGGGATTAACTGTGCCACTAATCTATTTTTTCTCTTCTTTATTTCTTATCTTAGTACCCAAGAGAAGGAAAACGGCTTTGGGGGTAGGTGGGGGAGACAGGGTGCTACCACCAGTGCAGCAGCTGTCAGATCTGCTGGCCCCAGTAAGTCCTACTGTTATATTATTATTATTTACCTAACTTTTACCTCTCGTTATTTAGAATGATTTTACCTTTATTCAATGTGCCTGTCTCCTTTTTTTCCTACTCATCTTTGTTCTAAGGTTTGTTATCCCTAAATTAGCCTGCTTTTTTCTAAATGTCATGTTTCTGTAGCTGACTTCTTCTTGTTTGTATTAGTCTGTAGCATTATTCTGCTATGTTAGTATTCTTTTCCTCTCCCTTATATATCTTGTGGACTGCTATAGTAAGACTAAGAGAACAGATTTCAGGGCACGTACTCTTCCATGAAGATTGTATTCTTTTCAACACATGTTTGTTGAGAAGGCTTTCTTTTTCTTGCTCATGCTCAGTAAATTGAGAGGGTGGCCATGGTCATGGTGGACCCCCTCAATGTTGTCTTATATGTATTATTCATTTATATAGTAGTATACCATACCAGAAGTTTCAATGACAGTACAGTATGGCTGGAAAATAGAATGAGGACTATCCCTTTGAATTTGCCAACCAAGACCTCATCATATGTCCTTGATTGACCAAATATTGCACCCCTTCTTTGCACTTCAGTGACTTAGCTCTGCTCCTTTGTTACAAAATGTTTGTGGTTGGCTTGTCTTGACTACCTGGCTTTTTTAACATACTTAACCTACAAAATTCCTACAGTGAATGATAGAAGATAAAACTGTTGTGATCTATTGCAGCTGTATTTTGTTGAATTTGTTCTAAAAATTAACAAGCAGACGCATGTCTGGCATCTAAAAGTTCATGTTTTTTCTAGCTGCACAGACCACCAGTAGTGGGGCCAGTGACAGCACCAATGCGCCGGACATAGCAGCAGTTGGAGGAGGAGAATGGGTGGCAGCAAGTACGGGCATCAGTAAGTCATAGTGTTTGTTTATGGATTATTACTACTATACTCACTGCATGGGCATTACTTGTGGACCTGCAGCTTTAGCAGCTACAGCAGGGGCTGAGTTCTTAATGGCCTCTTCTATCTCCTACCCAGCAGGCAAAAGCTCACAAAGAATGCTACAAGTTGTGAGTTGATGGAAAAGGGACCACAGAATGGACAGTTAAAAGGAAGGATGGGTGAAACGGTATATGAGTGAAAATAAATGTAGGAGTGTGAAAGGATGCATAGGTGGGTGATAGAAGATGCATTGGTGGGAGAAAGAATGGATGAAAGGGAATGTGTGTGAAAGGATGCCTGGGTGAGTGAAGGGTGAATGGGTAAAAGGATGCTCGAGTGGTTTCAACTATGGGAGGATGGGTAAAGATGCGTGAGAAAATAGATGAATGGGTGAAAGGGTGGATAGGTGAATATATGGATGGATGGATATATGGATGGATAGACAACACAACAAACAAGTCCTGATATGATAACCAAATCTAGCAAAAGTAACTTCTTCTGAGAGATGGGGAGCTAGTATTTATTTAAAACTAAGCTTAGAAAATCCTGTTGTCAGGGGAAGTGGAGTGGACATTGTTAACCTGAATGATGATGTTGACTCTTTGATGCAAGAGTGGGTAAATGAGGCTGGTGTAGGTATTGCTAAGGTCATAGAAGATCCTGCAGTGACTTGATGTCACTTTCACCACGTCAACCCTACCGAGAGTGTGATCCACTTATGGTGTAAAATTAAGTCACGCCTCAATAAATCACACAGCTTTGAGGAAGAGAGTTGGGGGTCTGATGAATGGATAGGGAAGGGGATTTAGGGAACGGTGTGACAAAGACACATACTATAAAGCAACAGTATTCATCAGGGTGCTGGGCAGCAGGCCATTGTTAATCTGTTGCGGAAAGAAGTGAAGGAATTAGTATAATATAGTTCATTTAAATGCATTGCAAAAAGTGCTTCAGCCCAGAGATCCCAGATAGTATATAACTAAATGATCTGTGATGTAGGTTTGAAAATTACAAATTATGGTGGAGTGAAGTGAATCCACCCAGGGCTAAAAATCATGATTGCTAAAAGCAAATTGATTATGTATTGCCAAAGTTGGGGGTGCATCTGCATTCTGCTCAGAATGTCTGTCACTGTTTGGTTCCTGGCTGAACCTGTCCGGTAGGTAAGCATGAGTGTTGAGCTTTTGCTGTTTGTTCACAGAGGAGAATAGAAGGCCTGCAGATCAAAAAACAGAAACTGTATTATAGAGTCAAAGAGAAGGATAAAAGGAAGGTAAGCTTCATGAGGAATCAGGAGTGCAGAGCAAGAATATAAGAGGAGTTTCACGTTTGAGCGAGTAGTGCAGCACATGCACTCAGTAGCATTTCCCAAATCATTGCACCTCTCTCAGGTGAACAGAGCTGAGTAGTAGGCCTCAGAGTCATCATCATCATGGTTTCCCTTCAAAGTTTGATTACTTCCTTCTTCTGGCTGGTGAGGTAGTCCACCCTGAGTCCTTCCACCCTCCTCCCAAGTCTGAGTAGCTCTGTCCCAGTCCTGATCCTTGAATGTCAGACTGTAGTGCACTGCTGTTAAAGAACAAGTAAAGAAACAGGAATTAAGTATTTTGTTGTTAACTAACGTGACTGGTCTGATTTCTGAAGAACCAGAAAAAAAGAAGTGGACCCTGCAGGTAAATTTCACCAAGTTTAAAAGGTCCATTCAACTTCAGGAAAAATGATTAACGATCAGTCCCCAGACATTGCAAATCATTGAAATCACGTTTGCTAATTATTTGAACACCCTTCTTCACTCTCTGCCACAACATAAATCATCAATCATCAATAACAATCACTCAATATTATATAATCACTCATTGGTGCAATAGTTAGTAGTTACCTTTTCCATTCTAAGTGCGGTGTTAGGTACACAATTGTATCTCCTATGTGATGCAGACAACACACTGGAATTTGGCATTGGCACTTGCAGTCTTGTAGATCAATGATCTTCTGAGGCACCCCTGCTAGGTGATAAAAAAAGGATAGGCATGCAATGGAGGCAGGCATGGTGTCTAATGTCCTCAAGGGAATATAGAAGGTTCTTCACTGCACACTGGTCTAACTCCAATCCGGCCACACATGTGATTAAAAAATGGTATGGCAGCATAAATCAGGTGCAAAAATAATGTTCCACTAAATACATCTTGATGGGTTTTAGTGGTCAAAGAAAGATGTTCAATGATAAATGATCAAAAAGTACTATGGTGACATACACAGTCAGGTAGGTAGAGTTTGTCCTTAAAGTCAGGTGGTTCACCTAGATATTAGTAAGCTAACACATGATTCTGATAAATCATCTTCTTCCTGTGCTGTTTCAAGAACGGTTTTAATCATGTGGTATGAAATGTTGGTTAATTTTTATCATGGTCAGTCTCCCCACAATTTGAGGTAAGAGATTGATCCTTCTCACTGTGACAACTGCCCCAGCTGCACTGAACACACACTCAGCAGACACACTAGCTATATGACAAGCCAGGCACTTTACTTTATTGCAGCCTGCTGAGCACTAGCCACTGGAGCATCTTCACAGACCAATACACCAATGTGTTTTGATCCGCATTGACCTATTTTGGGTCATCCAGATACTTCTGGAACATCTTCTCAATATTCATTGGTGCTGCCACTTGCTCAACCTATTTTGTCTTTGACTTTGCAATGGACTTAAGACCAGCCACTTGAAACCAAGCCAATGCAAAGACTGAGTATAATTTGTCTGTTCCTTTAGGTGTGTCTTTGCTGTTGTTCCTGTTGCCAGTGCTGGCTGCTGTGAGACAATACTGCACTCTCAGGAAGTTGAAGGCGGCACCCCAGAGCTTCTGCCCGGGAGCAGGACTCTAGTGATTTCCAGCCATTCATCTTCCAGGTCTCCGGCGTGCTCAACAATTCACCTCTTGTATTTTGAAACACTCCCTTCAGAAAAAGGAATGAAAGTGGCCAGAGTTTTTTGTACTGTGGATCATGTAGTGTGGCACAGATGTACTCTTTGGACAACATGATTGCATTTTGCAGCCTTGCATTACAACCCAAGCAAAGGATTAGAAAGTCTCAACCAAGGCATGTGCTTCTGCATTTTTGTTCATACCTGCAAACCTTACAGACACTTTCTTTAACTGGTCCTGTAGCAGATTCAACAATGGGATAGCTTGGCCCATCACACTGTCCTCCTTTCTAACTTCCCATGGGAAAACCTCAAACGGGTGTAGCATCTGTGTCAGGCATTTGACTAGGCCCCATTTGTCAGCATCCATGGTCATAGCGTTCCCAATTACATTCCCTTCCCTTTGAATGACATAGTCAATGATCTGTCTATACTGCTCAAATAGATGTTGCAACATGTAACAGGGTGAGTTCCAATGTGTTAGCACCTCCTGTATGAGGGCTTTAAATGGTACTCTAGTAGCACACTGAATAATCATTAACCCTTTAAGGCTTTAAAAGTATGGCTGAAATGAGTGTAGATGCTTCTGTGGATAGTCAGTATATTGCTGATTATGTCTTTTTTTTTAAAACTCCTGCACAACAGGTTGATGCAATGCGTCAAACACAGACCCCTGAAATAGCCACCATCTCACATGGCCTTGACTATATTACTGCCACAGTTTGTGGTAGCAAATGTAAGTCTGAGATATGTTTGTCACAGCCATTCAAGCACCTTGCTGTTAAATTCACCCAAGATGTTTACAGCTGTATAGGATTTCTTCATTGCAATCATCGCTACTGTTGCATGCAGCCGAACACCCTTAAAGGAATATATTCCCTTAAAAGTATATTCAGCCCTGAGACATTTAGATCTGTTGCCTAACCCCCCCAAAAGGGATCCATTGTGCAGCGACACACATGTAATCATTTCCTTGACAACTGGTCCACGTGTCTGTCATAAGGTGGATAGTATGAACAGCACTTTGGTGCAAAGCTTGTCCAACCAATTGCAGCATATCGTGATGGAGCACTGGAACAGCAACTCTGGCAAAATAGGTCTGACTTGGAGCCTTGGATTTCAGGCAGATGGCCTCCACAAATTCTGAAAATCCTACTCCTTCCACAAAAGAAAAAGGGAGAAGGTCCAAAGATATTTTAGCCAGCCGCCCATTGTACAAGCGGGCCATTGGTGGTTGCGGTCATAGGGCCTCTCCTGCCTAAACAATCCTGCAGTAGTAGCCTGGATTTTCTTCTTTTCTGGGGCCACCAATGCATGTTACTTCCAAGAAGTAGGAAGTAGTAGACTCAATGTGCCTCTTAAGGCAGTCACTGTATGCAATGGTGTCTCCCTCTGACTCTGAGTCTTGTGGAATTTTGAGGTCGCTGAAGTGGATGATGCTAAAGTGCTGCTGGTGACATGGCTTATTTGCATAAAGATGTCACCCTCTTCTTCCTCATGATATCCCACCATACTTAGACTGATGTTTCCTGACTCAACTCACCTTCACTAAGACCACGTTCAGCAATTTTTTAAGGTGTTTCTCCCACTGGATTGCATGATTTTTTTTCATATGGCTCTTCTGGCCTCCAGTACCATAGTGTGATCTAGGCTTACCTCGACAAACACTTGTGTGACAAATGAGGCAGATTGCAATGTTTTCCTCCTGCTTGCTAAGCATAAAAAAGTTCTAAACTGGGGAGGAGTACTTTCTTATTGTGCCACTCCCAATGCCTGAAGAAGAACTGGAGGTAGGTGGGTGTGTTGATTGCCTCTCTGCGGGGCATACTTCAACTGAGGTAGAGGTTGGTACAGGTCTCAGCTGGGATTTTACAAATATGAAAACTATTAGTGGTACCTGTGCCACATCGCCTGAAGCAGGTTGAATAGGAGGGGTAATGTCAAGCTTCTCTGTGCCAGCTTTCATAACAATGACTGGCTTATCATCATCCTCCTAGTTAACCCCTTCTAAAATTCTAAGGTTTTCAGGAATTTTTATTTTACCTTGGCTCTCTTGGTATCTCCCGGTCTCTGCTAGGGTCCAATCCATGTCCAGATCATCATCATCAGAGGGGGTGTTTGGAGAGGATGTTAGAGTACCCTTCCTTTTTCCTGTTGAGCTGAGGATTCTGAAAGAGGAGATTCTTGCTTGGCAGAAAACTCAACCTCCTTTTCTGCTCCAACTTCAGGAGGATTTACTATTTCTGGCTGCGGCTGCTGTCCACTTTGCTCTGCCTCCTGAAACGATTGGGTCCTACATTTAAAAAGGGACAAATCCAATTCAATATCACTGCTCATCATGGTCACCATGATTGCAGTGACTACCTCACTGACAGACATGGTCTTGGGCTTAGGTTGGGGCGGTGCTTGGTGTGGGAGTGTTGCTCATTGGTTTCTACTAGGAGGCCGGTGTGGCAGACACATGTCTCCTGAAAAAGGTTGTGGTTGGCACACCGGTGGGGTAAGGCTGCTCTTTTTATTGGCCACTTTCCTGGCAGACCCTTCCTTTGGGGCCATGTTAAATCTATCAGTTAGCAGTGGCACTGACCTGCAGAAGCAGAAGAGATTGGAGGACTGACGCTGTGTTATGTGTGGTCACATATTTTGGACAGACCTTCAGTTTGGCAGTACTGTGGGTGACGTCTCTTCTGTTGTGCACCTAAAAGCAAACATGCAACAAAGAAACAAATAGTGAAACATGGCATTTTTGCAGCTTGAATTAGTACAGATAAAGGCAAAATCATTTAGTGTGGTTGGTTACTGAGGTATTAACAACTATTTATCCAACTATTTTAAAGTCAATGCTCTTGGTGTGTTCTTTGAGGGTCTTCTTTAGATGGGCTTTTGTTAACGCTAGATCAGTTAGACACTCTTTGGTCAATTTCATTGTGTTCAAAGCCCAGCCAAGATACCTAGACCAGTTGCTCTTTGAATCCTGAAATATGGCATGCAAGGCACCTTTAATAGAGACTGATTCCGCTGAGGTCACATGAATGTAGTATTTTAATAGATATTTCTTAAACTCGATGTCCATCTTGGCTATGCCAAATTCTAAATGAATCAGTGAGCGCCTAGGGATTTGGAGAGTCTTATAGATTTTCTGTAAGTGGCAAAATAGCAGCATGCCAGTGTTTCTGCAAGCATACTGGGAAATGCAAGGTGTCTGTAGCATATCATGGGTAACAATTAGGCCCTTGAAAATATTTGAATACCCTATGCTGTGGTACTCAATAAACGGTAGTGGAATTTAGTTAAGGCAAAAGCTGTTTGAGATGCCTTTTGTTCCACAGCCCTTGCATTCTAAAAGTGTTAAACCTGACAGGTCTTGGGGTGGTTTCCAAGTACTTTTTTTTGCTTCTGTCCCCCTGTTTTTGGATCTTGTGTCATTATTTGTTTTTTACTGGTTTTGATACTCTGGGCACTTTACCACTGCTAACCAGTGCTAAAGTGCAAGTGCTCTATGTCACAAAGATACTGATAACTGGGTTTCCATAATTGGCACATTTGATTTACTGGTGAGTCCTTGGTAAAGTGCACTATGTGTGTTCAGGGCCTGTGAATCGAATGCTACTAGTGGGCTTGCAGCATTGATTGTGCTGCCCACATGAGTAGCCCTATAAACATGTCTCAGACCTGCCATTGCAGTGTCTGTGTGTGAAGTTTTGCACTGCCAAATCGAGGTGGCAAGTGTACCCACTTGCCAGGCCCATACCTTCCCTTTTACTATATGTAAGTCACCCCTAAGGTAGGCCCTCTGTAGCCCCTTGGGAAGGGTGCAGTGCATTTAAAAGGTAGGACATGTACTGTTGTGTCTTACATGTCCTGACAGTGAAATACTGCCAAATTAGTTTTTCACTATTGCAAGGCCTATCTCTCCCACAGCTTAACATGGGGATTGCCTTTAAATATCTTTTAAGTGCAGGTTCCCTTTGGGGGCAGATAGAGACTTGGAGTTTGCGGTCTTTGAACTCACAATTTAAAAATACATATTTTGGGGAAGGTAGTTTTTAGAGTGTCTGTTTGAAAATGCCACTTTTAGAAAGTGCCCATTTTCTTGCTTAACCATTCTGTGCCTCTGCCTGGCTGCTGAATACACGTCTGGGTCAGACTGACAGTTGCGCTGTTTGTGAATTGACTCAAGACAGTGAGACAAAGGGGGAAAAGGTGTGTCCTGGATATCCTGATGAGTCTTCCGGAGCTAGAGTGGGAGGGAGGAGCTGACACCTGCACTTGAAAAGGCTGTGCCTGCCCTCACACAATAGAGGTCTCCAACTCCCTAGTCTGTGTCTGGGGCTGGACAAGGAAGAGGCAGGGTCTTACGTACTGCAAAGACTTTCCTTTGAAGTTTGCCTACTTCAAAGGCAGACATAAGTATAAGTAGTGGGCCCAAAACCACAGACTTTAAGATTACTTCTGGATCGAGAGGAACCTCTGCCAAGAAGAAGAGCTTGATGCTTGAGGAGGACTTGCCCCTCTGACTGTTGCGTTGTTGTACTGGCCTGCTGCTGCTGCTTCTGCCTGAAGAGGAAAAGGTCTGGGCTTTGCTTTCAGAAAACCTGCTTGTAAAGTTTCTCCAAGGGCTTAGACTGAGCTTGCCCCCTTTTTCGAAGTCCCAAGGACATCAAAGACTTCGGCTTCCAGTGACTGGGCTCTTCTGCTGAGAGTCCAGACTTGCTAAGTGGTGGCAAATCTAGTCCCTGTGCCTATAAAAGTGGAAGGTGGTAACCTGCGGGGAAACTCCATGCACCACTGTGTGTGCGGAGGAAATTAACGCATCGGCTCTCCTGTGGCTGAAAATTCAATGCAGCTCCTGCCTAGTGGCTGGAGAATCAACGCAATGTCAGTTCTCGATGTGGACCCTTTGCACAGTGTGTCGGAATTTTCCACACATCGACCCTGGCCATCAAAATCTTCAACATAACCACACAGACCTGAGGCTGCTTGTGTGAAAATCGACACATCCCTTACCTGTAAGGAAAGAATCAACACATCGCTTACCTGGCAAAGAAAGGATTGACGTAGCGGCCTCACTTGTGAGTAAAGCATCAAAGCATCACTTGCTTTTCCTACTCACGCTTGTCCATGCGGCTTTATATTTGACACTCAACAGGTACTTTGTGCTAAAACAACGCATCCATTGATTTCTATGGATTAAGACTCTTCTTACTTCAAAAATGTATATATTGGCTTGTGTACTTCGGATTTTTGTAGTTTTGGTCTTGTTTGATTTAGATGAACATTGACTATTTTCCTAAACTGGTGTGGAGTCTTTTTTTGTTTTTCACTGTGTCACTTTGTGTTTTTGTACAAATACTTTACACGTTGCCTCTGAGATAAGCCTGACTACTTGGGCCAAGCTACCAAGGGGGTGAGCGGGGGTTATCTGAGATGTGTATTTCCCTTACCCTGACTAAAGTGAGAGTCTTTACTTGGGCAGGGTATAAATTGACTGCTAACTAGAGAATCCATTTCTAACAAAAAGTATTTGTCACTAACCAAAACCCAGACACCAAGATAGTTATATTTGCAGGTGGTGCTAATACTTAAGGGGGCTAGCTGCCATTTTAGCTTATATTTCTTGGGTTTTGGCCCAAATATAATGACTTTTGTTTTTGAGGCATTTGCAAGCAGAGAGTTTTTAGTGTTGTATAGATAAAGAATACCCAGCACCCTCTTCACACCGATTTGTGTCTGATATAGAATAACCAGATTATCTGCATACTGCATGATCTGTAGTTTGGAGTTGCATAGATTTTGTGGGAATGTATTTACCTTCAGCAATTCTACCCCTAAATCAGATGTATATACATTGAACAGAGTAGGCGTCATAACACATCCCAGCTTCAGATCTTTATTAGTGTTTACTTTGGTCATGGCATGAGTTGGTGATATCTTGATGCACACCCAGGTATTTGTGTATACTAAAATCTGCCGTTTCAGGCCTCTTGTGCACCAGCCTGTCACGTGTGCAGTGCACATGGGGCAGTTCAGTGCACAAGAGGCCTGGCAGCTTTCACTGCCCACTGCCCTGGCTTGAATTCAGGCAAAGGTCATAGGCAGCAAAAGAAAGCTGTAGTTTCAGGCCTCTTGTGCACCGGCCTGTCCTGTAAGCACTGCACACAGGACTGGACAGTGCACAAGAGACCTGAAACTGCGGTTTTCACTGCCAAGGCCCTCTCTTGAATGCACCTGATCTCAGAAGCACCAAGCAGGGTCAGGCCTGGCTGACCAAGCCAGACCCTTCTTAGAGCTTACGAGATCTGGCACATTCAGGACTCCGCAGGTCACGGAACTCCACCTCCACGGAATACCACAGAGTTGTTTTTCAACTCAATGGAATTCCGCTGAGTAGGACTCTGTTAACTTCACCCAGGCATTGATAAAGGCTAATTTCCTGGGTGGTCTGGGTGCATTTATCCTTTTTTGTCTTACCTCTATTGGCAGAGTCAGACCAGGGTTTACTAATACTGGAGGTCTGCCTGAGATGTGTACATCTTGTTTATGTAGATCCGGATATTCAGGCAGTTTGTTTACCACTGCCTTTGGGTTGAAAATAGGAAGAACGTCAATGCTTCCATTTTCCCCTTGTTAACCTCCCCCCTATCAGTCCTTGCGTTTTTAGTCATTTTTGCGGAGATTTGTGCAGCATCCTGTGTTTTGTGTATGCCTCTGCTCTTCCTATTGCTGATTTTCAGAGATTGACATAGTCATTTCTTTTGTCATCATGACAGGGGCATTTGAACAGTTTCTGTCAATTGTCTGCAGGCTGCGTTCGCTGTTTCCTCTACATTATCACTAGTATTATCACTTGTTATAGAAGCATTGTTTACCATCTCACTGGAGGTAGCCTCATTATACATGTGCACCTCCTTGCGCAACTGCCTATTTCTTTCTATTTTTAGTTGCATGCCCCACATTGTGTATCTATGTTGTGTCATCTCAGTAGGGACATGTAGAGCTACATTATGTGCTGTATTTTGAGGCTCTAGAACCAGATTATCAAAGCCCTCTCCAGAGCCACTCGTTGAGGACTAGTTGCATTGTGCTGCATTCTCCTTCCGCACTTGTTCGCTTTCTGTGGGTGTTATTCCGTCTTGCGCTGTGCCAGAGTGAACTCTTTTAAAGTGTTTAACCAGAGAGGATAACAATTCCCACAAAGTGGCTAACTTATTGATTATGGCATTGCCCGTTCCAGAGTTTCGGTCCTTTGTGTAAGTTTCTCAAAGGTCAAACTCCTCATTAAGCAAGTTCAACTTCTTTTTTTTTCTTCGAAAATCTGTTTATAATTATTTTCAGCCATGTCGCAACATTTTGACTTTTACATCACCATTAGTACAGCAAATATTTATAATTGCAGGTCATGCTGTGTAATTGTACCATGGAAAAGCAGACATCAAAACATACTGACTGTTGACAATTAGATCTCCGAGCGGAATTCTCAAATGCGCTCTACCAAAACTTACATACAGCAGGATATTGACACTAAATGCAAAAAATCCATGCAAAGAAATTTTAGTTCTCTTGAATAACCTGCAGGGCAATAGATGCCACAGTGCCCCTCTAATCTTTACGCAAAGATCAATACATTCTTGCAGAGTTGTTTATGTAAATACTGGTCCTAAAGCAAGCAACAGATAACAATAGTAACGGTTTTAAACAATGGAGTACTATATCTTCAAGTGGTTGACATTTATATGAGCGTGCCTTTGTGCGTGCGGAAACCCCTCTGTGACACATATGTGTGCCAACATATGACGGGAACATACCTAAGCACCAGGCGCCCGCTGCCTGTATAGAACCCACCTGCACCTTTAAGACAGAAACTGAACCAACGACTAGTGCACAGGCATGCTCCACTGCGCGCTCCTATCTTTGAATTGGGTGCATTTCCATCACAGTTACTACTCTGATTCCTCCACACCTGAGCCTGGTCCTAGGCCCTGCAAATGTGCCATCATCATCTCTCAACTATCTGACAACGGATACCTGCGCAACCCCAGTGCATCCTCTCGTCTAAATGCCACCCCCTCCGCACTTGCCCAGCTCTCAAACAAACACTTCCAAGCCCGCTCAGTTGGCGCGTCTGCTGGCTTCCACCTACGAGTTATCAGCCTTCTAGCTGTTACCAAGCCTAGGTCCAGAAATCTTGCAGCAGCTCTGTGGCTCGTGCCACTAGGAAAGAGGCCCACTACACAGACCTCCCATGTGAACGGAACTGAACGTGTTGTGCACTCTGACAAGCAGTCTACTACTGCTCTCCAGTAACAGTGTAAGGAGGGACAGGACCATAGCATGTCAATCATATCTGCATGAATGATATAGAATTGTATCAGGCGAAATCTGGAGTTGCAGGGTATATTGATGTGGCTAGAGAGAACAGTTCCATTGCGTGTCTGTGAATGGGGTAGCCGAATCAGTGTCCCAAGATGCACAAAGTGTGGCGTACTCTAGGGTCGTGTGCATGCGCAGCGCATTTGTGAACCATCTAATCAGGTGTCGTCTCTGCCCCATCACCTGTATGTATTGTACCAGCAAATGAGTTGGGGGCGTATCGACAGGTCACCACACCTAGATGATAAAGATCACAACAGCGAGTTATATAGCAGGAACTGTCCCACAGGAAGGCCAGTCTCCTGGACCAGTTCGGAAAACAAGAGCAGCTTACCATCATTATACAGATCGCCCAACGTACACAGCTCCACCACATGCCACTCACGTAGTTCAGCTCCTGACATGACTTTGGAGCCTTGAGGAGCACCCAGCAGTGCCAAGGCTGGGGCGAACGGAACATTCCCCCCTGCAAGGCGCAGGGACCTTCGGTAACAGCTGTGGGCCACCTTAAGGAAGATCTGCCCCGGAGGGGCCGCGTGTGTGAGCGGGTGAAATAGGTGCAACACCTTCATGAGGGACCAGGGGCCCTCAGTAGTCTCTGTGTCTGTAAGATGAAGGCCTGCTAGCCATTTGGACACCCACTGGAGCTGAGAAGCCAAGTAATAATGTTCCAGATTAGGAGCTTAAAGCCACCCCTCTCCAGCGGCATGTATAATTTCCTAAGCGCAACTCTACAGCGCCCCCCATTCCAGATAAATTCTCTCAACTTGGGCTCCAGGCCCCTGTAGAAACTGACCGGGATATAGTATGGGAGGTTGGAGAAGTAATACAATAAGCGTGATAAGATGATCATTTTTAGCAGTGCTATCCTGCCCGCCACCGACAGCAGTAGCATTTGCCAGAAAGCCATTTGGGACTTAATGGAGGACACCGCTCTCTTGAGGTTCCCATCAAATAAGTCTTCTTTATGGTGGTAAATACGTATGCCTAAATATCTGAATATGTGGGGTTGCCAAGGAACAGTATTTCCATAGAGACAAAGCTCTAGATTTGGAAGCGTGGGATCAAAGGGGAAGAGGAATGACTCAGACCAATTAACCCTGAGTCCAGAGAGCAAGGCAAACTGCTGCAGTAGGGTCCTGACCTCTGGTGGGACGCTTGTGACATCTCTAAAATACAGTAAAAGGTTGTCAGCATATAGCGAAGCCACATGCAGGCCATCTCCCAGAGCAATTCCCCTACAGGAACCCTTGTCACGTAAAACCACCGCCAATGGTCGAATGGCGAGGGAAAACAGCAGCGGGGGATGGGGACAACCCTGCCTTGTGTCTCTGCACACATTCACTGTCTCCGAGATAATCCCCACTCTGACCCGGACCTGAGGATTAGTGTATAGCAGTTTAATCATGCGAAGAAAAAGGGGCCCAATGCCAAATCGCTGTAAGACCTCAAAAAGGTAAGACCACTCTAAAGAATCAAAAGCTTTCTCAAGGTCAAGGACAAGGCATCCCGCCAGTGGCCAGTCCCGTCTCGAATAATGCATGACACAGAACAGCCGCCTAATGTTGTGTGATGTATCTCTTGCAAGTACAAACCCGTTTTGATCTGGGTGCACCAAGCCCGGTGTCATAGGTACTAGATGCGTTGCTAGGGTTTTGGCCAGTATTTTATAATCTGTGTTGAGCATTGCCAATGGACGGTATGAGCCCAACTCCGTTGGGTCTTTGCCGGGTTTGTGAAGGGATACAAGCATCGCCTCATTCTGGGATGTCGACAAGAATCCCCTCTGCACTGCCTCTTCATAGACACGGAGTAGCTGGGGTGCAAGGGTTGAAGTGAACGCCTTGTAAAAGTTGCCCGGCAAACCATCCGGGCCTGGTGTCCTACAAGCCTACAGCTCGTGGATACTGGCCTGAATCTCAGTGAGGTCAAGAGACTCCTCCAACGTATTCTTCTCAGCAGCCGTCAGGCAAGGAAGCACAACCAAAGAGAGAAACTCAGCGCAGGACCATCGATGGGGAGTCCCAGCTGAGATGTACAAAGTCTTATAGCTCTGCGTAAACGCGGAATGTATTTCCAAAGGTGTATGAAGTAAGCTACCAGTTTCTGAATAAATCTTAACAATTGGGCCGTGATCATGATCACTTCTGGTCAGCAAAGCAAGAAGCTTGCCCGATTTGTCTGCTGAGGCATCCGTGTGCGCCGAGTGAGCAGCATAATTTAAACGACGCAGCCGCTCGCGAAGGGATAAGCGCTCAGCACGGACCTTAGACAACAGAGCCACTTCAGGGGGGCTTCGAGTAGCCTCCCTCTCAGGGCACAGCTGGCTCTGCTCTATATGGGCAAGGTCAAGCTCAACCAAGTGACGTAGATTCAATTGTGTCCCCATGTAGTGGCTTCTGATGAAGACCTTAAAGGCGTCCCATTCCAGCAGGCCTGAGTAGGCAGTGTTGTCATTATGCTTAAAGTATTCAAGGATCGCCGCATCTAGCGATGCTTTAAATGCTGCATCCTCCAGGAGTTTAGGTCTAAGTTTTCAAGTAGGGACAGCTGGAGGGGAAGTAACCCAGCCTAAGCGCACAATCTGTGGGTTATGGTCGGAATGCATGCGACCCAAATAATCTGCACCCATAACCACAGAGGACAAATTTTGTGTACAGAGTATTCTGTCAAGACGCACATGCAGGGAGTGTGGGGCTGAGTAATACGAGTAAACTCTGTCTGTGCCATTACGGTGCCGCCATGTATCGATCAGGCGCCAGTTTTGGGTCCAGATGGCCAACGCACGCGCAGCTGACACAGTAGGCGATGTAGGCAGTGGGGGGAAGGAGCAGACTAAGTCCTCTCCCAGTAACCAAGGGTAATCACTCCACCCCGACAACTGATTAGACAAAGTGTGCAGGAAGGAGGCTTGATCCACATTCGGGGTATATATAGAGCCCAGCACTATGGCTCGGCCCGCAAGTCGCCCACGCACCAGGGCAAATCTCCCCTGCGTATCTGTGATTTGGTCTTCTGCTACAAAGGGGACACCCGGCTTGATCCAGACCAGGGCGCCCCTAGTGTAGGTAGAGTGGCCTGTTGCGTATAATTGCCCTTTCCAATGCCGCTGCAAACGAGGAAGCTCCAGGAGCGCCAAGTGGGTTTCTTGCAGAAAGGTGATGTGCATCGAGTGTCTTTTAAGATATGAGCATATGGAGTACCTACGCTTAGGCATGTGTTTGCCACGTACGTTCCACGTAATCACAATATGCAGGTTTATGGCAGCGTCTGGTTGGCGTGGCTATGCGCTATCTGTTCGGCCCATGAGCACAAGTTTGTGCATACAATGGTGGGTCCCCAGCACCCACTTAGGCATCCTATGTATAGACTCCAAATCAACAATAACAAATCCAATACCATCAGAGCAGATGAACAACCGGTTTCCCCCCAAACCAAACAACTCATACAGTCGACAAAATAATTATACATGTTAGTTCTCTGCTGATAGGAGAGTGGGGTAGGCCACGCAGCACTAGAATGAACGTGTACTAACCTATTAACCCCAGCTGGAGTGGATAACGGAGTGGAGGGCCAGTGGCGAACGGTGCTCATAAACAACTAGGATACCAATGAAGGCTATGCAGGCTACCCACTAAGTCCCGCATGATTCAGCTGGCGCGCCGCTGGTCAACATATACAGAATAGCATATCGTCTCTAAGACAAGACGTGCAGCTCATGCCGAGCGAAGAGTTTCAACATTTCCGAACCACTCAGGTAGGCACCAGTAGGGTCTATAAGAGGTAATCCGCAGTGCTGGGGGTCACACCCAGGCATGCCGGAAAACCCAACTCGGAGAGCCGGTCCGGCGTAGTAGGGTGATCACTGGGAGGCTGTAAAATTTCAGTTTCCGCTTCCGACGCTGTCGGAGAGGCATTGATAGCAGCCACCGGCTGCAGTGCCTCGCGCAGCTCCTGTATAATTTGTTCCAGATCAGCAGCGTGCTCCGCAGCCTCAGTGGTCGTGCCGTCCCCTTTGCGGCCACGTCTCGCTCGGCTGCGACTGCTCTTCGATGTAGGTGGGTTCCCCTCTGCCTCACGGCTCTTGATATGACCTGTTGACTCCAGCCATTCCCACTCCGCTTCAAGCGTGGCAAAGAAGTGAGACTTATTCTCGGCTACGATGCAGAATTTGGCTGGGAATAAGAGAGAGTACTCAAGGCGCAGCGTCCGGAGTTTGCGCTTCAGAGGTAGGTAGGAGGCCCGGTCTCTTTGCACCGCCAGTGTGTAGTCCAGGAACAGCATCATCTGCGCATCATCAACTCGAGGCGGTGGGGAGGATGTCATAGTCTTGAGAATGATATCTCTGTCTGCATAGTGGAGCAAGCGAATTCTAAAGGGACGAGGGCCACTTCCTGGAGGCCTCAGTCGTGTAGGAATCTGAAGTGCTCGCTCCACCGAGAAGAAAGGGGTCAGTGTTCCCTCCGGTACTAACTCTCGGAGCCAGCTCTCAGCGTAGGCCACCGCATCATGACCCTCCACACCCTCCGGTAGTCCAACCACCTGTAGTTATTTCATCGGGTGCGGCCTTCCGCATCTTCAACACAACGCTCCAATTCTCCTATGTGGGTCAGTGCGTCTCCCATTTTGGTTTCTAGGCGAGACGTCGCCGGAGCCACCTCATCCACCCGCGCCTCTATCGTACTTGTCCTGTCCGCCAGATCACGGTGGTCAGCATGTAGCAGGACAAGGTAGCTGGCCATCTTGTCTATTTTGGTTTCCAGGGATGTGCGAGCCCGATCCAGCGAATCATTGATGTTCTCCACCACAGCCAGCACAGCATCAAACTTCTGTCTGTCTTGCATCGCGGCATCCTGCGACCGCCCAGCCCTAGTTCCAGAGCGAAGGCAGCCTGTGCCCGCCATATCCAGGATCTATAGGGATGTTGAAGGGCGCCACGCCGCCAACCAAATGGCACTCAAACGGTGTCATTGTGCGGGGGCCCACCGGCACACCCAGTCAGGCCAGGAGGACCAAGCCGGGGGGTCAGCTTAATGAATGTGGCAGTTGTGCAGCAAAACGGGCCCCCCAAGTCAGCCCTCAGTGTCTCTCAGTTGGCTAAATCAGTGGCTCAGTCTCTTACCACTATAATCCAGTGGGGGTCAGCTCCTCACCACCAGCACAGAAACCAGCAACAGGTCCACTCTCAAGCCGCTATAGGCACCATCTGAGCCAGCGCTCCGCCAGTTCGATAAGGACTGGGCCCGCTTGCATGCTCCCCCAGAACGCGCCGCGCAGCAGCACGAGCATCCCAACCGGTGATGGCCTTGCAAACTTTTCCTTTCACCCTCCTCCAGACTGCAGGCCTCTAATGTCCAGCTCCCCGGGTGTCTCAGGCCGATTCGCGGCCCAGGGTCCCCTCACTGTGCCTCTTCCAGGCAGCGCGGGAGGTAGGTCCCAGACTCCTCCACCACCAGGGCAGTGCCGCACCTAGGAGACAGCACCCTGCTGCTGCGCTCTGTAAGGCCCCCCGGGCTCCGCACCCCTCACCTGGGGTCGGCGGCCCCACAGGCGCCCTCTCTCGTCGGGCCCCAACAGCAGGGCCCTACCGGCACCTCGGCCACGCGCTCCACCGAGTCCATGCCTGCCGCTCACCTGAGCTCTGCAGGCCGCGCATCCTCGTGGGCACGGCCCGCTCCAACTCCACGCCACTCAGGGGGGCCGCCACTCGAAGCCGCGGCAATCTGAAATGCTGCAGCATCGCAGCGCTCCCGTCGTGTGAGCGCCGCCGGCCCCAAAGCCGCTGGATGCTGCCGGATAAGCCAGGAAGGGCGCAGAGCTCTATCGGCTCGCGTCCGCCATCATTGCTGGCTTGGCCACGCCCCGCAAGCAAGTTCAACTTCTTGTCCAATGTCAGCACAGTTTGGGCCAGACTTTTTATCAGCTTTACTTTGATTCCAAGCTTGTGAAAATGCCAGGTAAGTGCCTTAACCGCAGCAAGCACAGAGGATTTGATGGTGCTAATAGTATCAGAGAGACACTCGTTGATAGGAATGAGGCATTGGGGGACATCATTGGCAGAGCAACATGCTGGGGCCCCCCTAGGTACCTCTTCTACAATGGAGCATTCCAATCAGGTAATTGTGGTTTTGATTTTTGTAGAGATGGTTGGGAGTTGCTTGAGGATTGTAGCTCCCTCCTTGAGTTTCCCAGGGGAGTGGAATAGTACCGGTTTGGCCTCTCGACTTCCAAACCATCTGATTAGTTGTCATCCTATTGATTGGCTGAGCAATGAATGATTGTCTCAATAACAGTTTCTTTTCTGGTCAGTATCTTAGAGAGAAAAGTTCCACTAGTCCCTTCTGGGCCATCGGTTGGGATGGTATGTTAATGGGTATGTTCACTCAGCCCTTTTGAGTTGACTGTAAGGCTTGAGGGGATCCTGGATCCATGATTGAGGAGATCTCAATAACCTCTACAGCTTCTAAAGGCATACTTGAGTTATTTAGATTTTTTGTGCATTTGCTCTTTTCCATTGTTCTCTGTCATTATTGACTCTTTAAGAAATGGGCTGCCCCAGAGCAGCTCATGGTGTCAGAGCTGCCGAAGTGTCCTGTGCGTGTAGGTTGAGAGCTTTTGCCCGCCATTGAGCAGGCAGGCCGGTCCTCAGGTAGGGTGGCTGTAATAGGTGTCATATGTGTAATGTATAACATCCGTTCAAGACATGCTCCAATTTGTGCTGGACCAAAGGGAAGAAAGGAAGAAAGGCACAAGTAAACCTGGGAAGAGGGATGGGCTGGCTGCACTCTCTAAGATGGTGGCGGGTGAGTCCTCATTCTGCTTCGGCAGCTCTGACACCATGAGCTGCTCTGGGGCGTTTTCCACCATGTCTTCCCTGGTTCTTGTGAAATAGTTATATATGGTGCTCTTTAAGGCCATTGGGCCATGCGTCAGGGCCAGCAGTCATTTTGAATGTTTGTTTAAATGCTTGTTGATGGTAATGCCCTCCCCAGTCTGGGCTGAGTCTGGGATGGTCCTCCCACTGCCACCCCATAGGAATCTGGAAGATCTTGCCCACGGGTAGCGATGTGCATGGTTTGTTACTTCAGCTTTCCCAGATCTGTAACGCATGGGCTGACATTTCTCTGCTCTCTTATTGCCCTGCACATCTCAAAAACTCTATGGGAGAACTTTCAACTGGTGCTAAAGGCAGACGACCATTGTAGTGTCCTGTGCGTGTAGATTGAGAGCTTTTGCCCGCCATTGAGCAGGCAGGCCGGTCCTCAGGTAGGGTGGCTGTAATAGGTGTCATATGTGTAATGTATAACACCAGTTCAAGACATGCTCCAATTTGTGCTGGACCAAAGGGAAGAAAGGGAGAAAGGCACAAGTAAACCTGGGGGGAGGGGGCACGGCCAGGCCACAAGCCACTCCCAGTGCTAATCAGGCTGCTTCAACAACCCAGGGCTCAATCACACGACAAGAACTACTTTGTCGTACCGATTGTCCTAGCATTACTTCCCATGTGCTTCTTCTGCTTCTCCTATGCAGTGCACCAGCACTAATGAAAGGCCAGAATTCAGTGAAACAAAGCTCCCACCATGGTGCACCACTCTTTGCACCACTCCTTGCCATGTCTCACCTCCTTCTCTTTTGTCTCCTTGGTCACTTGCGTCCTTACAAAACGGCATCTCCCTCTACCAGCAACACCGAGGAGAACACAATGGTGGGGTATCACTATCCTCTGCCAAGACCACTAAGCTAGCATGCCACCAGATTATCAGTGCTGAGGGGGACCGGGTCTGCAAAACACTAGCTAGAGGGACGGCTGTGCAATAAATGCACTCTATTCAATCCAAGAATTCAGAGGTCCAGATGTCCAGAGAGTGTCAACATCACAGCGGTGGGCACTCTAGGACCTACCCCTATTTGGTATCCACCATCAGGACGGAGGTTACCTACATGCCGTCATGTCTAAATATCTAGAAGAAAATACTATGTTTGTAATGACTAGTTTTTGATTTGCTCAGGGATTGAGAATTATCTTTGATGAGAACCATCTTGTGTTGCGGGCAAGCATCATTGGGGCGCAGTGTGAATGTTTCAAATGCTTTGTGAGTGCCTTTGTTTCATCCTCAGAGTGCTGGAGGGGTCCCATTTGTTCTTCCGGCGGCCATCTTGGGTGGGGCACCTCTATTTAAACATCCCCACACAGTCCTCAGTGTGCACTATTCTGGAATTCTTATGAGGATCGAACTCCTGTTTTGGTGTGCTTCAATTTACATTGAAGGTCTTCTTTTCTAACAACATCTGGTTCCTAAAAATCACCTGGAATTTCCTTGTCTGGAGTTTAAAGAGAGAGGTTGGCCTAAACTCGGGACGGTAAGATGGATGGTGGTCTTTTCTCCAAAGTTCCATCATGCATTTTCTTGTTACTTTGAATTCAGTCAAAGTTGTTTTTCTTTGGTGACATTACATGTTCTCTAATGAACAGTCCATACTTAAGAGCTACTTTAAAAAGGTCAAGTTAAGGTTATTTTGGCAATTAGCAGATGCATATTTGCTGTCTTTTCTCTCAAACACGCAAATCAAAACAGGTTTCAATTTGAACTCTCTCATTTAGCAGCGAGAAGAAAAATGAGGCTCATTACATAACATATGAATTCGCAGAAGAATTCTAATGTCAAAAAAAAAGTTAAAGTTAAAAGCCTGTTGAATGCAGTGGCAAATTGTTTGGTGAACAACACGATTTAATACTGCAATTTGAAAGTGTGAATTAACTTTTCTTTTAGGGAATTCTAAACCAACCCTCCATTCAGGAGGATTACAATAGGTAATCATTTATGGGCTAAAGATGTCTTTTCAAAAGAATCTATGATTGCTATTTTCTGTTTGGTATCTGTTTTTTTTGTTTTCACAAGTCTCCTTCCCAGCTGTTTCCTTCCCTAATTCCCATCCCCCCACTTGGCCACTCTAAAGCTCTGTGTTGTTATAGCTGGTAGAGCTGGAGCTGCCAGGAGGTGGGCCTATTGGCAACGTGTGCTTCCTGAGGATTTGGTCTCATTGACAGAGAGCCACTGGCAGAAGTGGAGGATTTCTGGGGATTTCCAACAGAGGACTCCGGTGACTAACCAAGATCCAGAGAGCGAGGAACTGCCACCCCTACCAGAAATGTAAGGGCTCAGTTGGGGACAATGTAGAGGTAAAGCGGGTTAAAGCAGAAGTAAAATGGGGGTAAAGAGGATTGCGGCGGTGAGCTCCAGCAGCAAACCTCCGTGGGCTCTGCCTCTTTGACTCCTTCCCTAGTACTGCCTTCTCCCGTAGCACTGTCTCCTCCTCATGTAGTATGTGCTGTATGCAAAGAGCATAGAGATAGTCAATGGGTTAGAAGTGTAGCTCCTCGCAGATTGCACTGCGTAGCACTGCTGTAGGTACTGGTTGGGTTGTTAACAGTGCTCCCTAGTATCTCTGGGGAGGCTCTTACTAAAAACCCTGTGGCTGGTTCAGAAGAGGTATTGTTTGAGGGGGCAGTGCCAGTCATAGGTTCCACTCATCTTGATCCTAGGCCTCTCTAAAGTGGGCCTCAGAAGATAACTGTCTACCGACTTCCCTCTGGAATGTTAGAGAGCCCTCAGGACACTGTAGCAACAGAAAGTTGTGACACTGGTACAATCATAGTTGATCAACAGCACCTGTTGAAGGGCTCATGCCCTACAGGAATCCTCAGAAGCCTTATTTTTGTTATCAGACTCTGGGAGCTTGTCTGGTTCTGACACCACGGACCACAAGCCTGGAGCACATGTGCTACGAATAGTCTTAATGACTGGTTGCCTGTCAGGACCAAAGACAAATTTGATGACATGTCATCGAACATCAGTGGACCGGAGGTGGTGGGTAACTGCACTACAACCATTAAAATAAAAAATTTGGTCACACTAGCTTTTACTCAGGGTTCCCTAGATTCTGCAATATTTGCATTGGCATCTGGAAATGATCTTACGTGGATCCCTGAAAGCACTGAGCTAGCACGCACAAACTCTTGTTCTCTGGCCTCAGAGGTAGTTGCCACTTCAACTTCTCTTCCAGCTCCTTTCAACATAGGACATTGGAGTCACTGCCAGTACTGAGTCTGGCTCCCCTGTTTTATATGCCATTTATGGTCTCTTACAACAGCACAGAGATGAGTACCATAAGGACTCTATCACATTAGAAACTGCACATCTAAAGACACAAGTTGTCTTGAGGCAAATTTCAAGGAATATGGACATCCTCTACATGCGTCTTGGTAATGTTGCAACAACTCAGGCAGCCCTGCAGGTAGCTGTGGGCAAAGTCAAATCACCCTCCTGGCAGCATGCATCTAAATTGGCTTCACCTATGTTCAGGGTCAAGGACTTGGAGAACAGACCTTGATGGAATAATCTCAGAGTCTTTAATATTCCTGAAGGAACTCGGGAGGATGACCCCTTATGGTATATTGTGTACCTCATAAGGAAGTCCTTATCTGTCCTAAACAATTGGGATATGGACAGTATAATTCAAGGGGTAAATTGATTTCCATTTCTCGTACCTAAGGAGGGTGGGATAGCCCATGAACCACGGGCCATCTTGATTTATGTTGGTCACTTTTCAATGGGGAGAAGCCCGACCAATGTCACCAATCAAAGTTTGTGGAGCTGAGTTTTTGTTTGTTCTGACTTCTTTCAGGAGACAGTGGTTTGGTGGTGGAAACTTCATGACCATATCCCCGCTCTTCAAAAAATTGAGGCCACAATCTTGATAATCAAAACTGCTACTTTGTGGATCAAGTATGAGGGTCAAATGTACTTTTGTTTTGATGCTGTGAAGGTTGTAGAGTTGTTGCAAAAATGGTGGCCGGTAAAATGACATGCAAGATTTGTTCCTATTGGCTGGCGACTGATCTCTCCCTAATGGACTTCTCAAGCAGACATAGGACCTAGAATGGGGATCTTATCTCTTGTTTTATCTTCGATCTCATGACCGCTTGTTGCGTAAAGTAAGGGGGATTGTCTTCCTGTCCATCTGCACCTCGGTTCTCATTATTTTTTTGGGTTATTTTCTGATTCCTGGTTTACCTTTCACGCTTATCTTTTTTTACTTTTGTGATATCTTAGACTTAGGGGCTCTTTGGAAGGCCTTCACTCTCCACAGCTACATGAAGGGTTAGATATTTTTATTTCTGGGGTAGGGCTGCCCCATAATGTTTTCAAATGTGTTGCATTAAAATGAGGTACAAAGGCTGGGAGGATCTGCAGAAAAAATATGGAGAAAAAAGGAGTCTTGTGATTATAGAAGGGGTTGCCTGTGGAGATGAAGGGTACTGTATTGTTTCTTTGCAGGATATGTCAGGATTTGGACATATTACAAAAATGGTTAACTTTGTTGATAGTCATATACATATTGATAGCATATGCACACTTTCTTGGAATGTAAGTGGTATTAAAGTGCCCCATAAACATAACTTAATAAGGGAAAAATACATTATTTATGCCCACATATTGTCACTTTACATGAAACCCACCTCACCAAGACTAAAATTCCGTTGCTATATGATCTGGGTTACTGAGATCTTAGTTACACTTGTTGCATTTCCGTTTAGAGGAGAGTAGCTCCTTTGGCACATGACAAGAGCTCAGAAATTGAGGGACATAGACCCTCATTACAACCCTGGCGTTAAAGGCAGCTGACCACTGTGCTGACGGCCACCAACATACCCTGGCTGCGGCGGAAATCCGTTACACGTATTATGACCTACACTTAGAAATCTTCCACAATACAAACACCCACACAAGTTTGCCACACCAAAGGTCAGTGATAAACTGGCGATAGGAAAACCCACACTGTTACGCCAACAGGAATACGCCCACACAATCACGACCCATGAATCAACGCAGCGGTAATTCAACCGCGGTAATTCATTGGCGGTACACACCGCTGCGCTCAAAATACAAACACACTTACAAAACACAACCACATTGGACAATTCAAAATATACACACCTGATACACATACACACACCACACCCACACACTAACACCACTATAAAACACACACCCACATTACTCACAGACCTGCATGGACACCCATCACCAAATCATGTCCAGTAGAGAGACTCAGCCAGGGCACACAATCACCACCCACACAAGGTGATAATGCAAGCACAGGAGAAGAGGGAAACTCACCCATTGCACAAGATGGCACACACAGATACAATGACTATGCATTTACACCCCAACAGAACCCCTGCCCAACGTCATCGGACAGGAGGTCCCAGCCATATCCAGCCCCCCCCTCACAGAAGAGGCCCACAGTGACGACAGCAGCTCTGCACGCCTGGATCAAGATGACCAGCCTGGCCCATCAGGGACCTCTGGACAGTCGGTTCCCCTGCCACAGTCCCAAACCAGCACTGAAGCTCCCCCTCAGGAAACACCACCACAGCACCCACCCAGTGGTCCTATGCCACTGTCCCCAGGACACATCAATCAGCAGTGTGTCCACCACTACAGGGACCCCAGGTAAACCCATTAACCCAGGACGATCAGTGACCTGGGGTCAGTGGCAATGGGCACACAGTTCAGGGGACTGAGGCACAGGACAACAGGGAAGCTGGGAGGACTACTGTGCGACAGGGGGAGGACAGGCCCAGGGAACCCACTCTCCACGAGGCAATCTCCAACATCATGGGAGCATACCAGCATTCCCAGGAGACAATGGGCACGGTACTGGACAAGTTTCAGATGACCCAGCGGCTGCAGGAGGAACAGTACCTGGGGATCAGGGAGGACTTGAGGTCCATTAACACCACCCTGGTCACCATTGCAGGGGTGCTGGCAGACATGGCCAACACCATGAGGGAGACAGTGACATACAACCAGGCCACTGACACCAGCCTGAACGATGAACAGTCCTCCACGTCCACCAGCTTTAGTGGACAGGACGTCCTCCCACAGGACCAGCAGGCCACTAGCACCTCACCTGCAGAAGGAGAACCACCCCGCAAACGGTCCCTGCGATCCAGGCAGAAGACAGAGAACATTGCCAAAACCCCTGCCAGGAAATAAGACTCTCCTGATTGTCACTGTTCTGTCCCACTATGTCACCCTGAGCACCTTGAACTGCCTTTGCTCCACTTCCTATGCCCCCTTGGACAATGCACCTGTGATACATGGAGACTGGACTCTACCATGGATATTCCTCTACCATCACCCGATCCCATTGCACATCCCCCTCCACTTATTAGCACTTAAATAAACACCCTTGAATCACAAAACAATCTGGAGTCAGTACGTACTTTCACAAATGTGTTATTACAACCTTTTTGACAAATAACATAGTAAATGTTCATTTGCACATACCAAAGTATGACAGTTGTTGGGCAGCAGTGAACATAGCAGAAGGCAGAATGTGGTACCCAGATCTGTGAATAGGAAAGCCAAAGTGAACTGTCAGGATCCATGCACAGAGGTAATAAGGCAGACGTATACAATGTCCTAGAGTAGTCTGATATGAGATGAGCAGTGTCATTCTCTTACCTGTGTGTCACTGGAAGTACTGCATGATGATGTTGTTTCTGTTGTCAATATCTTCTTCTTTTGCCTCCTCTTCCTCACTGTCCACAGGCTCCATAGCTGCCACAAGACCAACATCAGGCCCATCATCCTGCAGAAAAGGTACCTGGCATCGCAAAGCCAGGTTGTGCAACATACAGCATGCCATGATGATCTGGCACACCTTCTTCGGTGAGTAGTATAGGGAGCCACCTGTTAGATGGAGGCACTGGAAGCTGGCCTTCAGGAGGCCGAAAGCCTGCTCTATAATCCTCCTAGTTTGCCCATATGCCTCATTGTAGCGTTCCTGTGCCCTTGTCCTGGCATTCCTCACTGGGGTCAGTAGCCATGACAGGTTGGGGTAACCAGAGTCACATGCAAATGTCGATGGATATCTGTTAGACATACACCAAACCTCAGGGACTATACCATACCCAGACACCTATTCATACTCTGTGGGGACCTTGGGCTCACCTTTTAGCCGCACACAGTGCCTCTGGAGTTGCCCATCACATAAGGGATGCTGCTATTCCTCAAAGTGTAAGCATCATGCACAGAGCCAGGATACTTGACATTCACATGAGAGATGTACTGGTCTGCCAAACACACCATCTGCACATTCATTGAATGGTAGCTTTTACGATTTCTGTACACCTGTTCATTCCTGCAGGGGGGGACAAATGCCACATGTGTACCATCAATGGCACCAATGATGTTGGGGATATGTCCCAGGGCATAGAAGGCACATTTCACTGTGGGCAAATCCTCCATCTGGGGGAAAATGATGTAGCTGTGCATGTGCTTCAGCAGGGCAGACAACACTTTGGGCAACACGTTAGAGAACATTGGCTGTGACATCCCAGATGCCATGGCCACTGTTGTTTGAAAGGAACCACCGGCCAGGAAATGGAGCACTGACAGGACCTGCACTAGAGGGGGGCTACCTGTGGGATGGCGGATAGCTGACATCAGGTCTGACTCCAATTGGGCACACAGTTCTTGGATTGTGTCATGATCAAGTCTGTAGGTGATGATGCTGTATCTGTCTTCCATTGTCGACAGGTCCACCAGGGGTCTGTATACCGGAGGATGACGCCATCTCATCATCTGCCCCAGCGGATGTGCCCTATGGAGGAGAATGGTGAGCAAAGGGTCATGTACCGCATAGGTTGCACAAGGGTGTTTTGCACTAATGTGATTTAATCGGTGTGTGGCGCTGTCTGTCCGTATTCCTGCCCAAACGTGCTGTGCTGCAGTTAGGTGCCCTGCTATGGCCCCCCCTGAAATGGCGGGTGCCTGACCTGTGAGGAGGGACAAGGGGAAATGAGGTAACTGCGCTGGCATTGTGCAGCGTCGCAGTAGGCGGTCGAAGATGGATGCTCAATTCAGCATTGTTTATCTTTGGGCCCTATGGGTTCCAGGAGCCAATGACGATGTACGCTGGCAGTGAAGGTACGCACCGCCGCGGATGTGACCGCCATTTTCTAGCTGTTCACTCACTTGATACCTGACCTTCAACAGGAGAGGACCTACACTGCAAGTGCTGCTGTGACCTCAGTCTGGAAGCGAAAATGGCTCGAGTGTCTGGGGAAATGGCCCCTGCCTTCACTTTGGAGGAGTTGGAGAGACTAGTGGATGGGGTCCTCCCCCAGTACATGCTACTCTACGGTCCTCCAGACAAACAGGTGAGTAAACTGGGAGCATGATGCATGGGATATGAAGGTACGGAGTGGTCTGGATGGAAGATACATGTTGTGGGGGGCTGAGGCCTGCATGTGGGGATGGTCAGTGTATTTGTTTCAGGGTATGGGTGGGAACTGGTGGCCAATGAGTATGAAGAACTGGACGGGGGAGTAAGTTCCATTCTTACTTTACCTTTCCTCTAGGTCAGCGCCCACCAGAAGAAGGGTATTCGACGTGCCATCGCCAAGGAAGTGTGGACCCTGGGGGTCTGTCATAGACAGAGCACCCACTACCGCAAGAGATGGGAGGGCCTGCACCGCTGGAGCAAGAAGACGGCGGAGGTCCAGCTGGGGATGGCCTCCCAACGTGGAAGGGGTGCCTGTTGCACCATGACCCTCCTGATGTTCCGGATTCTGGCGGTGGCATATTCGGAGTTGGATGGGCGCTTGAGGGCATCACAGCAGCCAGAAGGGGGTGAGTACAGTCTTATTCAGCTGACGCTTTACAAGGTGTCTGGGTGGGGGATGTTGGTTGTGGGTTCCCCTAGGCCAGGGCGAACTTGCTAGGGTAGGTCCCTTGTTAGGCAGGCTCTGTGGCACTCCAACCCCAATAGTGGTAGTGGCCATCTACAACTAGTCAGCCTCCTGTGGGTTCCAGGTGTGCAGTGAAAGGGGTTAGGCATAGTCCCCCATGGGCAGGTGATTTTTCTGAGAACTGTTAGTGCATGGGCTAGTACATAGGGCTGCTCCCTGTCTGTTGTGTCCTCCAACGGTAGTGGTGTTGCTGGCATTGACCATGTGTCTCCTCTGTCTTTCCCCCCAATTTTGTTTTGTCACCCTGTCCTTGTGTGCATTAGCATCATCTGGCAGAGGAGCAGTGGCACCAGAGCAGGAGGGAGCTGCAACCCACACGGCCTAGGAGGGTGAATATAGAGAGTCTAAAGGCACCAGTGGGACGGAGGACAAGGAGAGCTCCACAACGGGGACAGGAGGGGACACCAACAACAGTGACTCCTCCTCTGATGGGAGCTCCCTTGCCGTGGTGGGCACGTCTGTGTCCACTGTAACAACAGGTACAGCCGCCACCCACTACAAGCACCGCCCTCCCAGCAGCCCCTCAGCATGTTTCCTGTGCCCGCATCTCCTTCGACTCGGGCACCTCAGGCCCTGTCCCAGTCAGCCCTTCTTCCCTCAGTGAGGAGGCTATTGACCTCCTGAGATCCCTCACTGTTGGCCAGTCAGCCATTTTGAATGCCATCTAGGGTGTCCAGAGGCATTTGCAGCAAACAAAGGCATACCTGTGACCCAAGAGAGAGCATTTCAGGCTCTGGCCTCAGCACTGATGGCAGCCTTTGTCCCTGTGTCCAGCCTCCCCCTCTAACTTCCACTACCCCTACCCAATCCCCTCACCCTCAGCCTATCCCAAGCACCCCATCAGACCAGCATGCACACACATCAACACACAAAAGTGGCTCAGGCAAACATAAGCACCACACATCCCACAGGCACTCACACAAGCACCATACCCATGCAGATACACCAACATCCACTGCGTCCCCTCCTCCACGTCCTCCAGCTCCCTCCCAGTCTCGTCTCCACTCACACCTGCATGCAGTAGATCCTGAGCCACTACCTCCATCACCAGCACACCCATCACCACACACCGCTCACGTGCAATCACCACCCCTACTACCATTCACAATTCCCATGTGTCCTCTCCCAGTGTGTCTGTAAGCCCTCCTCCCAAAGTACACAAATGCAGGCATACACCCACTCAACAGCCATCCACCTCACAACATCCTCCAACCCATGCACCTTCACCCAAACTCAGCAGACGTACAACCACTACATTTTGCACCACTCCCAAACGCCCTCCATCTTCCCGTTCCAGTGTGTCTAAGAAACTTTTCCTGGCTACCATTGACCTCTTCCCTTCACCTTCCCTGTCCGTCCCCTAGGGCCAGGTTGTCTAGAGCTCTGACCAGCACCTCAGCCACCAAATCCTCATCCAGTGTGGTCCCTGCAAGTCCGGGAGCATTGAAGGGGCACCCATCAGGGCTGCAAGTGTGCCACCTACTGAAGCCAAGGACCACCCTATTCCGCCACCTGCCAAGGTAAAGAAGGGGCCAGCATGCAGAAGAGAAAAGCCTCACCACCCAGCAAGGCCTCATCCAGAACCAAAGAGGACAGTGTCAAGGTCCCAGCAGTGACTTCCAAGGTGGGGAAGGGACACAAGAGCAAAGGGAAGTCAGCTCAGCGCACGGAGCCTCCGGGTGAGGGACTGCTGTCCCCCCTTTCTCAAGACAGCCCAGCAACCTGTACCGCAGTGGGCACTGCCACCTGCACGGCAGCTGCCTCAACTACAGTCACCATCATCATCCCCAGTGGGCAGCCTTCCGAGGCTGCAGGAGACTGCCTGGTGTCTCCCTCCACAAGTGCAGACACCTGCACCACCAACAGCATCTCCGCCGCAGACACTGTCGCAGCCACCTCCACCTGCCCCGCGACGTGCCCAGCCAGTGCCACTACAGCGGACATCAGCATCACCCACAGTGGGCAGCCGTCCGAGGCTGCAAGTGATGTCCTGGACCCTGCACACACTACATGAGGCACCAGCACTTGCACTACCAGCAGTTTGCAGCCTCATTCGTCGCAAGAAGGAGTGTGGCTCTGCCTCCATGGATTATCATGCTACCTGTTAACAGTAAATCTCGTGGCTCAGACACCCATGTGAGGGAATGGGAACTGCCACACCCCTGGTGCAGCATCACCGGGCACCAAGCCCCCTCCAGAACCAGTGGAGAACAGCATCCACTACCCCAGTCCTTGGCAGGATGAAGCACTCTGGGCACCAGGCCCCCTCCAGAACCAGTGGAGAACAGCATCCACTACCCCATTCCTTGGCAGGATGAAGCACTCTGGGCATCAGGCCCCCTCCAGAACCAGTGGAGAACAGCATCCACTACCCCAGTCCTTGGCACGATGAAGCACTCTGGGCACCAGGCCCCCTCCAGAACCAGTGGAGAACAGCATCCACTTGTGAGATTGTGGTTTGCACTCCCCAGGACCAGGAAGTGGACATGGAGCCCCCTCGAGGAGCAATGACGTTGTCCCATCATCCGGCTTAGGTGCCCCCCTCCCCTTCCCCATGAGGTGCCTGTTTTTTTTCGACATGATGTCCCTGCAGTGTTCTCTCCGTTTTGAGGCAGGCGTCATGTGTGGGCTTCGCCCATGCTTTTTGGGACCACTGGTCCACGAACATTTAATGGGACAGTGTACGGACTTTGTGTATTTGCTGCAAATATTTGTATATACCGATGATTTAAAGTTATCTTGGGCTACCTGATTGTTCGATTATTACACTCGTTAAACTCATTTCATTTGGTCCTTGCGTTCTTCCAGGGGGTGACGGAGTGTATCTGTGATGTTATTGGATGTCTGTGTGTGTATGTTGTTGTGGGTGGGGCATGGGGGTGTTGCGTGTTCACTGTGTGTGTCTCTCTCTTTTTCCTCCCCCACTCCCCTGTGTACTAGGTGCAGTACTCACCATCGTCGTCGCCACCGTCTTTGATGTTCCTGATAGATGAGGAAGTAAACCAACATGGGCAGAACCTGTAACTCGGGTTCCATGGCGTCCTGGTTCCGGGTATTGAGAGGTGGTTGATTTCCTTCTGGGTACTGTTTCCACTGTGCTTTCAATGGCATTGGTACCGCCCCCGAAAAGCTAGTGGATTTGTGCCTTGTAATAGTGTGGGTGGTACATTGTCTTCCGCCTGTCTGTTGGCGGTTACCGCCGCGGTGTTTGTTTCTAGCGCCATGGCGGTCGGAGTGTTAAAGTGGCTGTCTGTGTTGGTGGTTTTCACCATGGTCGTAATTCATTTTTTTACCGCCAGCCTGTTGGCAGTAGTACCGCGGCTTTATTACCGACCGTCAGGGTTGTAATGAGGGCCATAGCTTGGATCTGAATGGTTGATGGCTCATCATGACGATTACTCAGCAGAATTTACCTTATGTCTCCTTTATAAACCTAATGGGTATGACCCCATGGTTTTCAATGGACATTGGTCCAAATTACATCAGTGTCCTGTGACTGATTCTGTGTGGTGACTTTGATGTCAATGTCCACCATGGTTTTGATTTTTAATGTCTAGGGGCATGGACCATGGTTCTTAATGGTAAACAGAACCTAAGGGATGCCCAGAAACAATTGATGGCTTCTTATGCCCTTGTAGATATCTAGCGGAACTGGCACCCTGGAAACTCCGAGATTACCTTCTGCTCAGCCCCCCAGCATTCACTTTCGCAGATTATTATGATCTTTATTAATCTTTCTTCATTATCACTTTTTACTATTTAGTTGAACCCGAGAGTTATCTTTGATCATAAGACATTGTCTCTGGTTCTCCGAGGGGATAAACCACTTAACTCTATTGACCCCATCCTTGGACCTTTAAAAGAAGACTTCCTGATGATGGCTATGTCCATTCCATGAACGGGGAACTGAGGGATAATTTGGAGCTAAACATCTGCTCTGCCTCTACTCTATCGGTATGGGATGTGCTCAAAGTCTTTTGTAGAGGACACACCCTAAAATTCTCCCAATATACACAGAAGGAACAGGGTAAGGCGGAGGCCCACATATAGGCCCTCATTACAACCTCAGCAGTCTTTTAAAAAGACCGCCGAGGCTGCGCGAGACAGAATACCGCCAGTGCCGGCGGTATTTCTGGCTCCCTATTATGACTTTTCCACTGGGTCAGCGGATGGTAACAGTGTTACCGTCTGATGGCCCACCGGAAAAGTCACATCAACATTGCTGCCAGCTCGTAGTAGAGCCGGCGGCAATGCTGATGTGCAGCGGGTGTAGTTGCACCCGTCGCGCATTTCACTGCCTGAAATTTGCCAAGTGCATGGGCAGTGCAGGGGCCCCCAGGAGCACCCCAAGTCCCCCTTACCGCCAGCCTTTCCATGGCATTGTTTACCGCCGTGGCCAGGCTGGCGGTCAGGGGCTCATAATACCCAGGGCAGCGGTGCTTGCACCACTGCCCTGGCGGTATAGTGGAGGGGCCGGCGGTAAGGCCGTGGCTATTGCGCCATGGTCATAATAGCTGGCGGAACACCATCAGCCTGTTGGCCGTGTTACCGCCAGCTTACTGCCGGCTGCCAGAGTCGTAATGAGGCACATAGTCTTCCATTTGTTCTAGTGAACATCATTTGGCATAGAGTGTAAGCTATCAGGATTTGAAGATGTTCACTTCATCTTTAGATCAACTTACAATCACTTATGTTGCCCTCTAGGAGAGATTATGGGACAGGTTGGTGAAGATTAATGAAGAGATGCAATCAACACTGTCCTTTAAAGTTATGGATAAAGCCATTGCCAATATCATTCAGAAAATCCTTAATGGTAAGGGAGAGCTAGTCAATGATCAGAAGCTTATATGGGAAGAACGCTGCTATTCTAAAAAAGGATCTCTTGTGAGGATGAGGTCACATCTACAGATGCTATTGATCAATTTATTGGAATGTATTACCATTGTGAATTGGCTGGACCACAGGGGTCCAGCTTGGAGGACCTAAATACTCTGCTTAAAGTTGAGGCTGCAGTAAGCCAATTGGCAAGGAAGAAAGCCTCCGATCCAGACCAAATCCCTCTTGAATTTTCTGCAGCTTTTTTGCAAGTTCTGGTACCTATCCTCTGCAATCTCTTTAATTCCTTTGAATCTGTGAGACATGTGCCTGAGTCTTGAGTGGGGATTAACATTGTTGTCTTCCCCAAGAAAGGGAAAGACTCTCTGCTGTGTGGCTCCTATATTTCAGTTTCATTGATTAGCACTGATTTTAAGATCTATACTCAGATTTTGGCCAACAGATGGTGTTCTGTGATCTCTTGCTTGATTGATGAGAATCAGTGGGGTTTTATATTGGGTCGAGAGACCACAGTGCACCTTAATCCTTAATATGCCCGTCGCTGCTTTGGAAGTTGGGTCGGTGGATGAGGGCCCAGTCAGAATGATAATGCTCGACAGAGAAAAGGCATTTGACTGGATCTCCTGGTCTTTTTTATGGGCCAATATGGTGCTTCTGGTCTCAGTCCCCAGTTTATAACCCAGGTTCAGCAAATGTATAAAGGCTTGAAGGCTAGGGTTCTTTGCTCAGGTAATCTCTCTGACTCTATAGTGATTACCAGGGGCACCCAATAGGGGTGTCCTCTCTCACCCCATCTCTTCATGCTCTATTTTGAGTTTTATCTAATGTCTCTGCTCTGGGTAAAGATAGGCGCTGGGTATGTTATACAACATATCTTGGTGTTGAACTGTCGATAAAGATAGAAGAGATTATCAAGTATAATTTAAGTCAAGTCCTCATGACAATGGCTGAGATCTTTAATAAGTGGAATAGATTAGACTTGGGGTTAACTGGGAGGTGTAATTGTATTAAAATGTTTATTTTACCTAATTATCCTTATTTTTTAAGATGTATACCATTCTATCTTCCCAAAGCTTTTTTTGGTCGGATCAATGTGTCTTGGCAAAAATGTATCTGGAGCTGTCGGAAGCCTAGGTCCAGTGGACATTTTTTCCATTTGCTGCCCGGAGAGAGCGGGAATTTCCCTACCAGGCTTGTGGGTCTACTATCTGGCTGCATTCATGTCACAGTTAATTAAGGTCTTTGGTAGTGAGCCATGGTCTCTGGGGCACATATTTCCAGAGTATGTACCGTGCGGTGAGGCTAATGTGCCTCACATTGGTATAATCTACACTGTCTATTTTAAAAGGACCGGGTTTATGACTGTGAGGGTGTTTCACTCTATTAGGGCTTATCTCAGAAAGATGCTACCGGACATTACTCTTTACAACACATACATCTACTTAGTTTATAAATCTTATCTGCCAAGGCATGTTCATGAGAGCTTTCTGGAGTGTTAGGAGGGCTCTAAACGTCCTATATTGGGGCAATTATATACAGGTGGAACTCTTCTATCATATGAGACTGAGCAGCAATGTTATTGCCTCCCCTAAGCAGGATTCTTTCTTTATCCACAACTTCAACATATCCTAGGTAGTCTGAAGATGGAGGACATCTGCTGCTCTTCAAATTGATTCTTGGACTACCTGATGAGAGGCCCTCTTCAGCGGAGTATTAGCTTAGTCTGTAAAATTATTTATTTGGTTGATCAGAGGACTGATCCCTACCAACTAAGGGCAGATACGTGGAGCAAGCACCTAGGGGTGGAGGTAACCTTGGATGACATCAGGTTTACTTATTTGCTCATGCGGAGTGTTTTAAATGTCTTGAGGGTTAAAGTTAATCACTTTAAGTTTATAAATGATTTCTACTATACACCCTACTGTCTTTACAATATGATGAGTAGGCAAGACGTAAAAGGCTTCTGATGTGTGGCAGACCAAGTGGAAGCCAAACATATTTTTGATGCCTGCCTGTCAGTTATTATTGGAGCAAATTAGGGGGAATTTCAGCCAGATCTGTCAGGCTAATGTGGCCTGGGACCCTTAGCTGATAGTATTAGGGCATTCTCCATCTATCCGCTGCATCTCGCAGGGATCTCCTTCTTTGTAATCTCTTTTGAAAGATTAGCATTGGCCTGACTTTGACTTCTCAGTGAGGCCCCAAACCTGATGCTTTGGTGGCACTAAGTGTCAGCTTAAGGAGGACCTGGGATCCTTTGAGGGGACTTCTAGGCCATTTTTGGGCTGGTCATGACTAGACACCATTGCCATAACAGTCATGTCTGCTTTAATTAGTTTGATGCTCAAGACACACCTTGCATTTTATGCTGTATGCTCAGGCACTTTATCTCTGGGTGTTTTCCTTATGTGGGATAATGACTGTATTTTTTTAATCTGTATGATGTGGCTTATTTAAATTTGTGAATCTCTTCTTCAAAATATAAACCAATAAGAAAAATATAGAGAGTATAGAGAATAAGCAGCTATTTAGGCATCTTGAATCCAACCATCTTTTGGATAAAGACGAATTGCGCAATCAAAAGAGTCTCTCCACATAGATGGTGCCGGCTACAGTGACCTAGGATATTTGAGAGATCATGGATAGGGAGAATGTGAGCTCTGATTTTACTAGATCTGAAAGCTGCATTTGACACCATCTCCCACTCCTTCCTTCTACAGGGACCGAAATCAGTAGACCTTGGGGACCTGTTGCTTGCTTAAATCTCACCCTTTTTGGAAGATCACATGCAAGCAGAGACATTAGCAAACTTTAACTCAGTTCCTAAAGTGATTACTACAGAGGCTCCTCAAGGATTGGTTCTGAATCCTACTTTTTCCTATTTTTACGTGGCTCATTTGACTAGCCTAATCAAATAGTTCAGCCTTATTATAATTGGCAATTATAAAAAAGTGATTGTCAGGCAAAAAGAAAATACAGGCAAAATGGCTAGTAAATTTAAGAGATGTTGTTTGAAGTTTTCCTACTGGATGAATGCAATTTCTCTGGTGTTGAACAAAAAGACTATGACTGTGGTCTTTGTGTCCGGGGACTTGTGGTCAAAAGACTCATAGTTGATGTCTTTTGAGGCTTGCCAACCCAATCTTATCAGGCCCGTATTTAGGAATCAGTGTGGACTTAGATCCACGCTTCAAGAAGCATATCAATATCTAATGCACAACAAGCTTTTTAAAATCATCAGGAAGATTCTTCCTTTTATATAGCCTCATCTAGAAAGGACTCAGTTCAGGCTCTGGTCCTCTCACTATATGTGGAGTTAGAAAAATGTCTCCCTCATAGTTTGCATCTGCTACAAAATTAGATAGCTAGGCTTGCCTTAGTCCTAAATAAATTTATTTCCATCTAATTGGTGTAACTACACAGGCTTCCCATTTTGAAAAGGTATCAATTGAAAGCTCTCTGCCTGTGTCACAAATGAGTTCTCAATCAGGGCCATCACTCATATATGACCTCATTGTTTACTTGGTATAGGCAGAGCAGCATCTGACATCCTGCTATGCTCAGATGAATAAACTTCCTAAGTTTACGAAAGCTAGAATAGGTGGTCATTCCCTGGCAGTGGCAATGGCAAAAAATTGCAATGCCCTCCCTCAGTCCTTAGTTCCCAACAAAACCTCAGGTCTTTCATGACACAAAGTAAGACCTTTCTGTTTGTAAACAACATTTAGGCATTTGACTGCTGCTGTCTGTCGAAGTAGGGCCATATTTATGATAGGGTTGCATCATTTTTGCATCACGTAATGGGATGCAAAATTGACACAACCTTTAAAAAGTGATTTATCAAGCCATGCAAAGCCACCTTGCGTGGCCCTAAGTAGCTTGATAAGTCTGGACTATTGCAACGCAGAGCAGCTCACTGTATCATGTTACTCTGTCCCAGAGAGGCATTCTATGGATGGTGCGTGAGGTTCCCACTCAACACTCATGGATTTTGATGTATTGCCAGATTTATCATAAGTGGTGGACCTGGGAATGCACAAAAACTGCTATACCTTCCCAGGTGAGGCACAACGAGGAGAAATATGTTTATTTCTCCTGATTTATTCCTCTTTCTATGTGTACTGTACACTACAGAACACATAGAAAGAGGAAAATGCCTCAGGACATTGTTTATGTGCAGGAAGGTAACTCTTCCTGCACCCAAACAATCCTGAATACAATGTAGGTATCCTTGCTACATGGTGCAAGGGTGTCTGCATTGGTGCTAAGCACCCCAAAGTGTGCCATCATTAGGAAAGGACAGGAATAAACTGTATAATGTTGAATATGGTGCATACCTACCCTTTCCCTATCATGCAGCACAGCAAGATGACTTGCTGTGCTGCACCATAATTTTACAAATATGTCCCATAGTTTATACCTTACTATCTTATTAGTAAGGTTGTCATACTAGGGCCAGGACACATAGGGGCATATTTATGAGAAAGTCATGCAGGTCAGAGAATCAAGCCAACCAGCTTCACTGTGTGACTGGGAGACAGCACGAACGTACCATATTTAAAACAATGGAGTAAATTCCTGTCTTTTCTCACCACTGTTGCCTTTTTGACTGCCTTGCATCAATGTAGGCACCCTTGCACCATGTGCAGGCACCCTTGCACGCACCATGGTGCAAGGGTGCCTGCATCGTAAGGAGGATTTTGTGTGCAGGAAGGCGCACCTTCCTGCACAAAATCACTCCACTGAGGCATTTTCACTTTTCTATGTGTGCTGCAGAATGCAACACACATAGAAGGAGGAACAAACAAGGAGAAATACGCATATTTCTTGTTCAAGTTCAAGCAAGCTTTATTCGGTCTAAATAACCAACAAAGCGATAATTTACAACAATAAAATCAAGATCTATACATAATAAATATATAACAACAAATTTTAAAAAAATAGGTGATAAAAAAGAGATAAGAATAATAAAAAATGAGGAATCTGCGAGTATATAAAGAGAAAAAAAAAAGTCAGATATTTCTTCACATATATGCCCCGGCCTGTAGATAAAAGGGAAATATCAAAGATCCTTTGAGTGACTGCTTTTAGCTTCCACAACGGTAATTTATAAAAAGTACATTTATAAAACAAATAAGTAAAATAAGGTAAAAACAGAAAACAATTAAAAACAAATCACTTATAGCACTATTTTATTTAAAAAAATATGTACGTATATGCCAAGCGGACGCAAGGAACTTGCTGACCACACAAATTAAAGGAGAGGGGCAATCTCTCAACATTAGCCTAAGTGCATCTCTACATGTTCTCAGCCCCATGTTTCTACAAACGGGACAAAGTCATTTCCGCTGAGCAATGCCATAGGCAGGACAAATGAACATAAAGTGCACTACTGTTTCCACAGAGTCATTACAACACGGACATTTGTCGGATAACAGGGTGGAGCTCCATGGACTGGAAAAAGACTTCAGAGGGAGACATCCATACCTAAGTCGAACATACAAACTTTTGCTTAGTTGATCAGTAATTAGGTCCAGAAAGGGTTTGAACAGGGGAAACCACTTATAATCTAGGAAGAGAGATGTCAGCCTACCATGTGAAGTACAAAGCAGATATTTTACCCTAACATGGGACCAATAAGCAGATTTCAGGTGGTCCTTGAAACTTATTGTTCTCCTTACTCCTTAACTTATTGGGCTGGCTCCAAAAGTGACTGAGTCCCAAAGTGTGGAACCATTCTGAAATGTGCTTAAACCAGGGGATAGAGAGTACATTTGGTCTATCTAATAAGTCTTGCAAGGATTCCTTGTAAGTGTCTAGTTCAGGGGTAGTCCAAATACGAACCCAAAAAATTAAAGGCTTTAAGGCTATTACATTGGAAATGCGAGGGAACCCTAGATCCAGAAACACTGGAACCAGGGGTGTACTACGAGGACATGCCAAGAGTGATCTTGCAAAATTATTTTCCCCCATGGATAACTTGCTGGATTTAGAGCAACCCCAGACCTCAACACCATAGACCACGGCACTCTGAGCCTTAGGTAAATAAATTTTAATAGCAGGGGAAACAATATTAGACATTTGAAGACGCAAAATTGCCCCTGCCCTATGTGCTAAGAGGGCTGAGCTTTTCCCTACCTGGGCCTGCCAGTTTATATCATTACTGATTCTTACCCCTAAGTAATCGATAGAGCATACCTTACTCAAGGGAACCTTATTATACAGAATGTTGCATCGCTTTGAGCTACCAGGACCAAAGATCATAAGTTTTGTTTTGCTGTAGTTAAGTTCCAATCCATGATCTGCACAAAACACACTAAGCCTATCCAGGAGGGCCTGAAGGCCCATAGGTGTTTTAGAGATCAGGAGGGAGTCATCAGCAAATAAAAGAATTGGAACTTTTGTATTATTCAAAGTAGGGGCATCGTTTAGACAGTCAGTTACAACTTGCACTACTTCATTGATAAACAAAGAGAAGAGGGTAGGAGCCAGGATACAGCCCTGGCGTACTCCCCGTCTGATGTTAATACGATCAGTGAGTTCCCCCTGGCTGCCCCATCTTACTCGAGCATAGGTGTTCTTGTGTAATCTTTGAATTAGATGCACCAGGTTCAGCGGGATGCCAATTTTCTTTAAGACTTCCCACAATTTCTGCCTTAGAACAAGATCAAACGCGGACTTAAGGTCAACAAAAGCAACATACATATTTTGTTTGGCCAGGGTAGCGTATTTCCAAAGTAACAAAAAGAATCTAAAGACTTGGTCCATAGTGCTAATTTTTAAACGGAACCCAGCCTGAATGGGGGAAAGAACCTGGTTAGCTTGGACCCAGTCCATTAGCCTATCAAGAACTTGCTTAGAAAAAATCTTTTGAAGATTGTCAATGAGGCTAATTGGGCGATAATTGGCAGGCAGACCCACATCTCCTTTTTTGTGAATAGGGATAATTTCGGCTCCGAGCCACGAGTCCGGAATGGGGCTACCTGCTGCGATGGCATTTGATAAAGTATTAATGTACCACGCCCAAATGACGGGTTCAGACTTAAACAGGTCCCCCGGTATCTTGTCAGGTCCGGGGGCCTTAGCAGGTTTCAGGTAATTAATAGCTGCCGTGGTTTCAGCAATTGTAAAAACAATGACCTCCAGGGGACCCTCAATTAGGGATCTACATTTGCCACCCGCATAGGACTCATGATGTAATTGCTCAAAAGAGGCATAAATCTAGGAAAAATGAGACACCCATCTTTCAGGCTGGATGTGAAAATTAGGAATAACATTACCCTCTCGTTGCCTGTGAGTCAGCAACCTCCAAAAGGAACTCTTGTCGCAATTTTCTACTGCCTCCAGCAGCTTCTGCCAGATCTCAAATTCCCAGTTTTTCTTTGCTAGATTCAAGGCCTTAGTGTAACTGACTCTAGCGGTCCTGATCTCCTCCTGTGAATGCATGCGGAGGGCCAATTTAAGATTTAGCCTAGCAAGGTCGCAGTTATTGTTGAACCATTCCCTGGATCGGATAACATCTGGAGTGTGTCTCACAGGGGTTTCTTTATAAAAAACCTTCTGCAGAGATTTTATCAATTCAGCATGTAGTTCCATGATTGGCAGACTATCGACCTCTTGCTTTTCAATACCGGAAAACAACTGTAAAAAGGAAGAATACATTTGTTTAACCAAAAGTGGGTTAGAAAAAACTTTTGGCCAACTAACACAAGTTTGCCTGGAGTTTAGGGAAGGGATCGGAACATCAGTGGTATCTAGATGTTGAGTTCTCCCAAATGCTTTGTTAAAAAGAGTAAGACATAGAGGATAGTGATCGCTGTCATAACGGAGTTCAACCTTCATATCCAGAACATGTGACCAACGCCTGATGTCAACAAAGAAATAATCAATAGTGCTGTACGAACATCTCCGCTTAAAAGTGGGGGCACGATTAAGATCAGATCTGGTCCGACCATTACATTCCCTGAGTCCATGGCGTAGGCAAAGGGAGGCCATCTGTGTAGCCGCACAAGAACCAATACTAAGAGAATCATCCTTCACTTTGGAAATAACCCAGGAGTCATCCTCTTCAGATGTTAGATTACCTACAATGTTCTTGAATACAAAGGAACAATTTATATCGCCCCCTATCACCAGATGGTTAGAAGGATGCAAGGATTCCATGTGCTCAACTAGCTGGGCGAGTGTTCTAGATTCCATATTGGGGGGGACGAAACTCGCAAACACGTTGACCAAGGTCATTGTGAAACCAGGGTGAAATATAAGTCTCACACCCAAAAGATCTAAAGAGTTAAGGGGTAGTACAAGGTGATCACATTGTAGTTTCTTGTTCACTAGGATCATGAGCCCACCCATAGGCCTACCAAATCCTCCCGAGGCAGGCTGGGCTGCGACAAAATGAGTTGTAAACCCCTCAACATGTATTAGTTCTTCCGCCCAGGTTTCCTGGAAAAGGCATAAGTCTTCTTAGAAATAAAATTTACCCATCCAGGATCTCCCAACTTTTTCCTTATTCTGGCTACATTCCAAGATACAATATTAAGTGCAGAGGACACAGGTGTAGGACTAGCTCTCGGGGATATGATTGGGTTCAGAACCCTGGGTCGTTTGTCTCTATAAACCATAGCATCTGAGGTGGGGAGTATTGAGGGAGAGATGATGTTTAGTCAATCTAAATCAGATAACCGGGGGGAGTGGGTCTGGGTCAAGACTGGTCGATTGCTATTTAGTGGACCCAGAGTCATTCCCTCGTGAGTATTGAAATGTCTATCGATCCTTCGTGGCTCCCCCCCCGGAGAAAACATGCAGAGGCCAATCCTGATATTTCTACCAGATATCAGAGGAAGAGTCCGGAGGTTGAAAGCCATAAGGTTATCAACCATAGAGGTGTCAAAAAAGAGGATTGAAATATAATCAAAATCTGAGTCTGGTTGAGCATGTCTATGTGCCTCCCATATATCAGAACGAATAACAGACAGACATTTCCTCTGAATACGAAACCAGTAGACAACTTTATTAATGAGAGAATCATGAGACTCTCTCTGCCCAACAGATAACCTAGGGACCCTTGTCATGTAGATGTGTGCATCCCTCCTACTCTGATAATTTCTCCCCTTGGGAACTGTCGCCTGAAAGAATTTGGATTGACCTTGACGTGAGATTCTGGGTGGGCTTACGGGCACTCGTACATCCTTCCCAACCAGAGCTCCCATGGACACGGAATTTGTACAGGGAGGACGTAAATCGTAGTTGGTTGGGGCGGGAATAGGCATACGACCGGAGTCGATGAAGTTGTCATTGGATAGAAAGAGGCGACTCCCCTTTTTTTTGTTGCCATATTCGTAGGCTTGGCCCCCTGCTTTAAATATTTAGGGTGAGAGGCTAAGTTGTCCCCAGTATCTAATGAAGCTAACACATTAGGCCCTCCAATAGACTCAGGAGGGTGGTCATTCATGCTAAATGAATTACAATTACACAATACCTTCGTCTCGGATGGTCCTGAAATTTTACCCAAAATAACCATTACCAAGGATTTAAAATTGTCCAACTTCTGGGAAACGTTCTCCAGTTCGAGTGACATCTTGCGTTGAGCATGCCGGACCAATTCCTCTGTATCAGGTTCCGAAGGAAATTAAGGGCTGAGAGGGGCCTGGGCTCTCACTAGAAGTAGATAGGAGTTGAAATCTATTGGAGCAGAGAATGTCACTGGAAACTACAGCCTTGGAACCCAAGTTTGGAGAATCCCTACATTGATTACATTCTGTAACTTTGGTACTTGAAGTAAGCCTCATTGAAGGTGAGGGAATTGCAGCCTCAGATAAAGGGGGGGGGTGGAGGTCCGCTTCTACAGACAGAAAAGGTGTCCGTGATTTTTTGGTAAATAGATCCGGAATCTTTCTAATAGTCGAAGTAGCAGGAATGGAAGGAGTGATGACAGATGGGCTCCTCAAAATTGCCTCTACTTCCTCAAACAGGGAGACAATGGCTTGAAATTGATTCTTAACGGGTTTAGAAGGGTCATCAGGTTTCCGACCCACTTGTTTCCTATGTTTTTTGGAGCCGGAGGGTGGCACAGGGACATCGTCTGCCTTGCGCTTCCCCATTGTTTGCTACAGTGTGTCCAATCCAAGGGCTGAATCCCCCAAGGACGAAGACAAGGGGACAATTAAGTAATGATGACCCAGCCCACACGAATCCCCTGGGTATAGGAAAAGAACAAGGGTGCCTGGGACAGGCGGCACTGACCAGGCACTAGCAAACCTGCAGCTACCACAATGCAGATGAAAGAGGGGGGGCCCAGCCCAGCCTCTTCCGGGCGCTGACGGGCAAAGAACGGGCCCGCCCGTGGCCCGGGCTTCGCCCGCGCGCGTCCCGTGACGCCGGGACCGCGAAAGGAATTTAAAGGGCTCCTGCCCTGTGGACCGCCTCCCGTCTCTGTCACCAGGGCAACCAGGACTCCCGAAATGCGCTTCCCGCGATGGTGGGAGCGCGAAAGGAATTTCAAGGGCTCCTGCCCTGTGGACCGCCTTCCGTCTCTGTCACCAGGGCAACCAGGACGCCAGCAATGCGCTTCCCGTGACGGCGGGAGTGCGAAAGGAATTTAAAGGGCTCCTGCCCTGTGGACCGCCTCCCGTCTCTGTCACCAGGGCAACCAGGACGCCAGCAATGCGCGCTTCCCCATATTTCTTGTTGTTATGCCTCACCTGGGGAGGTGTAGCAGTTTTGGCGCATTCCAAGGTCTACCACTTCTGAGAAGTCTGGAAATGCATCAAAATCCATGGCTGTGGCATGGTAACACCAACACAACACCCATGAACACATCCATTGTGAAGAGTAATGCGACACAGCAATTTGCACTGCTTGGCATTAGTATGGATTTATCAAGCCACTCAGGGCTACACATGGCGGTCTTGAGTGGCTTGATAAATTACATTTTGGAATTGCATCATGGATGCACCATATTGCGTAGTGCAGGAGCATTGCAACTCCCTTATAAATATGGCTCCTAGTCCCCAAAGTAGCTGCTCAGTATTTTTAAAATTGTCTTTTCATTTATTCATTCCTTCATTCATTCATTCCTTCATTCAGTCATACATTTGTTTGTGCACCAGTGCAGCTGGACTTTCATCATGACCCAATGGTCCTTCTAACTGGTCTCAACTGTGCTGTTTATCCTAAGTGTGGTATGAATAAAACCAAACAATAACCTTTTTGCTAAAGTAGTTGGGTGTGCTGGATATTTTGTATTCTATATCAAAGATTAATTATACAAAGACCTACAGCCAATCAAATTTCAATTTCATCGCCAGTGTGCATAGTATATCTAAACCATGACACTTTCTCACTTGTTTTATTTATTAATTTGGCAAATACATCAAATTTAGCCCCACAATGTTAATAAGTACTTGTACACCTAGCATAAACATAAAAAATAAACAGTACTTCACAGTATATTTAGGAGCAATGATCATTAAAGTAACAGAGAGCACATAAAAACAATAATTTGAAAAGAATGTTATTTTATACATCACAATCCAGCCTAGCATTGATTTGACAATATTTCCTTATAGTCTATAAATCTTAAAGACAATAATAAACATAAGGACAGATGTCAAATTTAGCCTTCCGCAAATTAAGTGAAAATCAGTTTTATGATATAGTCTCTCAATTATATACCTGTCATTACTTACATGAGAAAACCTAAGGACCTGATTTAGATCCTGGCAAACTGGGTTCTCAGTTACAAACTGTGACAGATATCTAATCCGCCACATTTCCATCCCGTTAAATGCTATGGGGATCATAATATGGTGGATGGGATATCCATCACGTTTGTGAAAGAGTATTCCTTCTTCCATCATCTAAATCAGGCCCTAAAGGTACATCAGTGTTTGCCTCTTGCACTGCGCAAAAACCTAAAGTCTGCATTATTTCATTTGCCAAATCACAAGCGCGCAGCTGCATATAATTTTTCCCAGTGACCATATACCAAAGTGTTAGGATTTCACTCAAATGAGGGCTATTCTGTTTCCAAAAATCAAACAAGCTAATGAAACTCAGTGTCTCTTGCTTAGTGCAAACAGTAAGAAACTCTAAAATCTTTCGTTTTACTTCATTTTGCAACGGCAAAGCTAATAGGCAGCTGAGCTGAATACAAAATGTAAGGTCTAATATCATGTCATAGCCAATAGGCAGCTGAGCTGAATACAAAATGCAATGTCTAATATCATGTCAAAGCCAATAGGCAGCTGAGCTGAATACAAAATGCAATGTCTAATATCATGTCAAAGCCAATAGGCAGCTGAGCTGAATACAGCATGTCAAAGCCAATAGGCAGAGTACAGAATGTAATGGCTAATGCAATGTCAAAGCCAATAGGCAGCTAAACTGAACAAAAAATATAGGGGGTTATTCTAACTTTGGAGGAGGTGTTAATCCGTCCCAAAAGTGACGGAAAAGTGACGGATTTACCACCAGCCGTATTACGAGTCCATTATATCCTATGGAACTCGTAATACGGCTGGTGGTATATCCGTCACTTTACCGTCACTTTTGGGACGGATTAACACTCCTCCAAAGTTAGAATAACCCCCATAATGTGCTACTGGTGAACATTAAGCAACTAATATGCGCAGTGGTGAAACACAAAGTCATTGGTCAAACATAGTCAATAGCATCACAGCAGGGTTGAAGGATATCTGCCAATTTATATGAAGTGGGTTTATATATCTTTCTCCTCACAGTTAATATTTATTCTGATACATGTAATACTGATTCATGTATTGGAACCTTAGCGGCTATATCAAACTGGCCGGTGCCAGATGCAATAATTATTGTACCCTATAAAATCAGACACCAAGGTGTTCTGAATTATTGGGTGTGCAATAATTATCTCATATTCTGACCTGCTGCTTAGGACACCAAGGGCCTCATTTAGGAGGCCCATGGCGCAGAGTGACTACAAGATACGGTGCATTTTTGTCCTCTCCCCCTGCGCTGGTGCACAAATTGCTGCCATGCTCCAACGCAGGCACCCTTTGCACCATATGGTTCAATGGTTCCGGAATTGTAGGGATGATTGATTTTGTGCAAGAAGGGACACCTTCCTGCAATAAAACAATCACAAGAGATGTTTCATTGTTTCTGTGTGTGGTGCAGAGGAGAAATAAAGTTATTTTTCCCCGTTACGTCACTTTTTTGCCACTCCTGAGGTGGAGTAGGAATCTGATGTATTCCCAGGCTTGTAAATCAGGTAATGTGTCAGATTCCTCTGTGTTCCATGGGTGCTGTCCCGGAACACCATAAGCAACACCCATGGAACGCCACTTTCACGCAGTGTTATGTGTGAAAGGGGTCCATATTTACAGAGCAATGAAAAGCCACGCAAAGTAGCTTTGCGTGGCCTTGTAAATATGGACTGGCACACTGCGCCACTTGAGCCTAAAAAAATTACCCCTAGTTGCGCAGTGTGCTGCTAGGGCTTTGGTAATGAGGCCCAAAATTCTGCAAGTCTTTGTAACTACTGGGCTGTCTTCCTCCCAATATTTCCAGTAGGTTTAACCTGCTAAAATTTACTGAGGGTGCAAACATCTCGGTTGTTACCAGGCACGATAAACATTGCGGCAATATATAATTGGGATTCCGGTACAACCTGTTTGTGCAGGGACAGCAATTTATGGGACCGTGTCGTCAAGCCTTTGGCCATTTACCAAAGAGGGTAATAATAGAATATTTAATGCGGATTGATTGACACTGGTTTTTTTGTTGCATTTTTTACTGCGCATGTTTTTTAATGGCAAAGCTGATCTCATAACCATATTTCCCTTTAATAATGCAGGATCGATAATAAAACAATGCACACAAGACTTGCATCAGCACAACATGGGATTTCAGAAAAGTTATCTACTCTCGTTTGTTCTACCTCTTGTTGCTGAAACATCTGGATCGTCATGCCTAGTAACATGAACATTTGTTTTTTCCCCCCTTTCACTTTGCTGTGAGCACTTGAGAAATGTGCATTATATTCGAGCTTGAACAAGAGATTGAGAAACGTTTACAATTTGCTTAATGCTATATTTATGACCTACTAGCAGTGGTAGGCAAAAAATAATTCGTTCCTTTAATGACAGCCGAACCTCAGTCTTTCAGGGGACCATAGCAAGTATGCGACATCAGGATTGTATGCTGGCCTTTCCTGATTGAAAGACAGGTTTGTTTGACTTCAAAAGAACTACTAAAATATGTATGTCGCAGAAAATCCGGCATTTTCTCTCTATTGATATTGGTATTGAACTTGCTAAGACTCTCTAGTTTGGATATCCAACAGTGGTTTTGTAAACCCAAATTCCTGTCTTTAAATTCTTGCTCTGCCCATCCACACTGTAGGCAGATAAACTGGATCAACGCATCTCTGTTTAAATATATATGGTTCCCAAATCATTTTTGTACCTTATCACTTTATTTTTGTAACCTACATTGCAAAGAAGACAATAAAAAAGCAATTACATATAATTATAGAACTGTCAAAATACACAGTGTCATTAACTGCAAAGTCGGGCTCTTGCTGTTTTTGCACATTTTCCTGTCTGCAATGGTGCTTTTGAGGAAACATGCTGACTTTGTAATTTTCAGTGGACACCTCCTAGGTGCCAGATTTATCCATCATAGGTGCGCCTTATTTACTGTATGCCACACTATGACGCAGGGCCAATTGATGTGACCTGCAGCATGACATAAAGTTGTAGTTGTGGCGCAACATGCCCTAACGCAACTACTAGCTGCACTCCGCAAGACACTTTATTGTGCCACAATCAACATTGCATCATACATAAGAGCAATGCATGGCACACAGCACGTCACAATTGTTTCTACCAACATCCCAACATCTTCCACCATGGAAGGAGCAGCAGAACTCCAGGAGGGCACCGAACCTGAAGGTGTTCCTGAAACCCAGGGCAAAAAGAAGAGGAAGCTTAACTTTACAGAGGAGATCCAACTATTTATAAATAAGGTGCCCAAAAATGAACATCTTTTGTTTGTCACCTCTAAATTGCCATTAACAAAGATGGATTCTTTATGGCAAACAATAGTGGACAAAATTAACTTTGTGGCACTAACAAGAAGGTCTGTAGTGGAATGTTAAAAAGGGTGGCACGACCAAAAATGCAGGACAAAAGAAACACTGGCAGGAACCCCAGGCTGCAATGAGTACCTGGGGAGGACCTGATGTCCAGCAGTAGTTGAACCCATTGGAGAAGCAGGTGGCATCACTCTTTCCAACTGAAGGCCAGGATAGTGCTGACGAAGAGGACCAACAAGACATACAGGGAGTGATAATATAATGCATGTAATATATATGTTTAAATATGCAATATATCACTTAAACTCATAGAGTATAGTTACCATATTTCACACAATGCAGGGCAGCAAGCAAAGATGTTGTGCTGCATTGCATGAAAAGGGAGTGAGCAGAAATGCTCATTATTTTCAAAGATATTGACCATTTTTGCTTTCTCATTGTGCTGGTGCAGTGTGTGTAGACTAGGGCCACTACAGGCATCCTTGCACCATATTGCATGAGTATCTGCATTACAGGCAGAATTATTGTTCTATAGGAAGAGATACCTTCCTGCATAACAATATTCCCTGTTGGCATTTTACTTTTTTATGTGTGCTGCACAATGCAGCACATGTGGGACAACTAACCGAAAAGGAGAAATAAAGATATATCTCCTCATTCCCAAGTTTAAAAGTGTGAATAAATCTGCCAAAGCCCCCAAATCCATGGGTGGATGTGTGGGAGCAACCATGCTTCATCCATTGAAAGCCTTTCCAGGGCACTGTAAAACAACACAACAACTTGTGCTGCCTTATGTTACTTCATATTTACTATGTTACACAGAGCTGTGCAAAGTGGCACTGTGTGACATAGCAAATGTCACATAAGGGCTTGTGTTGCCCTTGTGTTTACTTGTGTGATGCAATGTTAATGCAAACCTTTAACAAATGTGTCCATAGTGAATAGTATGACATGTTAATCAATGTTCTAGGCCCACAATCTATATACCAGGTACCTGTTGTGCATTGTGTGCTGCCTGGTGAAAGATCACAGATACCTCAAACGAATTGGAAGGGTACCTGCATTGCAAGTTTATGTATGTGGGCAGGACAGTGTTACACGTTACAGTGTTACACGCTCACTAAAGGCATGTATAGGAAACAGTCACAGTGCCCATTATATTAATGTCCGAGAGCTGGCTTGCCTTATCCTCAAACATAACACACCACACTTCAATACCTACTTTTGTGTCACAATTCTACAATACCACAAGTGTGAATGCATTTCTAAGAACATACAAACTGGTTGATATGTTTATGAATAAAATATCATGCTATTTACATAGATGTTAAGTGAGGTAACATGGCCTCTCTATTTACCTCAACTAAATAAACTTTAAGTAGAAACCCCATAGCACTTCAGTAATGTGAATCACAATGTGGTGTAAAATGTTACACCTGCTCAGAAGTAATTGTGAAACTTAGGGGCATATTTACAAGAAAGTGTTGCATCAGTTATCATGCCCCACTTTTCGTGCATCCCTCTGCACCCTTCTAACGTCCCCATCGTAGAGCCATATTTACAATATGGCGCCCCATGATGCACGTTAGCACAATTGCGTCAAAATGTTTTACGCTATTTTGGCGCATTAGTTGACTAGGGCCAAAAATGATGGTGCTAGTCCAGTAATCAGTGGAGAGGCCCATTGGAAACAGGCGTTAAAAATGATGGGAAAAATGGTGCAGCAATATCTCAATAATTTCACTGCATCTTCTAACAGGGGAATGCCCCCCCTTGCATACATTATGCCTGGTGCAGGAATAATGTGGCTCAAGGGGTTACAAAGTGGCACAATACTTGCATTGCACTAATTTGTAAATATGTCACGGCAAAAAGGCCGTCCTGATGCCGCCTTAGCGTAAAACAAATGATGCTTGGTCGGCGCAAGGCAGAACTAGGAGCTTGTAAATATGTCAGTTAGTGCTTCTGTACAGGTAAGTGTGTAGAGCTCCAGTCAGCACTATTCAACCAATAACTGTTATAGTTTAGCATCCAGCCTGATGCATCCCTGTTGTGTGAAGACTGGTAAATGTATGGTATGTTGGCGAATATGTGTTTCAGTGCGTGTTAAGTTAAGAAGTCTGTGTGGATGCCAACAATCTACTTACAGCTCTCAGTAATAAAATTTAAATAATATGTTGCCCATTATTATGCGAGTGCTACTCAATGTCTTGCTAAAGTGAAAGATAATACAAGTAGGATACTAAAATAATTAATGTTTTGGTATCTGTTGAACTTCCATATATTAGGTGTCTAGTACAATCGACAATTTCTCATTCTAGAGGTTTGAAGAAGCATACAGGATTGTGTAACAATGTCCAGAGGCAATTAAGCCAATTGTGAAATGAAATTCAGGGGCAGAATATTTCGTATTTGATGCAGCACAATACAGCATTACAACTTGCTGCACTGCATCAAATGTAGAGGGTAGGAATGCACCACATATCCTAAGGTGTGGCCCATTCATGCTCTATCCCTGCACAGCTGCACTATCTGCTGCATAGAACCAACACAGGCACACTTGCACTATAGTGCAAGGGTGCCCGCACTGCAGGCAGGATTTCCATTTGTACAGGAAGGGGCACCTTTATCCATAAAAACAATCCTTAAAGACATTCTCCTCTTTCTTACGTGTGCTCCAGCATGCAGCAAGCTTAAGAAAGAGGAAACACTGAGGAGAAATAATTATATTTCTCCTTGTTGGGGCTCTATTAGGAAGGCATACTATTTTAGTACGCTCCCAGGTTTACTTGTCTTGATAAATATGGTAATGCATCAAAATGCACAGCGGGGTGCATGAAAACACCCATGATCTGCATAAGTAAGGCTCCCTGGCACAGAGTAAAGCAAGAGAGCAACCTGGATTTATCAAGCCACGCAAGCCATGTTACTTAAGGAATGTATTGTCCTTGCATCACCTAGAGTGACACAAGAGCACACACAACTTTGTTAAATATGTTTCCCTCTTTGTATAACAAATGATCTCTACAATTTCTTATTAGAATGTTGACTATTACTGTGGTTAGACCAAGTATTGAGGTTTATACATACCTAAAATGTGTGTCAACATGTTACTATGTTGCATTTCCACATCAACAAAACCATGGAACAACAAAACTGTCCCTTATGTCCTTACTGGTGACTTTTGCCTACAATACAATATGACAATATTTCCATATTGGTATATATGCTTGTAAAATATCTGTGTGGGAGAAGTGTAAGAAATGACTGACAAAATCAATGTAAGTTAATCTACATCCATCACAGCCTCTGTAGTACCCTACCTTTTCCAGGGAAGAGTACTACTTCTCCTGTCATACTGCCTGTCCATGATGAGCAGCCAGTTGTCGACTCCTCCCTGCCTCCATGGATGAAGTCACCTTCAACCATCTCCTATATGGGCAAATCTAGTCCAAAAATGACAGGATTTAGGGGGTCATTCTAACTCTGGCGGGCGGCGGAGGCCGCCCGCCAGAGTTCCCCCCTCCGAAATACCGCACCGCGGTCAGTAGACCGCGGAGGGTATTCTAAGTTTTTCCCTGGGCTGGCGGGCGGTCGCCAAAAGACCGCCCGCCAGCCCAGGGAAAAACTCCCTTCCCACGAGGATGCCGGCTCGTAATCGAGCCGGCGGAGTGGGAAGGTGCGACGGGTGCTGTTGCACCCGTCGCGTATTTCACTGTCTGCCAAGCAGACAGTGAAATACTTGTAGGGGCCCTCTTACGGGGGCCCCTGCAGTGCCCATGCCAGTGGCATGGGCACTGCAGGGTCCCCCAGGGGCCCCGCGACCCCCCCTACTGCCATCCGGGTCCCGGCGGGCGGACCGCCGGGAACTAGATGGCGGTAGGGGGGGTCGGAATCCCCTCGGCGGCGCAGCTAGCTGCGCCGCCTTGGAGGATTCCAAAGGGCGGCGGTACACTGGCGGGAGACCGCCAGTGTTGCCGGTCCGACCGCGGCTTTACCGCCGCGGTCAGAATGCCCTGCGGGGCACCGCCGGCCGCCGGGGTCAGAATGACCCCCTTACTCCTGTAGACATATGTGTACCCAATGCAATGCACCCACTTTCCTTTTGTTGGAGGCCACAAGTTGAGCCCTAATGTTCCCACAGCTCAGCTGGCTCACTGCCTCCAGCGGGAGCCAGCATTGCTCCCACCCGCAAGGAACAGCTTAAAATGCTGCTCCCTGAAGGCAGGAACACATTTTTCATCTGTTCCCCATCCGCATCATAGTGTGGAGGAAAACAGATGAAAGACTGCTCCTAGGGGGTGGGAGCATTTTACACACTCACATATGTTGGAAGTGGACTTACTGTTTGCTCTCGCTTGGCGGGTCCTTTCAAATAGCTTCCGTCAAGTGACAGCAAACAGAGGTCTCCATGCCCACACTACTATGTCTAGAAAGTGGGCACCTCCAGACACAGCAGGAGCTGACCTTAGATGTGGTGGACCTCAGAGACAATAATGGCTCCAGGATGGGGGCCCCCCTCTGTTTCCTTGTGCACAGCCTTGCCCCAGAGGTGGTTGTTCCAGGGAAAAAAACAGCCAGGGGAGGGGGGGCACATGGCCCCATCTCACTTAACATTTTTGGGCTGGCCCCAGGGAGGTGGATGCCCCAATATGCCAGTGTAGACATTGCTGCGGGGTCCGCTTAGGTATGTAGGGTGGTGGTAGCTAGCTTTTCATGGCAGACAGGGCTTAGTTGGTCCTAGTAAGTGTGTAAATGGAAACATTTGGCTCCTGCCTGTTGTAGTATCTAGTCAATGGTATGCCACTGTGGTCCACAATGCCCATTCTTAGTCCCAGTGAGTGATAGTGATGTGTATGCAATCTGTGCTGTTGGTGCTGTAATTTACACTGTGTTCCCTTTCTTTCTCCCCCCTCTTGTTTTGTCATCTTCTCCATGTGTGCCTTAGCATCATATGGCGAAGGAGCAGGGGCATCGGTAAATGAGGGAGCTGCAGCCCACGGGACCCAGGAGGCAGAGTCCACCGATGCCGAGGGGACCAGTGGGACGCAGGGCGAGCACCGCCGGGGAGTCAGGAGCTGATACAACTGACTCTGATTCCTCCTCCGATGGAGGCTCCCTAGTGGTGGTGGACCACTCTGGGACCACCCCAGCAACTTCATCTTCTGCCACCCCGTACCAGCACCGCCCTCCCAGTAGCCCCCAACCGAGTTGCCTGTGCCTGTTCACCCAGGCGGGTGGTTGTCTACTTTGCCCCAGGCACCTTAGGCCGTGCCTCAGTCAGCCCTGCTTCCCTCAATGAGGAGGCTATTGATCTACTGAAATCCATCGCTGTAGGGCAGTCAACCATAGTGAATGTCATCTAGGGGCTGGCATCCCAGATGCAGCAATGCAATGCTTCCTGGAGGGCATTCATGGTGGCTTGGCGGCCCTACAGAAATCATTTAAGGCTCTGGCCTCCTTTCTGATGGCAGCAAGAGTCTCTGTTTCATCTGTCCACCCTCCAACTACCTCTTCCCAGTCCCTGTCTCCTGTCCCCAATCCATCCCAGACAAACGCAGGAGCCACGCTTCAGTCCACAAGCACACACACAACCAACACACAGATACACACACAACATCAGCCACTACCGCCACTGTCTTACCCTCCTCCTCCTTCCTCACAGTCACATCAGCACTCACACTTGTATGCATAGCATCAGCAATCCCATCAGCAATCCCAGATCCTGCCACCTGCACAGCATTGCCCACAATCACCACAACAGCAGACCTGCAGACATGTAACCTACACACCACATGCACAGTCACCACCACCCTATCACCACCTCATGCAGTACACCCATCTTACTTGCAGGCACCACCACAACACCCATCCACAGGGCCTGTTTGTCCTGTCCACCCTGTCTGCCCTCCCTCCAAAGACACACAAACGCTCCCACTCAGACCCCAAACAGCCATCGACCTCACACACGCACACTGTCCATGCACCCAAGACCAACACACCTCCTCCTCCTACAACCACTCCTTCTACTGCCACTCCTGTACCTCCTCCCACATCTTGCCCCCTGGTCCTAAGAAGCGTTTTCTTTCCCACCTTGCCCTCTTCCCACCCCGAGCTCCCCCCATCCTGCAGGTAAGAGGAAGGTCCCACCCCCCAGCCCAGTACCTCCAGCTCCAAACCAACTCCTGTTCCTCCTCCTAAGTTTACCCCTGCCACTTAGATGAAGAAGGGTGGTACTCTGGCCCCCCATCCCAAGGCCACTCCTCTGCCCCCAAGCCAGAAGGGCAAGGACCTGCCCTCTCCCAGACCCAAGCCCAAGGACCCCCTTGCAAACCCCCCCACCCTCCCACCAACCCCTGCGGTAGCTGCCTACCTTTACCATGATGCCCTTGCCCAGTGGAGTGACTGGGTTGTCAGGAGTAAAGTTGGGTCACTATACCCAACGTATTACGGTGGTTAGACCAAGCTTTCTTTTATTCTGGCTGATGTTGCTGTTGTTTACTCTGCTAATTGTTCTGGGTGTGCGGTGTGTGTTGTGTGTGTGTGTGCGTGTTGCTCTCCCCTCCCTTCCTCCCTTGTGTGCTAGGCAACTGCATTCGTGCTCCTGGACGGTCATGGCGTGGTACAGCATCAGGAAAACTTCCAGTTCTGGTTCCATGGTGGCCGTGGACTCCTCTGTGTCCCTGGAGGTCAATGTCTCCTTTTATATGTTGTGTTTCCGCCATGCTTTTGGTGGCGTTGCTAATGCCTCAGAAATCCTGGCATCTGTTATGTCATAATATGGTGGGTGGACTCTTGTCTTCTGCCTGCCTGGATATAGCTACCTCCTTGTACAGTAGTTGTACCGCACTGGAAGTTTAGGTGGTACATTGGCTGTGTATGGGACGGATCACCACCATGGTCATAATTTGGTGGTCATTATCACCGGCCTGGCAGCGGTACAACCACCATCACTGGTGTGGCAGTCAGATGACCTCCAAAGTCATAATGACCATCTTAGCGATTTATTGAAGAAATGGTATAATGATAAACTCCTGAGTTAGGATGAATACCAATATCTTAAGGATGATACACACACTGTCCCAAACTTATATTTACCCTCCCTCCAAAGACACACAAACGGTCCCACTCAGACCCCAAACAGCCATCCACATCACACACTGTCCATGCACCCAAGACCAACACACCTCCTCCTCCTACAACCACTCCTTCTACCGCTCCTTCTACCTAAGGTACATAAAGGTCTAGTCAACCGTCCAGGGTACCTGATTGTGTCATCTAAGAATAGTATTTTTGAGAACAATTTGATATATGTAGACCACTTTTCCCTGTTGGTGAGGAATTTATATTCATACATCAGGGACACCAAAGATTTTCTCTGCAGGGTTCAGGATTTACATTGGGATTAAACTTCCATCATGGTATGTTTTTGAAGTAGAACGTTTACACACGAGCATAAGACATACACATGGTTTAGAAGCATGCAAATACATTTTAAGGGCTCCAGGGATCAATCATCTACAACATACAAATGTTACTGAAAATGGCGGAATTGTGTTGACAGAGAACATTTTTATGTTTGAAAATGATTTTTATAAACAATTTCAAGGGACTGTGATGGGCATCTGCTTTGCCTCAAGCTACACAAACTTGGTTGTGGGGTGGTGTTAGGAACAGGTGCTCTGAGGCAGTGACAAGACATAATGGAACAAAAAAGTCAGTGTTTGGCTGAGATACATTGATGATATTTCTTTCATGTGGAATGGACCTGAACATGAATTGAAAAAGTTTAGAGAACTTCTGAAAGCGAATGAGTTAAACATTTGGTTTACTATGCATTATAGTCATACTAGCTTGGAATATTTAGCTCTACAACTCAAGGTTAGAGGGTGACCACAGATCACTGAATTGTACAGGAAAGAAAGTGCAGGATTCTCTATCTTGCATGTGGCAAGTTGTCACCCATCAAATTTTAGATGGAGCATCCTCTACTGTAATTTTTTATGGGAGAAGCGTAACTGCAGCCTGGACGAAGGATTCCACAAAGTAAAAAAAGGCATGTCTGAGAGGTTGAGGGAGGGAGGCTACTCAACAAAGGCCCTTGAAATAGCAATTGAGAAAGCTGATACCATAAAATGAGTTGAAATAATGCTCAAATAGAATGTAGAACTAGCTCCCAGGGATGGAGATCCAATCTGATTTATTACTACATTTACAACTTAATCAGGTAAATTGAAAAAGATCTCAAGTAGGAGGTGGGAGATCTTAGCATAGGAACCCACTCTAAAACACAAAATTGGCACAGGACCCACAGTGACACATCAAAGGAATACTTCTCTAAAGGATATCTTGGTACACAGCCATCTGTCTCAAAAACTCATTGTTTAAACATGAGAAGGGCTTTAAATGCTGCAGGCAATGTAAGGCCGGTAAACACAGTAGCAATGTGCATGAGGTCATCCTGCCAAAAGTTAAGAATAAAGAATAGAAAATATCAAAACAGATTTTGTGGTTTATGTCATCACCTGCCTCTGTCATCTGTGGTATATCAGCTCCATCACATTTCCTGTAAACACATTCTAGAGCATTGGAGGGCAATTGCCAATAAAAATCAGAGTTATGGGACAACAAAACATTTTAAAGATAAACATAACAGTGATTGGACACAAGCCAAAACCTTTGGGGTAGATACCATAGTGAAATATATTAGGGGAGATGACATGGTGGCAGTACTACGTCGATCAGAGTCTTAGTTTATCTTGGAAGCAGGATGCGTAACCCCTGCATGGAAGAATACAGCTGAAGAATTTTTGTAGATTTGTAGGATTGACTCACTAGCCATTTACCTGTTTGTTTTCCTTACCAATGTTTACGTTATTTGGGTTACATCTAGGTGGTAAATATTTTGGATATCTGATGGGGAGTTATGTAATTGTCTGGCTATGGTTAAAACAATACCCATAGTGATCTATTCTATATTATCTTAAATACAAGGGCCTTATTGAAACCATGAACATGAGGTGAGAAACAGGAATACAACATAAATAGGAAACAAAAAATGGGGGCATACTGTTATATTTGAATGACTTCTTTAGCCTGTGCCTAAGTGTAAACATCAAAGTTTGCAATGGTACAGCTTGAATGAATATTGTATGGAATTAGAAGCCACTGCGGTCACATGTGTTGGGGTCCCTGTTTCAGCATTACAATTTAGTATGCAGTGCTATAACTTGTGCCTGAGCTATGTACTGCTAATTGCACTATATATTTCATTACTCATAACATCGCCTCATAACATATTCTGTGACCTCATTGATAATATCAATGCAATACTTGAGGTGACAATATTGATGAGAAAACTGTGCATGGTGAGGGGGCAAGCTATGGTTACACTGGGGTACAAGTTATAGTTAATTGAAATACCTTTAACTACAACAGCTGAATTTCTTTGGTTCTGTACATTTGAAACATGAGCCTAATTATAACATCTTTTTAACCTTGTTTTTTTAAGGGGAAAAAATGAATAATATATATATATATATATATATATATATATATATATATATTTATACATATATGTAATTAGATATGTATTGTTTGGACCACTTGCCTATATGTTTGGCACTGTTTGATGAATCTTCACAACATTTTTCAAAAAACATTTAAAAAAGAAAAGGGACCAGCGTTAGGACACCCTGACCCCTTAGCTCTGGTGCTAGGGTCCCAGAGAGACCCCTCTAGGGAGAAAAAGCACTGTCGTCACATGGGGGGAGCCTGAAGGGCCTCATGGTCCCAGCTCGATTCCTGCCTCCTGCAGGAGACAGCATTGCTATCACAGAGAGGAAGCTGCTAAAGCAGATCCCTATCTGTGAGAGCAATTGTTCTCCCTGTCTTCCTGTCTGCCTCTCCACGGGCAGTGAGTCAGAGGAAACCTGATTACTTGGTGGCATCTGTAAAGCTGCCCCCAAGACACAGCAAACAGCTATGCCCCGGGGGTGGGCATCCCTGGATAATAGCAGTAGCCGGCCCTAGGGATGGCAGTCCCCAGGACAATCCTTGGCTCCATAGGGTGGCCACATGGCCCCATGCACAAGCATTACCCCAGGGAGGTGGTGGTCCCTGGGGCTCGGGAGTCTGCAATGGACCCCTTTCACTTTTGTTTTTGTTGCCCTGGGGAGATGGTGATTTCCGGGGCTGCAGGGGGGCCACGCAGCCCCGCATTCAATTTACAAAAGTGTCCCAGAGAGGTGGCAGTCCCCAGGGCTGGGGGGCTGTGGAGGCCCTCCTGCATTCTATTTGCTAAAGTGCCCCGGAGAGGTGGCAGTCCGCCCCCCCCATTCAATATATGAAATGCCCCAGGAAGTAGGTGGTCCCCGTGGCTGTGGGGGAGTATGTTGGGCCTCCCCCATACAAACAATGGAATTTGCCCCGGGAAGGTGGTGTTCCCTAATTACTCCTAACCTCTGTGGCCTGAGGCTAATGGAAGCCCTAGGAGGGGGGCCCTGTGTGCCCCCATCAATATCAAAGTCCCCAAAGCCTCCAGGATCTGGCTCACCAAGGGGCTAATAAAAAGAAAAGGGAGGGAGACTACCCTTTTAAAAATAAATCGAGGAAAAATCTGCAGATCCGCAGATTTTTCTGAGATTTTTTTTTTTTTAAATCCTTTTAAGCCTGGTGGGGTCCCTTAGGGACCCCAGCATGAGGAATAAGGGGTCAGGATGACTCTATCCTTGCCCCTTTTCATATTTTTTTTACTTTTCTTTCTAGGACTCTGCTCAAGCTGAGTCCCAAGATGGCTGCCAACACTTCCTTGTTGAAGTTTTGACAGCCAATCAGATATCAGCAAGGGGACAGTTGGATTCATGGATGAACCACCTCCTTAGATATCAATATTTTTCAACCTTTAATATCTCCAAAACTATTGAATGGATTTAACCCAAACAACACACAGTGTAATCTGTGAAACAGGATCTAGCTTCCTGCCAAATTTGGTTTAATTTCGTTCAGCAGTTTGAGCTGTAGGTGTGTCTACAGATCTTATAGAAAAATGAATATGGAAAATTCATTTTGGGACCCCCCTTCTTCTCAGTCCCTACATGACAGATCACCCTAAAACTTCTTAAGACATCAGCTGAACTGACCAACATACAAGTTTGGAAAATTTCAGAAAGATTGGACAACTGGGGCCAAAGGTATTGGCAAAACAAAAAACACTCCGTCTTGTTGCGCCGCCGTGCGCGGCACGAGCCAAACATTTGGCTCAGGCTGCGGCATGCGGCATGAAGGCGCGCCATGTCCCCAGCCTGCTGTGCACATTACGAGGCCCCAAATTGGGCATGTGGCCTCGTTCTTTCTTAGCGCGACACGCTTACATGCAGGTCTGACATCCCCCACTCACCTGTTATTCTTCTCTTCTTCTTTTTCTGTCTTTTCATTGTGCCTTCCTTTATGTTTTTTCCTTTTCCCATATTACCCCTGTCTTCCCAGCATGCCTTAGTTCCCTATTCTCTATGGCTCCTAGTCCATTATGTTCTATGTGTTTTTCCCTATCTAAGATGGTGTCCTTGTACTTCCTGTTGGTCGCTTCCTGTTTTTTGGTATTTAAGGGCTGTGATTCTTCTCTCCTTGCGCTGCAACACTTTCTGTTTGGATTGTGACTTCATTCCTGCTTCCTCGTATTTGATACTGGCTCACGTCTGTTCCAGTGTTTTTTCCTGTACTTTCGCTCTTGTATTTACCTATTCATTTTGCTCCTGTTTCAGGAACCTATCCTTTTTGGAGGTTTTTTCCCCTTTCAGGTTTTTTTTTCCCTCTGGCACTACTTCTGAAAGACATGGCTGCACCGTGGCTACCAAAAAGAGTTGCCCCTACCTGGGCCAAGGCCGAACATTCAGGAACAAGATCCTCGCCACTCGTTCTGCGGACTCCAGGTTAAACCAGCGCGTAAGTTGTGACACCTCTATGCAAACTAGGTCCTAACTATAACTAGCTAATGGCAACTGCCCCTAGGTAATCTATCTTCCTTCAGGGACCCTGAGGTCCTAGCCAGCTACTCACATGCTGTGGGAATGGTCCCGCACCAGGGAGCTGCTTTAAATAGCAGCTTCTTGCTTGCTGGAGAAATGTTTTCACCTGTTTCCCTACATGAAGGTCAATAGGCTACTTGGCAAGTCTTTTTATATTTATTACTAATAATAATTGTCATAATAAATTCAGTAATTAAATATTTAACATGTGCTTAATCAGTAGGTCTTATGTTTTTGCAACTTTACCTGTTTAGTCCAACGGTTTGCAAGGTTTGTAGATTTGTACAGCTGTCAATCCATTGTCTTGCGTGTAGTGTTGTGAGAAATCTCTGGGGCTTATTTACAAGTCCCTTGGACAGTCCATTAGTCACTTTTTCACATATAAAAAGTGATGCATCTGCAGCGCAAGGGGCTTGTAAATAAGCCCCTTTGTCCCGCCTTTAAATGGCTTGCAACTTTTCAGACCACACCTGTTGTCTGACAAATCTGATTTGAAAGTGCAAGATAGGATTGTAGGAAAGTACACTCTTTTTGCCATTTTACCCCCAAATTCTGCCTGATGTCAGTGTGTTTTGACTGTGTCACTGGGATCCTGCTAGCCAGGACCCCAGTGTTTATGGTTTTTGGCCTACTTGTCAGTATGTTTCACTGTTTTTGTCAGTATGCTTGACTGTGTCACTAGAGTCCTGCTAAACAGGACCCCAGTGATTATGCTCTATCTCCTCTCAAATTTGTCACTACATACAGGTAACCCAGTATTACATCCCAAATTGGCATACTGGTCACCCCTTATAAGTCCCTAGTATATGGTACTTAGACACCCAGGGCATTGGGGTTACAGGGGATCCCTATGGGCTGCAACATTACGTTTGCCACCCATAGGGAGCCCATGCAAAGGCTCTTACAGGACTGCCATTGCAGCCGGTGTGAATGGTGTGAAATGTTACATGCACCATTTCACAGCCATTCACACTGCACTAGGTCACTTAAAAGTCACCTATGTCAGGCCTACCAACCCTGAAGGCTGGGAGCAAAGTACATGTGTGCGAGGGCACCCCTGCAGTAGCAGAAGTACCCCCACATTAGCAGAAGTACCCCCACATCATCCAAGACCATTTTCCCTGACTTTGTGAGTGTGGGGACACCATTTTACGCATGCATTGGGCATAGGTCATTACCTATGTCCAGCTTCATAATGGTGACTCCTAATATGGCCATGCAAGGTGTCTAACAACTGGGAATTGTACCCTAAAACTGTTTCTAGTATTGATGGTACAATCCATGCACTCTGGGGGCTCCACAGTGGACCCCCACTACTACCTAACCAGCCTTCTGAGGTTTTCCAGGCAGCCCCAACTGCTGCCACCTCACAGACAGGTTTCTGCCCTACTGTTGCTTGAGCAGCTCAAGCCCAGGAAGGCAGAAGAAAGGATTTCCTTTGGGAGAGGAGTGTTACACCCTCTCCCTTTGGAAATAGGCGTTACAGGCATGGGGGGGTAGCCTCCCAGAGCCTCTGGAAATGCTTTGAAGGGCACAGACGATGTCCTCCTTGCATAATCCAGTCTACACCAATTCAAGGATCCCCAGTCCCTGAACTGGTGTGAAGCTGGACAAAGAAATCGGGAGTGACCACTCCCTTGTCCATCACCACCCCAGAGGTGGTGTCCTTAGCTCCTCCAGAGTGTCTCTGGGTTTTGCCATCTTGGATTCCTAGGTGGTGGGGCACACTAGGAGCATCTGAGTGTCCAGTGCCAGCAGGTGATGTCATAGCCCTCCCCTGAAAGGTGCTTCCCTCTTTAGGTGACCAACCCCCCTTTCAAGGCTATTCAGGGTCTCTCTCCTGGATGTTTCCTCAGATTCGGATCGCAGAGACTCCAGCAGAAATCCTCTGCATCGTTTACTTCATCTTCTACCAACGGAACCACAGCTGAACTCTCCAGGAACTCTACAAACTGCAACAAAGAAGCAAAGACGACATCTGCAATGTTGTATCTTCAGCTCCTGCCAGCAACTGCAACTGTTTCCAGGTTGTGCATCCTCCAAGGACTGCCTGTCTTCAGCCTGCACCAGAAGAACCGAAGAAATCTCTTCTGGAGTGACGGAGTCACACTTCAGCAGGCACATCTCTGCAGCGATGACAGGTGGGGTTGGTCCCCTCTCCAGATGACGAGCATGGATTCAGCAACACAGGTGGTAGACTAAAGTGACCCCAACAGCCTCAAGGTCCAGCTGTCCAACTTTGGAGGAGGTAAAGGCTTGCCTTCCCATGCAAGACAGTACCCCTGTGCTACGCATGACTTGCAGTTGCCAAGGCTTGTGTGCAACCTTCCAAGAAGTACTTCATGCGCAGCACAGCTTAGGTCCCCAGCACTCCATCCTGTGACATGCAGCTTCCTGAGTAGTTCTCTTGTGGCGTGGGATCCCTTTGTGTCATGCTGCGTGGGCCTCCATTTGCAACTCCTTTGTCCCCATGCTGTTCGACTCCTGTGTATGCTGCCTGGTCTTCTGAGGGCTACCTGAGTTGCTGAGAGCCCCTCTATTTGCCCCTCCTGGGCAGAGGTCACAAGGTCCCTCCTGGTCCCCGGCAGTGCCATTTTCTGCTATCTGCAAGTTTTGCATATGCCAAGGCTTGTTGGCAGAATCCAGTGATGCAAACCAGACTGCAATCATCCATCCAGTGTAGGACATCTTCTGCACCAACCAGGAACCCACATTTTTCTTCTGGGTGCATAACTGACTTTGTTTTCTCACAGGTGGTTCTTCTTTTGCACCTTCATCCAGGTTAGCAGTGGCTCCTGTTCTTGCTGAACTCTTCAGTGCTCCTTTGCCTTGGTCCCCTTCTTCCTCAGGTCTTCATGTCCAGGAATCCATCATTGGAGTCTTGCAGTCTCTTCTGGTCCTTGCATAATCTTCTATCACGACTTCTTGTGTGTTTCATGAAACTTACTGTGAATTTATCCTGTTTTCCTGGGCTCTGGGGTGGGTTCTATTACTTACCTTTGGCATTTTCTTACAATCCCAGCACCCCTCTACACACTACACTTGCCTAGATGGGAAACCGACTTTCACATTCCACTATTTTAGTATATGGTTTGTGTTCCCCCAGGCCCATTTCAACCCATTGTGATTTTCACTATTTGCACTGTTTTCTAACTGTTTACTTACCTGTTTTTGGATACTAGTGGATATATTGTGTATATTACTTACCTCCTAAGGGAGTATAGTCTCTAAGGTATTTTTGGCATTTGTGTCACCAAAATAAAGTACCTTTATTTTTGTAACACTGAGTATTTTCTTTCATGTGCGTGAGTACCGTGTGACTAAAGTGGTATTGCAAGAGTTTTGCATGTCTCCTAGATCAGCCTTGGCAGCTCAGCTACAGCTACCCCTAGACAGCCTGGCTGCTAGACACGGACTACATTTCACTAATAAGGGATTACTGGACCTGGTATAAAATGTAAATACCTGTGGTACCCACTGCAAACCAGGCCAGTGTCCTACAAGGATAAGGAGAAATGTTATTGGCGGATACGTCTATGATGCATCGTCATGTGACAGGGAAATTGCATGAGGACTTCTCGTACCCCTAAGATGTCTTGATATATAAACATGCCTTAAATATATGTGTAAGAAGAAAATAAAAATGTAGAGATATAAAACAAATCATTTACCACTGCATATCTAAATTGTTCATAAACATGTGAACGAATAACAAATCCTTCACTACTCTTCTTAACCTTTTCCCTAACGTGATCCCCCACATATTATATTTTGGGTCTCTGACATATTACGGTATTGGTACAGTATATTACGGTACTGGGATAGATACTTGCCTTCACCTCTTCCATGTTGCCCTTCTCTCACGCACTCTTACAGCACCATTGACAACATTACTAAAACTTCCTGAAAGTCTATCTCAACCTTATCGATCATAAAACTAATTTAATTTCCTTTGTTCTATCCTTGATTCAGCCATACCAATTCCTCTACTCCAATGTCACTAACCATATAAATCCTTCCGTTACACATCTCTTAAACTTATCCAAGCAACAACCTAAAGTAAATTTACCTAGCACATGACTCATATTAAATACCACACAAAGGTTAGGTCAAAAGAAGGTGCAAAGAAGTCAATATAACGAAAATAAATGAGGAATGAGGGGTTAGAGACAGTGGGTGTACATACAATGGTGTGCTTACTGAACTATGTATATCGATGCCTGTGTTTATTTCTAGTTGGCAAAATGGAATTTGCTGCAGAAATATCGATCATCCAAAGGGCCTGTTGCCTGGATAGACGCCACTGTGACTCCTTACCTGTTTACATTTGGTTGCTGGATTCATTGTGGGTTGCATAGTGATTTACGGTATTTGTTTTCAGTAGAAGAGGATGTATTGTGCTTGGCATGGGTGGTATGAGGTGGCCATATGTGGATTTACTGTTTACATTGTGGCAGCTTATAGATAGTTTTATGGGGGAAACAGTCATTACAACTCAACTGTTTCCCCAACTAGCCTTTACCACACATGCATTACAGCACATGCGTCATTATCATGAATAGTCTACCAGGCATACCACAACAATTATCTTGTAATGGTTTGCATGATAAGGGCTATGCGTGAGAATGCTGGTGAAGGCTATCGGTGTTGTTAGAGGAAACGAGCTGTGCCGCTCCTTAGGAGAGAGATAAGGGGGATTGGGCATGGAGGGTGGGGTGTACTGTTTTTGGGAGGGAGCGGTGAGTGGGGCGTTAGGTTTTAGAATGGGGAGACAGTTTTTGGATTTAGGGTGGAGGAGATTGGGCCTAGGGGTGGGGGGTTACTGTTTTAAAGATGGGCAGGGAGTTAGGGGTTTGGTTTTAGGATGGGGGAAGGTATTCAGGCTTAGTGCAGGCGGGATTGTGCCTGGGGGTGGGTGGATACTCTTTTAGGGAGAGGGTGGGGGAGTTCGGTTTTAGGGTGGGGGCAGTTTTCAGGCTTAGGATGGGGGATGGGGTCTGGGGTGGGGGGTACTGTTTTATGGAAGGGCATTAGTGGGGTTTAGGTTTTAGGGGGGATGATTTTTGGACTTGGGAGGGATTATGCCTGAGGGTACTGTTTTATGGAGGGGCTGGGTTATGTTTCAGGGGGGGGCAGATGGTTTTCAGGCTTTGGGCAGGGTGGATTAGGCCTGGGGAAGGGGGTGTACTGTTTTGGGGAGGGAACAGGGGAGAGGAGTTAGGTTTTGGGGTGGGGGGTCTATGTTTAGTCTTAGGGAGGGAAGAAGATTTTAGGGCTCAGGGCGGGGGATAGGATTGGTTCAGGATGAGGGAGGAGTATTTTCTAGAAACACTGAGGAGGGGGAGTTGTGCTAGGACCTTTGCCACACATATGCCTTTAAAGACATGCTTTTACAACATAGTTCATTGTAAAGGCATGTGTGGTAAAAGATATGCGTGGTAATGGCATTCTCATTGTAACGCATGCGTGGTAACGATGTGCATTACAACGGAATGCGTATTTCCGACATACAACCAGTTTATGAAGGGGTTGGTGGCTTACTAGGAATGTGGTGGGGAAAATGTGCCTTTAAGCTGTGTTTAATGTTGACATCTGTTGTTCAAGGATGAGGTAGGTGTAGTCTTAAGCTTTATTCAGGTGGGATTTTATTTGGCTTTGGAAAAGTATTTGGAATAAATATAATTGATGTTAAATAACTGTCTTGTATGCACAAAAGTAATCCCTATTGTATATCTTATCATGCCCATATTGCATCCCCCCAAACTGTGAGCAGCGAAACATTGTTCCTCCTAAATACCTTCATCAGTTGTAGTTGTAGCCTCTTAGGAAGTATCCTCCCACATGAAATTCCACTGAGTCCCCACATACATAATATGACACTGTTATTGTTTGTTTAACTGCAACTCCAATTGCTTTTTAGAGTGTTATGGTATTTTCTTGCAGCAAATAGATATTGGATATTATGTAAATAGGTCTTCCAAATGGGAAGATGATGAATGGATGATGAGAACATGACACTTTCTAGATACAAGGATACACTTTTGGACCGAGCCACATGCAAATGATGACTTGACCCTGTTCCCCATGGGAACAGTCCAGCCCGAACTGCCAAACCAGGTCCTCCCTGGAGAGGAAACAAGCATCCTAGGACCGGTTTCAGGGTATCACCCTTCATCAGCCAGGTTAGCTTGACTCCAGTGGCATGGGGAGCAAGGGACCCAGGTCTGTGTACACCCTTCCCACTTGGGGCAGCAAATCCAAAAAGAACAAGTGATGGACGGAATGCTAAACAATGTCAAACATTCACTCCCAGTACAGAGATCTGGGCCTAAATCCATTGTTTTTTTGCCACCCATGCCATTCCAGTTTGGACCCAGCCATATGCAAATCAGTCTTGACCCTGTTCCCCATGGGAACAGTCCAGCCCGAACTGCCAAGCCAGGTCCTCCCTGGACTGGAAACAAGCATCCTAGGACCGGTTTCAGGGTATCATCCTTCATCAGCCACCATAGGGAACAAGGAACCCACGTCTGGGCATACCCTTCCCACTTGGAGCAGCAAATGGAAAAAGAACTTGCGCCATTTTTTGACGCACAACCCCCATTGTAATTACTCCTGTCTTGGCAAAGACAGGAGTCATGCCCCCTTGCCCAATGGCCATGCCCAGGGGAGTTCTGTCATCTGGGCATGGCCATTGGGCACAGTGGCATGTGGGGGGGGGCAAATTAGGCCCCCCTATGCCACTTAATTTTTTAAAAAAATAATACTTACCTCAACATACCTGTACTTACCTGGGATGGGTCCCCCCATCCATGGGTGTCCTCCTGGGGGGTGGCGAGGGTGGCAGGTGGTGTCCCTGGGGGCAGGGAAGGGCACCTCTGGACTGCTTCCATGGCCTGAGAACATGGAAGTGAGCCCACGGGTCCCTTAATGCCTGCCCTGACCCAGGCGTTAAAAAACGGCGCACATCAGGCTGTGCGCTGTTTTTTAAGACCCGCCCCCTCCGGTGTGTCAAAATGAGGCAGGAGTATAAATAAGGCACACAGGCTTTAAAGTCATTTTTTGGGCGGGAACGCCTACCTTACATGTCATTAACCCAAGGCGGTTTCCTGCATCCCAAAAATAACGCACATGGAGGTTTTTTGACGTCCGCAGGGCGGGCGTCATAGTTTAAATATTGGGCAAGGTTTTCGCTGAATGTTCGTCAAAATTTTTGACACACATTCGGCGCAAACAGAGTATAAATATGCCACATAGTTTGTCAACAATTTTCATGAGTCAAATGTCCCTGCCACAGATTTTGTGCCCATATCAGTGATTAGTGTTGTCAAAGTCACAAATGACTCCATTGCCTAAAGGAGTACATGCTAATGCATTTGTGAGATTTCCTGGATAATGAACATTTTCAATTTTGCCCCCATCAAGTATCACAGCGATTAATACCTAGGCATTGAGTCAGTGAGGTTTGGCACTGTGCACAAACAGGAGAACTTCATGTATATGTGAAGCTAAAAAGTGTACAATTAAATGCCAACCTAAGATTTTTGCTATACCCATACTCAATATAAGCACACCTTTCCCTTTGATTATAGGAGTCTTGCTGTGTGGCATACAGTGCTTTGGACAATGGCCCTTACACACATGTGACACAGGATGTCAGGCAGTGTAATGAACTTGGGGACATATTTAATAAAAAATGGTGCTCCACTGCATCATTGGGAAAGGACAGGAATGCACCATATCAAAGGCATAAGCACATTCCTGTCCTTTCCCCCTGTCATGGTGCCTAATGGACTTCCTAGCGCCAACAAAGGCTCCTTTGAACCATGGTACAAGGGTGCCTGCTTTTCATGCAGGATTTTATTTGTGAAAGAAGGGCACTTTCTGCACACAAAAAATCCTGGGAGGTTTATTCCTCTTCCAGTGTGTGCTGCATTAAGCAGCACACATGGAATGAGGTCAAAAGAAGGAGAAATAGTGATATTTCTCCTCATAACGCCTCCTCTTGGAAGACATAAGGTCTTGGCACATTTCCAGGTTAACATGGTCTACTAAATCTGGGGATGTGTCAAAATCAATGGGTGTTTCATGGGAACACTCATGTAATACCCAGGACAGAGTAGCACAATGCAGTGACTTGCACTGTGTAGAGCCACACCAGATTTATGAGGTGCTAAATGTCTTTCAAAGTGGCTTTGCATGGCTTCATAAGCCTGACTTTGAGCCTTGAGTAATGCATGTACCACTTTGCATGGTGCAAACGTGATGCAACGCTCTCGTACATATACCCCCTAAAGTTTGTCCTGTTTAATTCAGCTGCAGCATTAAAGGGCTTCTTTGCTGGTGGTAAGGATGGCTTGCAATACCCTTAAAATGGCTGGCTATAACTTTATGTACTGATTTTCCAGATAGTTTCTGGCTGTGTGTCAAATTTCATAGTAAATCTTTGTTTACAGGCTCAAGTGCAGAGTATTCACCCCGAGTGTGGAAACTCACTGAGCAGAAACTCCACAGTCAAGCTGGAACCCATGGATATTACACAGGAAATTCTAAACAGGAAATAAACAGCAGTTAGCTCATCACAGGAAGCTGCTGGTAGCCTTTTTTAATTCATTCTGAGTCACCCTCAGCTCCAAGCAAGATGGTCTGCACTCCTACTGCTCTGTGTACCTAACCTGTCCTAATATGAATGAGGGACTTGATTCCAAGACACTCCCTCTCAGTGAAACAAAATGGAACATTGTTAGAAATTGGGTCTTTAATTAGCAGAGGTATCCTCTCTGTCCAAGTAGAGACCCAATTTCTGACACTGGTAATAAGCGTGAGGAGATAACCTGTGTTTGTACAGTACCGTAATCAATCAATCAATCAATCAAACATTTATAGAGTGAGGCAAATCACCCGTGAGTGTCTCGAGACACTGCTGTGTGGAGGTATGATTATTTGAACATCCAGGTCTTTAGTTCTCTTCTGACTTGCTGGAGTGATGGTGTGGTCTTAAAGTGCAGGGGGAGGTTGTTCCAAGCCTTCGCTGCCAGTTGCGAGAAGGAGTGTCCTCTGCTGCTGGCTCAACAGATCCATAGTGTGTCTGTGAGGAAGAGGGAAACTGTTTGGAGGTGTCTGGTCAGTTGGTGGAAGGTCGGGCATTTGTTGATGTGTGCTGGTCCTTCATTCTGCTGGTCCTTGTAGGTGTGGGTCAGCATCTTGAGCTGGCATCTCTTCTGAATCAGGAGCCAATGAAGTTTCTTGAGATGGGGTGTAATGTGGGTTCTCCTGGGGAGATAGACTATGAGTCTTGCCTCTGAGTTCTGTATTGTCTGGAGTCTCTTCAGGAGGTGAGCAGTGATTCTTAAGTAACACATGTTTCTGTAGTCCAGTCTGCTGGTGATGATGGGACACCTGACAGTCCTTCTGGTGTTTGCTGGGAGCCACCTGAACATCTTGTGGAGCTTGTGAAGGGTGTGGAAGCACACAGATGAGACTTCACCAAACTGTTTCTTCATGGATAGAATGATATCCAGGATGATGCTAAAGTTGCAGGCGTGGTCAGTTGTGGTGGAGGGTGTGCCTAGCTCGGTAGGCCACTATGTGTCAGTCCATGGCAAGGTGTTGTTCCCAAAGATGAGGATTTCCATTTTTTTGGTGTTGAGTTTGTGACAATTGCCCTTAATCCAGTCTGCCACTTACATCATGCATCTGCGGAAGTGAGCTTTTGTGGCGGAGGGCTCTTCTGACAGTAAGAGGATGAGCTATTTGTCATTGGTGTAGCAGCTGATGTTGAGTCCATGTCATCTGATGGCCAGGGGGTCATGCAGGTGCTGAAGAGGGTCGGATTGAGGGACTCCACAGATGATCTTCTTGGGCTCTGATGTGAACGGTGGGAGACGGGTCCTTTGGGTTCTGCTGGTAAGGCACAAGGTGATTTATTTGAGAGCATTTCCTGAAATCCCTACATGGTTGTGTCTGTTGATCAGGATATGATGGGGAACTGTGTCAAACATGAGGGTCAGATCCAGGAAGATGATGGCTGCTATTTCCCCATGGTGCAGGAGGCCTCCGATGTCATCTGTGGCTGCAATCAGGGCTGTTCTGGTGATGTGGGTAGCTCATAATCCAGATTAGGAGGTGTACAGGAGGTTGTGGTCTTCTAGGTGTTGGATGAATTGCTGGGTGATCACTTTCTTGAGGACTTTTTCAGTATAGGGGTGCATAGAGATGGGGTGGTAGTTCATCAGTTCTGTTGGGTCGGCAGATGATTTTTTCAGGAGGGGCCTCACTTCAACAGGTTTCCAGATCCCTGGAAAGGAAGCCACAGTGATGGAGGTATTAAGGGCAGTGGTGGGAGCAAGGGTTCACGGGAATTTCCGAATGCATAAAGTTCATGATGGAGATAGTATCTTGCGTGGTGAGGGGTTCCCAGTTGGTGAGAAGGTGCTTGGGGTTGGTGTTTGTGTGTGAGCTGGTTGATGCTGTCTGTAGCGGAGGGATACCATTCAAAGTTTTCATAGATGGTTGAGATCTTGTCATGGATGAAGTTTGTGAGGTTATTGCTCAGTTCCTGTTAGGGAGACTGGCAAACTGCTTCATGATGGTGAAATGTTCTTTGCTGTGGTTTACAGCAATTTGGGGTACACTATCACCCACATCTAAGCCAATTCAAATCAATTGTCTCTGATCCCCATTTGCAATTCTTTTCTACTCTATCCGATTGGCATTTTACATTTTTCAATTCTTCCTGATTGGCATTTTTATTTTCTATAAATCATGTTGCTGATTGAGGATCCCACAACTGTACTTGCATCTGCAAACCTGGATTTTGACTTGGCCAAGTTGGAGAAGTATACAGTGACCTAGCTCAAGGACCTTTGAAAGAGATTTGGGATTTCTACCAAAGGCTTCATCAAGAAAGTAGAGCTGCAAAAGGTGCTGAGCATCTGGATAAACATTAGGGATGCAGCACATGTGACCCCCAAGGAGGATAAGGAGGAAATTGAGGGTGATGAGGAGCTGGACCAGGATTCGGTGGAGAAGCTGGGACTGCATGGAACCAGGAGGATGATACCTTGCAAGGAGCAGTGATTTATCCAAAGCCAGGGAGCAGCATTTCATCAAAAGGCCTGTCCCCAGAGGAGCTGGAGAACAGGAGTGAGGAGAGGAAATGGAGGTTAAAGCTGGCTAAGCTCAAATTGGAGATTGGCCAGGGAAGAGAAAATAATGATGTTGGCTCAGGAGTTGAGCCTAAGAAAATAGGACATCAGAGCCAGGAGGGTTGAGTCCAGCCAAGATTGTGCCAGCAATTCATCTGTGCCCTCTGACAGGAGGATCCACAAACCTGAGGGACTGGTGTCTGACTTTGTGGCTGGAGGCAGGATACTTAGACAGATGTTTTGAGGCCTAGGACATTGTTCTATAGATGCACAGGGTCCATGTGGAGGACTGAGGAGCTAGTCTGTGGAGGCACATTCAAAGTGAGGGGAGGGGCACTCTATTTGCCCTAGAAGAGCGAGACAGGATGAGTTATCCCCTCATCAAAGAGGCCCTAATCAGGAAGTTTGGTTTGACACCAGAGAAATAAAGACAAAAGTTCAGGGACAGTCTAGAGTTATCCCAACCGATCTCGGTGGATTGTGTGAATTTGTTTGGCAAGGCATTAGATGCTCAGGTGAAGGGCAGTGAGGTAAAAGATTATCAGGGCTATACAATGTGTTTACAACAGAGCACCTGCACAGCCTTTGTTTTACAGATGTGCACCAACACCTTGTTGACAGTAAGCTCACTGACCCCAGAAAGCTTGCTCAGGAGGTAGTCAGCAATGGGGTCCACAAGAAGGTATCTAGGAGGGATCACCACAAGGATAGCCAGGGTTCTCATCAGAAGGAGGAGTGGGACAACAAGAATAAGGAATTCACCCAAAGGGCTCTAAAGTATTTCCGTGGATCAATGTTCCCTTTTACCCACTACCATCAAAAGGAAGTGGTTCCCTTACACAAGGTTTGCAAGGAAGGCTCCCATGAAGTGCTATGACTGTCAGCAGGAAGGCACTACAAAGGAGATGCCAAGAGTCCCAAAAAGGCACAGCCCCCACTGGTGGGAAGTCACTGTGGATGTCTAGTATAGCGTCAAGATGAAATAGTGACCGAGTTTCTAGCCAATAAACCTATATTCACTTTTCGTAGGGGGAGGTCATTGAAACAGATTCTCAGCCCAAGTGTTCCTAGAACTGTTCCTAAGGCCAATTGGTTGCGAACACAGAGGATAGGATTCTATAAGTGTGGAGATTGTGGACTCTGCAAGTGGGCCTGCCATGGGCAGAAAGAATTCTCTAATGTATTGGGTGAAACATTTCCTATTAGGTCCAGTATGAATTGTAACACTTCCTTTGTGGTTTATGTTTTGGTATGCAAGTACAAGCTGTAGGAGGCTGGACTGGCTTGTAGTGAGTACCAAGGGGTACTTACACCTTACACCAGGCCCAGGTATCCCTTATTAGTGTACAGGGTGTCTAGCAGCTTAGGCTGATAGATAATGGTAGCTTAGCAGAGCAGCTTAGGCTGAACTAGGAGACGAGTGAAGCTCCTACAGTACCACTAGTGTCACTTGCACAATATCATAAGAAAACACAATACACAGATATACTAAAAATAAAGGTACTTTATTTTTATGACAATATGCCAAAGTATCTCAGAGTGTACCCTCAGTATGAGGATAGCAAATATACACAAGATATATGTACACAATACCAAAAATATGCAGTATAGTCTTAGAAAACAGTGCAAACAATGTATAGTTACAATAGGATGCAATGGGGACACATAGGGATAGGGGCAACACAAACCATATACTCCAAAAGTGGAATGCGAATCACAAATGGACCCCAAACCTATGTGACCTTGTAGAGGGTCGCTGGGACTATTAGAAAATAGTAAGGGTTAGAAAAATAGCCCACCCCAAGACCCTGAAAAGTGAGTGCAAAGTGCACTAAAGTTCCCTAAAGGACAAAGAAATCATGATATGGGAATTCTGCAGGAAAGACACAAACCAGCAATGCAACAACAATGGATTTCCAGTCGAGGGTACCTGTGGAACAAGGGGACCAAGTCCAAAAGTCACAAGCAGTTGGAGATGGGCAGATGCCCAGGAAATGCCAGCTGTGGGTGCAAAGAAGCTGCTACTGGACAGTAGAAGCTGAGGATTCTGCAGGAACGACAAGGGCTAGAGATTTTCCCTTTGGAGGATAGATCCCACACACCGTAGAGAGTTGTGCAGAAGTGTTTTTCTGCCAAAAGACCGCCAACAAGCCTTGCTAGCTGCAAATCCTGCAGTTAGTGTTTTTGGATGCTGCTGTGGCCCAGGAGGGACCAGGATGTTGCCAATTGTGTCTGGGGACAGAGGGGGCATCGAGCAAGACAAGGAGCTCTCTCAGAAGCAGGCAGCACCCGCATAAGTGCCGGAACAGGCACTATGAAGAGGAGTGAAATGGTGCTCACCCAAAGTCGCACAAAGGAGTCCCACGTCGCCGGAGGACAACTTAGAAAGTTGTGCAATGCAGGTTAGAGTGCTGTGGACCCAGGCTTGGCTGTGCACAAAGAATTTTTGCCGGAAGTGCACAGAGGCCGGAGTAGCTGCAAAAGTTGTGGTTCCCAGCAATGCAGTCTGGCGTGGGGAGGCAAGGACTTACCTCCACCAAACTTGGACTGAAGAGTCACTGGACTGTGGGAGTCACTTGGACAGAGTTGCTGGATTCAAGGGACCTCGCTTGTCATGCTGAGAGGAGACCCAGGGTACCAGTAATGCAGTTCTTTGGTGCCTGCGGTTGCAGGGGGACGATTCCGTCAGCCCACCGGAGATTTCTTCGGAGCTTCTAGTGCAGAGAGGAGGCAGACTACCCCCACAGCATGCACCACCAGGAAAACAGTCGAGAAGGCGGCAGGATCAGCGTTACAGAATTGCAGTAGTCGTCTTCGCTACTTTGTTGCAGTTTTGCAGGCTTCCAGCACGGTCAGCAGTCGATTCCTTGGCAGAAGGTGAAGAGAGAGATGCAGAGGAACTCTGATGAGCTCTTGCATTCGTTATCTAAAGAATTCCCCAAAGCAGAGACCCTAAATAGCCAGAAAAGAGGGTTTGGCTACGTAGGAGAGAGGATAGGCTAGCAACACCTGAAGGAGCCTATCAGAAGGAGTCTCTGGCGTCACCTGCTGGCCCTGGCCACTCAGAGCAGTCCAGTGTGCCAGCAGCACCTCTGTTTCCAAGATGGCAGAGGTCTGGAGCACACTGGAGGAGCTCTGGGTAGCTCCCAGGGGAGGTGCAGGTCAGGGGAGTGGTCACTCCCCTTTCCTTTGTCCAGTTTCGCGCCAGAGCAGGGCTGAGGGGTCCCTGAACCGGTGTAGACTGGCTTATGCATAAATGGGCACCATCTGTGCCCATGAAAGCATTTCCAGAGGCTGGGGGAGGCTACTCCTCCCCTGCCTTAACACCTTTTTCCAAAGGGAGACACCCTCTCTCTGCGGACGTCCTTTGTTCTGCCATCCTGGGCCAAGCCTGGCTGGACCCCAGGAGGGCAGAAACCTGTCTGAGGGGTTATCAGCAGCAGCAGCTGCAGTGAAACCCCTGAAAAGGCAGTTTGGCAGTACCAGGGTCTGTGCTACAGACCACTGGGATCATGGGATTGTGCCAACCATGCCAGGATGACATAGAGGGGGCAATTCCATGATCATAGGCATGTTACATCGCCATATTCAGAGTTACCATTATGAAGCTACACATAGGTAGTGACCTATGTGTAGTGCACGCGTGTAATGGTGTCCCCGCACTCACAAAGTCCGGGGAATTTGCCCTGAACAATGTGGGGGCACCTTGGCTAGTGCCAGGGTGCCCTCACACTAAGTAACTTTGCACCTAACCTTTACCAGGTAAAGGTTAGACATATAGGTGACTTATAAGTTACTTAAGTGCAGTGGTAAATGGCTGTGAAATAACGTGGACGTTATTTCACTCAGGCTGCAGTGGCAGGCCTGTGTAAGAATTGTCAGAGCTCCCTATGGGTGGCAAAAAAATGCTGCAGCCCATAGGGATCTCCTGGAACCCCAATACCCTGGGTACCTCAGTACCATATACTAGGGAACTATAAGGGTGTTCCAGTATGCCAATGTGAATTGGTGTAATTGGTCACTAGCCTGTTAGTGACAATTTGGAAAGAAATGAGAGAGCATAATCACTGAGGTTCTGGATAGCAGAGCCTCAGTGAGACAGTTAGTCATAACACAGGTAACACTTTCAGGCACACTTATGAGCACTGGGGCCCTGGCTGGCAGGGTCCCAGTGACACATACAACTAAAACAACATATATACAGTGAAAAATGGGGGTAACATGCCAGGCAAGATGGTACTTTCCTACACAAGCGATATTATGTCGGTAGTACAATCCGACCTCTAAAAGTAAGAATTGGAGAACATGCCAGAGCTTTAGCCCAGCAGGATATGAGATACCCTGTGGTAGCACATATGATCAACTGTGTATCTCAAAATGAAAGAGTCAGATTTACTTTCTTTGGCTGTAAACAGGTATTAAAAGACCAGAGAGGTGGGAATAGGGAATTAACGTTACGAAGAAGAGAAGCAATGTGGATAATGCGGTTAAGGGCAGTAGAAGATGGTCTGAACACAGATAGGGAATTAGAATACTTTCTGGGGGCCTGAATATATTAATCTACAAGAGATTGGATGGTCATCTTAGAAGCAGCACTGTCAAGTTTGATTTAAATTGTGATGTGACTTACGAAGGTTACAGTTTAATGTGATGATGTCTACTGAAAGATTTGTTATAAACGAACTACAAATTGTTAATCATCTTGATAAAAAATGTGATGGAATGTAATATAAGCATTACTCATGCACTATCCTATAACGTTTGGTGGAATATATGTGAAGGGTTAGTATGGATCAGTCCTAAACACCTTTTCTTTTTATTGTTATATTCACCCATATATACTCCATGAGTACACTCTATACTTTTCACGTCTTAGTTGTATACCAATTATATTTTTTTTATTATAATTTTTTAATTTGTTTTTAAATTTTTTTTTAAACTAATAACTGTTTGTTGTCACATTTCAAGTGAATGGGCGTGGATTTACTATAGTATTTATTTTCTATTAACATTTGGTTGAATGGGTATATTTACCAGGCGTGGTATTAGGTTATTGTCTTTAATGAGACTTATTCATGATTTTCTAAGTATAAAGTAAGAGGGAGGTATTATCCTCCATAACTATAAAATGATGGCCGAAATGTTCATATTTCCTCTTGGTAGAGTAATGTCTAAACGGGTAGTTTTTGTGTTGCTTAGTCCTTTTTTTATGTTTAGCAAAATACTAGGAGAATAGTCCTTTCTCTGTTTCAATGTAGGCTGAGTCTATTTTAGTGGAAGAGGGGAAACGCCGTACACGGCGGTTATCTGTGTAGAGGGTAACAACTTAGGTGGTGCGTTACCAGGATGTGACCGGCATTTTTGGTTTCTGGGGAACGATTCAAACGGCAAGAAAACATGGAGGCGGTTCCCTTAGGAGGACACGGTCCCTTCGTTCTACATATCAGAGGAATTCTAAGAAGGTACAAATAACCGAGGAGTTATTACAACTTCGTGAGTAATATTAGTGCAATAGGAGGCGCGTTTTGATCGAATTTCCTAATACAGCTCAGATATTGGTTGGGGAGTGGTGAATCTAATTAATTCATGCAGAATTAATACACTAACAAATTTGACAACGATGGGCAAATGGAAAGGGGTTATAAATATATATATTTTTGTATTTTTTATTACAGATTAAAATTTTTGGTGATCTATATCTGGGCCGAGTGAAAGAAAGGCTGTAGATCAAATGTGACAACGGAAGTGTCAGTAAATTGGAACTTTACTTTACATAGTTTATACTTTGGAATATTTTGAGGTAACATGTGACCGGGTTTTATCTCCCGTGTATTTGGGATTATTTTTGACTATTGTGGGTGCACTGGTCTGTTTATTTGTTTTGTGACACCAAATGGGTTTTAACCGGATTGGTTTTTCTATTATAAGGACACATGTAGTGCTTACATTTTGCTGTTTGCATTTTCACTCTTTGATAATGTGATTTCTAGTGCATGTTGAGGACAGTCACATATTGGGTGCTTGTATGGATTAATATTGGTATTCTTTCAGAGTAATCTTGGTTTGTGTTACTAATCCAGTCACGAAATTCTGTTTGGATATGGGCCTTTACATTGGTACTACTGCTCTATGTATCTATCCGCTTAATGAATTTATCATTATTATATTGAGTATACTCAATGTCTCTTTAATGACTCTTGGTTTCCAGAACCACTTAAATAAGAGAAGCGACTATATTCCAGCCCTGAGGAAGACAAGTGACGAAACACGTGTTGGCTGTAAGGTCGTTGCAAAGAACTTGGATAATTTTGTTTTACTATGGATCTTCACTTGAACTATAGGTGATGACAAGGATTATGAGAATAATTGTGGTCAAACTAAATGGATTTTGGATTTCGTTGGAACGACTCCAATATATCTAATTCATCTGGAAGGAGATGGACTGATGAAAGTGGATTTGTGTTATCATGTTATTGACGTATAAGGGGTAATTAGTTTGTGGGAGTGAGTATTAAACTAGATTCCTAAAACAATAAGAATACAAGACATTTTTATTATGTGTATAACAATTTAATTATTACTTCAAGAAAGTGGTTGTTCATGCACAATTAATAGTACTATATTCGGTAATAAAATATGAGTTTTTACATTAGGAAGTCTACTTGAGGTCAACGGGTGCCACAGTATATACATATATAGCGTTGGGAAGGAAGTTGCCCCAAATAGCTTTAGGGAAAGTTTAAAGGTTACTCTAGTGTCCCTGGGTTTCAGAGAGATGTTGCTGACAATTCACATGCCTGACAATACTAGGCAAGAGAGTTCAGTCAGTGGGTCACCATCAATAGGCAGAGGGTAGAGGCTCTGAGAGACACAGGAGCATTGTGAGGTGTTTTATGGTATCTTTAGAGTAGGTAGTCCCTAATGTGTTCCACCACGTTGCTACTGGTGACAAATGCGAGAGCCATTACCCAGTGGCTCTGGTTCCTTTGAATGGATGGGGGTCTCAGGTCTGCATAAAGTATTTTGTGTCCATCCATGCCTGTGGATTGCCTGCTGCACAATGACCTGGAGCATACCATGTGGAAGGAGGTGGAGCTCAGGTCACACTTAGCAATGTTGGGGTTGCCTGAGTCAATGTGCCTGACCATGGAAGCTCAAGTGGGTGATCCGAAGGGCTTGGAGTCGAGTAAAAAAGCCCAGGGTCCTGCCAAGAAGAGGAAGAAAGGGATGTGGGAAACACACTCCTGAAGTTCCTGAAGTCCAGGAGGAGGCTGAGCCTGAGGGGAAGTCACCGGTACACACAGGAGAGGAAGTGGCTGCAATAGGGGAACCTGCCTGAGCTGTCCAGCAGGAAGAGGGTCCTACCAGGAAAGGGTTCTGCAAGAGACAAAAAGGTGCAAGGCAGAGAAAGAGTGCCCTACTCTTGTGCACCTTCAACAGCAGGCCGAGGCACAGGAAGCTGCCTAACAGCTGGGGGCACCTCTGGCAATTACCTGAATCTACTGGGACAATGATCTCCTGCATAGGTAGCCTAAGGCTCTTGAGCCTGCTGCAACACATGTGTTCGTGGTCCCCCAGTGCTATGGGGCCTTCCTATTTGGTCCAGTTCATTATGTGCTACTGGCAGGACACTTGGGGCAAGACAAGAACTTTGACAGGCTTGTCACCCACTTTTATTTGCCTCAAATGAGGAAGGCTTCAGATGCATACTGTAGGTCCTGACCTACGTCTCAGATGAGTGGCAAGTCAGGGAGGAAGTGCAAAGCCCACTGCAACCTTTCCCTGTCACTAGCAAGCCTTTTGAGCAAGTAGGCATCAACATTGTGGGGCTTCTGGATCCCACGATCTCCAAGGGCCACATATTAGTTCTGGTCTAGGTGGACCAAGCCACCCAGTACCCAGAAGCCATTGCTCTCAATACAGTGACTGTGCCCACCGTTGCCAGGGCATTGATGGGGATTTTTACCCACATGAGTTTCCCCAAGGAGGTGGTATGAGACAGGGGTACCAACTTCATGTCTAACTACATGAATGCCAGGTGGAAGAAGTGTGGAGGTAACCTACAAGTTCTACACTCGTTACTACCCCAAACCAATAGGTTAGTAGTGAGATTCAACTGAATCCTCAAAGGCATGATTATCGGTCTACCCAAACCCATGTGGCATAAGTAGGAGGTCTTCCTCCCATGCTTTTTGTTCACCTGCAGGGAGGTGCCGTAGAAGGGGTTGACTGCAGTTTCTTTGAACTTCTTTATAGACACCCTGACAGAGGGCCTCTCAATCTGGTAAAGAAGGGCTGAGAGCAAGCTCCTGGAGAGACCCTCAGGATGTGGTCAGTTACATGCTGGCCCTTCTCAACCAGTCAGCAGGCTTTAGGAAGCTCACTCAAAGGAACCTGAAAGCAATCCAGGAGGACATGAAACACTGGTAGGACCAGGATGACATTATGATGGAGTTTCAGCCTGGCAAAAATGTGTGGGAAATGGAGCTTGTGCAGCTTCAAGCTCTAAAAGACCATTGGTCTGGGTCCGACAAGATAAAGGAGAGGAAGAGTGAAGTCACTTACTTGGTGGACCTCAAAACCCCTAGAAAACCTTTGAATGCCCTGCATGTGAACAACTGCAAGCCCTACTTTGAGAAGTCTGAGATTATCAGACTCTTTGTAATTGTTTACGGAATGGAAAAGGATACTGAACCTTCCCCGACTTCCTGTCTTCCAAAGACCAGGATGAGTCAGTGGAGGGTTTCAGCCCTTACTTTACCCTGACCCTAGATGAAATGTGACACTGCTGCCAGTTGTTGGGGCAGTTTGCTTCTTCATCTCAATTACCCCAGGGGACTCTACATGGAGCACCCATAGTATTGCCACTGGGGACAGCCCGCTTGTGAAAAACAAAATGTACAGGGTGTATGATAAAGTTAGGGCTAACATTATGGAAGAGTTCTCTAAAATGTTTGCTCTTGGGGTTATTGAGCCCTCCATCAGCCTTTGGTCAAGCCCATTGGTGCTGGTCCCCAAGGCTGCCCCACAAATTGTCACATCTGAACTCTGATTCTGTGTGGACTACATTAGGTTCAATGCAGTCACCAGGATTGACACTCAACCTGAGAGGTCGGGAGCTCATATATTGGCTTGGAGCTGCCAGGTTCCTTATCATGTTTGACCTAACGTCTGGGTACTGGCAGAGTGCCTTGACCAATTTGGGCAAAATAGAGGTCTGTGTTCTCTAAACCAGCAGGGCACTTCTAGTTGTGGGACATGCCCTTCAGGTTAAAGAATGCCCCCGCGTCCTTCCAGAGGTTGGCAAATCAGGTCCTAGCAGGACTGAAGAACTTCAGTGCAGCCTACCTAGACAACATTGAGGTGTTCAGTTTTAGCTGGGAGGACCACCTGTGCTTTAGGCTCTGCAGAAGGCAGGCCTGACTATCAAACCCAGTAAGTGCCAATTAAGGCAGTGTTCTGTGGAAGTGGAAGGTGGCAAGGTGCAGCCCCACCAGGCCAAATTTCAAACCCCAAGACCCAGACAGAGGTGTAAGTCTTCTTAGGCCTCACTGGTTATTACTGGAGATTCATCAAGGGATATGTCAATATTGTTGACCTCTAGACAGAAAGATTTCTAAAAAGCTGCCACATCAGGTGATCTGGGAGGATATGTGCCATACCACTTTTGACATCCTAAAGGAGGGCATGTGCACAGCACCTGTACTGAAGGATCCCGTCTTCTCCCAAGAATTCGTGGTGCAGACCGGCACCTCAAAGCATGGTATAGGGAGTGTGCTTTCACAGCTAAATGAAGAGGGTGGGGACAGACCAGTATCCTTTATAAATAGGAGGTTACTCCCCAAGGAAAAGAGGTGGAGCACAATTGAAAGGGAAGCCTTTGTTGTGGCCTTGGTGCTGAAGAAGCTAAGACCCTACCTGGTTGACACTCTCTTCCAGATTCAGACAGACCACAGGGCCCTCAGATGGCTGATGCAGATGAGGTGTGTGAATCCCAACTTTTGAAGTGGTTCATCTCTCTAAAGGCAATGTACTTTACTGGGGAACGCCGTCCTGCAACAGACCATGCCAATAATGATGGTTTCTCTAGTGCCTTAGTGAGGAGAACTCCTAAGGGGTTGGGTAGATCTCCCCACTTTCAGCTGGGATGGACATGTGTTAGACCTGGTATCTTTAGCATGTTTTACCCTAAAGTCTTGCCTTCTGACCTTCTGTTTTTCTGACTTCATGTTTGCTGGCTTTAGGATTCTGGGCACTTTACCACTGCTAACCAGTGCTAAAGTGCATGTGCTGTATACTCTAAAACAGGGTGACATTGGCTAATCAACAATTAGTATATTTAATTTATTTGTAAGTCCCTTATGAAGTGTACTATATGTGCCCAGAGCCTTTAAAATAAAAATGCTACTAGTGGACCTGCAGCACTGATAGAGCCAACCTCTGGAGTAGCCCGTTAAACATGTCTCAGGCCTGCCACTGCAGCATCTGTGTGTGCAGTTTTAAATGGTCATTTCAACCTGGCAAGTGCACCCACTTGCCAGGCCCAAATCTTCCTTTTTATCACATAGGTCACCCCTAAGGAAGGCCCTAGTTAGCTCCAATGGCAGGGTGCGGTGTATTTAAAAAGTTGGAGATGTACGTTTAAGTTTACCATGTCCTGGCAGTGTCAAAATATTGCATTTGGTTTTCATTACTGCAAGACCTGTATTTCCCAAAGATTACGGTTGGGGTTACCATGAAGCAGTCTTTAAAAGTAACTTCCAATTGAGAAAAGATGGAAATTTTGAGTTTGGAGTCTCTGGACTCTCAATGCAAAATCACAAATTATGGTGACGTTAGATTTTGAATTGTAAGTCTGAAAAGGCCACTTTAAAAAAGTTGACATGGCATTACTTTAACCATTCTGTGCCTCTGCCTGTCTCTGAATACATACTTGGGGTGGGTGACAGCTGGGCTGTGTGCATTCCCTCTAGACAGTCACCCCCAAAGGACCTGGGGTTTGAACTTTACATCCTGATGGGCCATCACAAGGCCTGGTCTAAATGGGAAGGAGGAGCTGACACTGACACATGAGCAGGGTTATGTTTCTCCTACACAAAGAGCTGCATAATCCTCTGTGGAGTGTTTGGAGCCAGAGAAGGAAGGACATGAACCTTGTGCACTTCAAAGGCCTCTCTTTCAAGTCTCCTTCTCTTCAAAGGCTCAACTGGTTATAAGTAAATGACCCCAAATCCCACCTAATAAGTACACATCTGATTCTGAGACATTCTGCCAGGAAGAAGGACAGCTGTACTGCCAGAAGGGACTGCCACTCTGCTCAACTGCATTGCTGTCCTGGTCTGCTTTCTGCTGTCTTTTGCCCGGGAGTGAGAAGGACTGGACTTAAATCTCTACATCCATTACAGAACCAAGTGATGCCAATGGCTGAAATCCTAGCCTCCTGTTCTGGAGTCTCAGGGGTTTCGAAGGCTCAACATCGCTTCAACTGCTGGACTCTGCCACTGTGAGTTCTGACCTGCCTGCATTGAAAGATGTTTGAAAGGGGTGTGATGCTGATGTGGGATCAGGCTGCAAGGCTCAATAAAGACACATCTACTTGACTGTGTGAACCTGAACTGAAGGAGCTGTGTCGCCTATGCTTGCCCCATCCAAGGTACTTTTTGTGCAGGCCCTGAGTGGGTTCTATAGCTTTCCTGCCCTCCATAGCTGATACTGGTGTTTTCTGATTCTGATTGTGTCATGGTGACAGCTAACCAGTCCCAGGGCCAGTGCTCTGTTTAAAATGGTATATGCAAACTAGGCATAATTATAATTGGCTCTGAAACCCTACCTATAAGTCCGTAGTATATGGTAGGGCATTTTGGTTTAGGGACCCAAGGGTAGATAGAGCAACTCTGAGTGTACTGCTGTGGTCCCTGCTGTTATTGAAAGGGCAAACCTGCCTTGCTGGCTGCTTTTAAATTTAAATTAATCCCAAATTTGACTTTGGAATTAAAAGTACTTCCAAAGTTTCAAAAGATCTTATTTTTGCATATAGGTCACCCCTAAAGTCTGTCCAGGAGCCTGCAGGGTTGGTTGCAGTGTAAACATAAGCAGGGACTTTATAAAAGATGTTTTATAAGCCCCGGTGAGAGAAAAAACAGAAAACTTGTTTTTCCCCATTATGGTAAACGGGCTCCACAAACTAACATTGGCACACTCTATTTTAAAATAATAACGTCTTATTTCTAATTGAGATGAGTTAAACATAACAAGTTTGTGTAGGAAAGTACCATCTTCCTTGGCATGTTACCCCCTTTTTAGCTGTATGTTGGTATGTTTTTGCCTGTCTCACTGGGATCCTGCTGGTCAGGACCCCAGTGCTCATAGTTTATGGCCTAATATGTGTGTCTGTATAGTGCTTGACTGTGTCACTGAGGCTCTGCTAACCAGAACCTCAGTGCTTATGCTCTCTTTGCTTTTACATTTGTCACTATAGGCTAGTGACTTCATTTACCAATTTCAACTGGCACACTGGAACACCCTTATAAGTCCCTAATATATGGTACCTAGGTACCCAGAGCATTGGGGTTCCAGGAGATACATATGGGATGCAGCATTTCTTTTGCCACCCATAAGGAGCTCAGACAAACCCTTACAAAGGACTGCCATTGCAGCCTGCGTGAAATAGTGCACAAACTATTTCACAGCCATTTTCACTACATTTAAGTAACTTATAAGTCACCTATATGTCTAACCTTCACTTGCTGAAGGTTAGGTGCAAAGTTACTAAGTGTGAGGGCACCCTTGCACTAGCAAAGGTGCCAAAACATAGTTCAGGGCCATTTCCCCGGACTTTGTAAGTGCAGGGACACCATTACACATGTGCACCACATGTAGGTCGATACCTATATGTAGCTTCACAATGGTAACTCCGAATATGACCATGTAACATGTCTAAGATCATGGAATTGTCCCCCATTCCAAATCTGGTATTGGGGAGCAAATTCCATGCATCCTGGGGGCTCCACCATGGACCCCCAGTACTGCCAAACCAGCTCTCTGAGGCTTGCACTGCAACTGCAGCTGCTGCCACCTCACAGACAGGGTTCTGACCTCCTGGGGTCTGGGCAGCCCAGTCCCAGGAAGGCAGAACAAAGCATTTCCTCTGAAAGCAGGGTGTTACACCCTCTCCCTTTGGAAATAGGTGTTACAAGATGGGGAGGAGTAGCCTCCCCCAGTCTCTGGAAACACTTTGAAGGGCACAGAGGGTGCCCTCCTTGCATAAACCAGTCTATGCTGGTTCAGAGACCCCTTGTCCCCAGTGCGAAACTGGACAAAGGAAAGGGGAGTGACCACTCCCCTGTCCATCACCTCCCCAGGGGTGGTGCCCAGCGCTCCTCCAGTGTGTCCCAGACTTCAGCCATCTTGCTTTGCAAGGTGTGGGGGCACTCTGGAGGGCTCTGAGTGGCCAGTGCCAGGAGGTGACGTCAGAGACCCCTCCTGATAGGTCCAAACCTGATAAGGTAACCAATACCCCTCTCAGGGCTATTTAAGATCTCTCCTGTGGGTTCTCTTCAGATTCTGCTTGCAAGTTTTATTCAGGAAGCATCTGCAACTACTTCATCATCCTCTGACCTCGGATCAACCGCAGCTTGCTTCAGGAACCGCTGTAACTGCAACAAAGTATCCACAAGGGTTACTTTTCTTCTGCAACCTCAGCTCCAAGTCAGCAACTACAACAGTTTCCATGGTGTGCACGCCATGGGGACTCCCTGTCTTCATCCTGCACCAGAGGGATCAAAGAAATCTCCCGTGAGGTGCTCCAGCAGGCACCTTCCAAGACGACAACCAGTACTCTTGGACTCCTCTCACAGCGACAAACGTGCTCCTAAGGACACATAGGGAGGACATCATTGACATAGACTGTCCTGAGGTCCTGCTGATGCAATTTGGAGGAGGTAAGACCTTGCCTTCCCACAGAGCGACAGTACCCCTATGTACTGAGTCTTCTTCACCTCCTGAGGTCTCTGTGCACCATTTGCAAAATTCCTTTGTGCACAGCCTGGCCCAGGTCCCTAGCACTCAATCCTGTGATACTCATTTCACTGAGTTGTTCTCTGGCAGGGTGGGACCCTCCTTTGTGGTGCTGCATCAACTACGTTTTGAACCTCCTTTGTCCCCATGTCCTAGGACTCCTGGGGGTGCTGGCTGGCATCCTGAGGGCTCTCTAAAGTGCTGAGAGTCCCCTCTTCCTCCTCACACATAGTTGAGGGCCGAGGTCCCTCCTGGGTCCATCCAGAACCATTTTGATGCAAAATGCACTCTTGTTGTAACCAAGGCTTGTTGGAGACTTCCAACACAAAATCATGTCTGCAACGATCTTCACATCTTGGGACATCCTTTGCATCATGCAAGAACCCGCTGGCATCTCCCTAGGGTGCATTCTTGCAGTCTTCGACTAACCGGGACTCTTCCTTCACACCTTCTTCTGCGTTGGCAGGGGCTCCTGTCCTTCCAGGAACTTCTTTTGACTTCTGGACTTGGTCTCCTTCCTTTACAGTTCTTCAGGTCCAGGAATCCAGCAGTTGTTGTTCGCGGACTTGGTTGGTTGCTGCAAAATCCCAATCACAAGGTGTAGTGTGTCCTAAGGAAACTTGTAGTACTTTACTCCTGCTTTTCTGGGCTTGGGTAATTTACTTACCTTTACTGTATTCTTACTCTCCCAGCGATTCTGTACACACTAAAATTGTCTAGGGGGGAATTTGTGATTCACATTCCACTTTCTTAGTATATTGTTTGTATTGCCTCAGACCTATTTTCTCCCATTGCATTCTATAGCATTTCCTATTGTTTGCATTGTTCTATGACTATTTACTTGGCTCATTTTGGTTTCTAGTGTACATAGAGTATACACTAGAGTATTGTCTCTAAGATATTTTTGGTACTGTGTCACCCTTATAAATACTTTTATTTTTGGTAGCACTGAGTATTGTCTTTGCTTGTGTATAAGTACTGTGTAACTATAAGTGATATTGCATGAGCTTTGCATGTCTCCTAGTTCAGCCTAAGCTGCTCTGCTATAGCTACCTCTATCAGCCTAAGTTGCTATAACACTACTACTTCACTAATAAGGGATAAATGGACCTGATATAAGGTGTAAGTAACCAAGGTACCCATTACAAACCAGGCCAGCCTCCTACAGTTCAACCATGGTGCTGGCCTGTATAAACAACACTAACAATCATGGATGTCATAGTAAGACTTGTTAGGAGCATAGAGGACATACCTGACCTTACATGCACCATACCAAGGGACCCATGTCATGTTACAAATAGCTGTACCCAGTCCCAAAGCCTGCACTGTGCATGTGGAGAAAGTGTCTGTCAGAAATCATGTATTGGAAGCTAAGAGATACTGCACCAAATTACTTCATCCTACAAATGTGTGATACACACCCTTGTACACTTGATGACTGGTACAACCATTATCTGCGTCAAAGGGTCACAAAGTGTCACACTGCACGTGTAGTGCCACAAATGGTAACATGGATGGAACAGTATGGCCTTGTAGGGTAACTATGGTGGTTCAATATCTGACACCATAGTGGTGCTAGGAGGTGGTGGGTTCCTTCTAACAGTAGAACACCGCTTCAAATATGGACCACGCAATACATTTACTTAAATCATTACTGTGATTAATTTACCCAGGCCCACCACCCAAGATTGCCATGTCCATCAACCCAGTTCAATGGAACCATTTCACAAGAACGGGAACATACACTATAGCACAAACAAGTTTGTGCCACCACTCCAAATAAAAAGTACAACTGCCATGGTATGCTCCAAACCACTATCAACACTTAACAACACATCTTCTCCCTATCCTTTGCAGCTGATCAAAGGTACTGCGTGCAGCTGGAGGTGATGATCCCCTTTGCTAATCCCACAATGGTGGAAGAGCTGGCTGCCAATGAGGGACACATTTAAACTCGCAATGTGGTGGAGAAGACATTTGGGTTCCTGAAATCCAGGTTCAGGTGCCTGGCCCTGACAGGTAGAATCCTCTTGTATGCCCACCACTTCTTTGCAAGACCATTCTGGCATGTGCAATCCTGCTCAACAATTAATTGTGCCTGGACAAAGAGCCCCTGGGATGAACAGGTTGATGTTCCCAGAGAAGAAGAGAATGGCGGAGCAGATAATGTGGAGGGGGAACAAATGAACACTTCTGCACAAGTTTGTAGAATACTCCACATTGTGAGCAGTTCAAAACATAATCACTATACTATAAACATCACATTGTAAGTAGCATGAATAAATTACTTTGTACCTGAATATCTTTGGTCTCCTAGTTCTCCATTACAGACACCATTAGAGTGTGATTCAAACTTCAGGTGACCAGTATTGTAGCAACATTGCTTTGTAATGTAACAGGGCCCAATACCCCCATCTCACATATCAGTAACATGCAATTTGAGGCCATGTGACTCCTGAAGGTCTAGATCCATGCACCACTACATATCTTGTTCTGTCAAGTGGGCATGGTGCAAATACTTAGCCCATTCACCACAGCAACACCATGAATAACAGGATGTATGCAAGGGGGGCACACATAAGTTAGGGACTCTCAAACATGAATATCAAGTTATGTAGGAACTGAACACCTTCACAACTTATGGTGACAGTAGCTTTGCCTGCATGGTACATGTGTGACAAGGATGGAACATCATTGCTAACTGTAATTCTTCAGTAAATGCCCAAGGATTGTAACCAATGTCCGATGCTGAGTGTGCACAGTGTGTCCATGGGAATGTGTCCTGGTACTGTCATTGGGCACAAACCTGACACATGGTGGACTGTACCTCACTTATGGCACACACAAGTTGGCTGTTGAGTGCACAATGGGGTGACTGACTAAATTATCAGCTATGGGTGCAGAATCACTATCCAAACACATAACCCATAGTCACGATCCATGAAGTTATTGGGACAATGCACCACCAAACTTTTATCTGGGTCAAATGTAGGCAGAGTGTCAAATTTTCACTATGTACATGAGGTGAACACTTGCCACACAAATCTGCTGTCTTAACACATACCTCGAGCAAATCCAGGCAAACATGTAAAGACTGATGTACGGGTGAATGTCCTAGGGAGCAACGGGTTTGCCAGTATTAACAATTCATGACATGTCGGCATTTATACTTAGAAAGTTGGGTATAAATACATCACACAGCACAAAGCAATACACACCACTCATTGTTACTCACACGACAGAACAAGTGCATGATAGCAACAGTAACAAATTGTCAAATTCATTTTGTGGCCTCCAACATCGCAATCAGGTGTGGGATGTGCTACCATGTTTAGCATTTTTGAAAAATGTCTGAGACACAACACCAATCTGAGTTTGAGTAGACCTAGCCAGATATGTAGCAATTGGCATATGTACTGTACAGCACTGAGATGATTTCACACTTGTAGGAAAGTCCTCCTTTTTGCCCTGGTCACCTCCAATCTTTTTGGACAGGTACTGGTGGTTACTAACTCTTGGCTGTGCCCTGGGTACTGCTTACCAGTCACACGGCCAGTGTTCTGTGTAAAGTGAATGTGGAACTTAGGCTAATTATAATTGGCAAAATTAACCTACCTATAAGTCCCTAGTATATGGTAGGGCATGGAGGTTAAGGGACCCCAGCATGGGTGGTGTCCCCATAGGTACACTGCTGCGGTGCCCAGTGTCATTTTAAAGGCAGGCCTGCCTTGCTGGCTGCTTTTAAATTAAAGTTACATGCAAATTCGACTTTGGAATTAAAAGTAGTTCCAAAGTCTTATACTACCTTATTTTTACATATAAGTCACCCTTAAGGTGTGCACTATGTGCTCCTAGGGCTGGGTGCCATGTAACTATAAGTAGAGACCTTATAAAAATTGTTTTATAAGCCCTGGTGAGGTAATACAGCCAAATGTGTTTTTCCCTCATTGTAGTGAATGGCCTCCATAGGCTAGAATTGGGAGACTTAATTTTAAATTTTTTAATCCCCTTAAGTAATAGCTACTACAAGTTTGGTATCAAATTAATTGTTATAAAAAATCCCACAACTTCCAATTGTTCGATTTAGTATAACTTGTTCAGGTAAAGAGTTTTAAACTTTACCTGAAAAGTTGCCAACTTTAGCCCTGCAGTGTTTTTTTTGCTGTGCATCTGATTGGCCAGCCTCTGGCAGTCTGGCCAGGATGCCTTGATGAGGTGTGAAGTGGCCTGGCTCAGCACAAAGAGATGTACCTGGGGGAGGAGATGTCTCCTCAGCAGATGGGGAAGCAGGAAGGGGGAGAGCTGCCAAACTGATCTTCAAAGGCGGAGAAGGACATTTGGAGCAACCCAGCAACACCCTCACATCCTGCAAACCCAGACAATTAGGTGCCCTCTTGATTAGATTAGGAGAGGGCAGGAGAGGGGTGAGTTTAGGATTTTTAGCCATACCAGTGGGTTGGCTCAGCCAGATGTACCCTCCAAAAATCACTTTCAGCCATGATGGATTTTTGAGGAATGTTGCTCCCTGGGATTGATTTTTGCCACACTTCCCAGGAAGTGGCAATCACAGGGGGAAGGACCCTGCCTCTGACTGGAGAACCAGGACCCCCCTGTTTTTCACCCAGGAGCAGGAATAAAACTGGCAGACCTGCACCCACACCTCAGATCCCCAACAGAGTCCAACAAGGAAGAACTACAGAAGAAGAAGGACTGCCCTGCTGGACCCCTGGCCTGCACCTGGACCCTGCACTCTGGAGGACTGCACCAGCTGCACACTTGGGCTTTACCACAAGAAGGAATCTGCCTGGCTTCAACTGGTTCAATGAGGGACTCCCTGTTTGCTACAGGTAAAAACTTGTGAACCAGAGTCCCCTGCACCAACCCCTGAAAAAACCAACCAGCTGACCACTGCCCAGTGACCAAAAAGGAGTTTGCGCCAGGTGCATTCTGGGAGTTGTAGTCCTCACACCCAAGGAGCATCTCAGAGCTTCTGGAACCTTGGGGTGAACTGTGGACATCAAAAGGACTTTAAAAGAACATCTGGAAGAAGATCCAGAAGTTTGGAGAACTTTGGAGAACTTTTGGAAAAAAGCTCCATAGAGGGACCGACCCGCCGT